>NC_037348.1:42210210-42520835 GCF_002263795.3 Bos taurus
TGGGCTCCAGAGTTGGGCTTGTTTGCTATGGCCAGGGTGGTCCTCTCACCATCCTCCAGTTTGGCACACAGGTGTCACAAAGGTGATCATGGCCTTTCCACTGGAAACATGATGCTGTATGCTTCTCGCCTTCAGTATCTCCTGTTAGGGATATAGTGGAACTTCTTCAGACTTGACTCTTGGTCAAGACATATTTTATTCTAAGTGGGCTTGTTTGTTTGCTCCTTTGCTCATTTCCCCATTTATTTCTTTATTTAATGCAAGTTTATTGTGGTTTGTCATGTAGAAAGCACTAGCTTTGAGATTGTAGAGAATAAGATAGAAATGAACATGGCATGATACACTTACCCCAAGGATGTTGCCTTGGATAACTGCACTTTGTGGAACATCTCTTCTGGAATTGCCTTTAGAATGAGTTTTTGTTACCTATGTGCTCATTCATTTATAGTCCTATCTTAGGTTTAGGAGGAGTCAGAGAAAATGAGCCTTTCCTGTCTCCCTGGGAGAGGGCTATAAAGACAGAATTTCATCAGGCTCTGGGGTCTCATAGGGCCTAGTTCTCCACAAAAGAAAATGTGGATTTCCCTTGTCTTGGTCCTGGCCTTGCTCCCAAGCTCATCCTCCAGTGTTTAGAAGTCATTCAGTTCCCAAAACCCCCTTCCTTTAGTTCTCTAGCATTTTTACTCAGGGAAGAAGGCTGCTTACCTGTGACAGGGTCCTGGGGGAGTTGTCATCCTACAGGATGGTGAGCAGAGACCTCCCTAGTACCTTATTTTCCATCCATTGCGCTTAGAACCTGAAGATTGGAGAGTCTTGGGGTCTCTCAAGGCTGGCCATAGGGGTTTTGGTGAGTTGTTCTGTTTCTTCCTGTCCAGAAGGAAGCGCAGTCTGGCTTCAAGATGATGTCTGGTCCTCAAGGGATTACCGATGCCCACAGGCAATTCCAGTTCAGATGAGGGTGCCTCTGGATTCAGTTTGGGGGCTTCAGTCTCACATAGTTCACTGAACTGTTTCACCAGTGAGTTTGCGAGGTGGTCTGTCCTGCTGGAGTGCATGGGTATCCATGCAGTGTAAAGGGTAGGAGTGCAGGCACTGGAGTCCTGGGACTGATTAAGGCCCTGCCACCACTCCTCTGTGGGTCATTTGGGGTGTGGGGTCTACACTTGAACAGGAGTGTACAGGAGGCCTTCAGTAGGTGAATAGGGATCTGCCAGTAGAGCAACATATGGAAAACTCAGCAGTGGCCACAGGACTGGAAAAGGTCAGTTTTCATTCCAACGCCAAAGAAAGGCAATGCCAAAGAATGCTCAAACTACCACACAACTGCCCTCATCTCACATGCTAGTAAAGTAATGCTTAAAATTCTCCAAGCCAGACTTCAGCAATATGTGAACCATGAACTTCCAGATGTTCAAGCTGGTTTTAGAAAAGGCAGAGGAACCAGAGATCAAATTGCCAACATCCACTGGATCGTTGAAAAAGCAAGAGAGTTCCAGGAAAACATCTATTTCTGCTTTATTAACTATGCTAAAGCTTTTGACTGTAAGGATCACAATAAACTGGAAAATTCTGAAAGAGATGGGAATACTAGACCACCTGACCCACTCCTGAGAAATCTGTATGTAGGTCAAGAAACAACAGCTAGAACTGAACATGGAACAACAGACTGGTTCCAAATTGGGAAGAGAAATTGAGATAGAAGGGATGGGGGTAGCTGTTATTGAAAAACAGTATGTTATATGGAAAGAATGTGGGCTGTGATGACGAAGGTTAGTGGCTTTGGTGGTGGGAGGTTGTGGAAGATTTCTTTTGATTGTCTCTGTTTTTCAACAGAATGAGACTTTTCATTGGGCATGTATGTACCTTGCCTGGAGAAGGAAATGGCAACCCACTCCAGTGTTCTTGCCTGGAGAATCCCAGGAACGGGGGAGCCTGGTGGGCTGTCATCTCTGGGGTTGTACAGAGTTGGACACTACTAAAGCGACTTGGCAGCAGCTGCAGCAGCAGCATGTACCTGGCCTGAAGATACAAAGGTGAATGAGACTTGTCTTCTGCCCTTTAGAGAGAGATTTACTATTTAAACAGGATAGCAGCTTGGTTCTACTGTTAATACACATTTCTTCCAGTTATATTGGTTTGTGCTCAAGTTTTAGCCTTAGTTTTCTCACTGTTGGTCTTTCTTCTCTCGTTTTTATTTTTTAATAGGTCATTGATTGAGGAATTCAGAGAGAGAGGGGAGATACCAACAGATTGATTCAGGCCATAAAATTAACTTACATTTTATGTTGGCAATCCACATATATTTGTTTACTCTGACTTATTGTCCTATATGTTAATATTTCAGAATTACTAAGACTATACCTGATTCACGGAATTAATTTCTTACACCCAGATATCCTTGCTTTCTGATGCTAAAGTAGCTTGGTCAGAACTTCAAACCTTAATTTGTTCCTCCATAACTACTTTGCTGTTGTTTTTAAAATGGGGACCATTTTTAAGGTCTTCATTGAGTAGCTGTTACAGTATTGCTTCTGTTTTTTGGCTGCAAGGCATGTGAGCCTTTAGTTCTTTAACTAGGGATCAGCCTCACACCTTCTGCATTGGAAAGCAAAGTCTTAACCACTGGAATGCCAGAGAAGTCCCTAAATGCAAGAAGTCAAACTGTTTTAAATGCAAGAAATCAAACTTCATATTATATGCCTGCTGTTGCTGCTTCTAAGTCGCTTCAGTCATGTCCGACTCTGTGCGACCCCATAGACGGCAGCCCACCAGGCTTCCCCGTCCCTGGGATTCTCCAGGCAAGAACACTGGAGTGGGTTGACATCTCCTTCTCCAATGCATGAAAGTGAAAAGTGAAAGTGAAGTCGCTCAGTCGTGTCTGACTCTTAGCGACCCCATGGACTGCAGCCTACCAGGCTCCTCTGTCCATGGGATTTTCTAGGCAAAAGTACTGGAGTGGGGTGCCATTGCCTTCTCTGACTATATGCCTATCCTGATGCAATTTGAAAAAGTATGTGTTCATCATACTAAATAAAATTATTAATATTATTTTTCAACTGAAAGAGAAAAAAGAATTCTCATGTCAAATGTGCCTTGAAATTCATTATCTGAAAACAGTAGTCTAGTTGATAACAAAGATTTTTAAACAGACAGCCATGATATTTAAATTGAAAATGACTTCTCTGGGCAATAGTACTGAAACTAAGAGAAAATATTTTCCAGAATAGCAATATATGTCATGATTATCTTATTTGAGAAACCATAGCTTACTAACTAGAGTTAGTTGTGGCTCAGATGGTAAAGAATCTCCCTGTAATGCAGAAGACCAGGGTTCAGTCCCTAGGTCGGGACTGAAAAGGGAATGGCTGTCCACTCTAGTCTTGTCTGGAGAATTCCACGGACAGAAGAGCCTGGTGGGTTAAAGTCCATGGGGTCACAAAGAGTACGACACAACTGAGCAACTAACACTTGTATTGAGCCTCACCATTATCCAATTATTTTTCTTCTGTTTCATGGCATGGCTTACACTTCCTACTCTGGACTGGATTCTGTTATGTGTCTACCACTGGAGGCAAGGATCGATTAGGGAAAATTGTAGTGCAAGTTCTATTGATTACAGGTTTTTGGTGTAGTTTTTGTTTGAGAAGAGTCTAGTGATACTTAGTAATATTAATTTCCAGTTTTATAGACAACAAACTGAGGTCTCAAAAGATGACTTTCATCAAGATTACAAGTGATATACCAGATTTGGTTTGTTTTTTGTCCTTCTGTCCCCATTTCAGGGACACAGGAGCTTCAGTTAGTTTGTTCATTGCTGTTTTCTCAGTGTCTAGAACAACACTTGGCACATGAAGATGTTGGAATTAATTTCTTAGTTAGGGTTAAACTCCATAATGGTGATTCTGTGTACCCTCTTATATTCTGGCGCTGGGCATGTGTATTAATGTGTGATCTGCAATATTAAGATAAATAAGAAAACACTAGATACCTGTTTTGGAAAGAACAATTTCTAGATACATTACCACATTCACTTGCTCATTAGGGGACAGGATTATTGTGAACAAGTCTGGATATAATGACCAGTGTTCATAAATGAGAATGAAGGAACAGCTGTTCATTTAATGGTCTTTTAATGAGATGCATAAAATTCAGTCCGTTTTTCTATTTCTTTGCAATTTGGTTGTTTCAGGTTTCCTAGATGTCTTTTGGGTACTTCTAAAGTAATTATGTAGTTTAGGAAGTTGGGAAATTCAGAAGTTGATGAGATGGGAAGTAGATTGTTTTATGTGTTTTCCCCTCTCTGTCCACAAACCTACTTCCAATCTATATCTGTATCATCTTCATCTCTGTTCTTTCTCCATCCTTAATCTTTCTCAAAATCCTTTGTTAAATATAGCTTGGTCTTTTGTATTAGCTGCTACATTTTTAGTTTTCGCTAGGAAAAATCACTTATGACAGTACATTTATTGTTTTTTCTTCAGATATGTAGGTGACAGGTCTACTTAACAGGAACAGGATACAGGTCACCAAAATGTAGAAATTTAATTAATATATTCAAAGAACAGATGTGACTTCTTTTCTGCTCTTTTCTTAGCCTTTATTTTTAGTCATTTACATAATTTTAAATTGTACTTTGACACAATGGTTTCATGCTTAATTTTACTGGTGAGAAAATTTCCTTATTTAATTTGCAAAAAGGCATTTAAATCAGCTTATCCCATCACTTCATGGGAAATAGATGGGGAAACAGTGGAAACAGTGTCAGGCTTTATTTTGGGGGGCTCCAAAATCACTGCAGGTGGTGATTGCAGCCATAAAATGAAAAGACGCTTACTCCTTGGAAGGAAAGTTATGACCGACCTATTTAGCATATTCAAAAGCAGAGACCTTTGCCAACAGAGGTCCGTTCTAGTCAAGGCTATGGTTTTTCCAGTGGTCACATATGGATGTGAGAGTTGGACTGTGAAGCAAGCTGAGCGCTGAAGAATTGATGGTTTTGAACTGTGTTGTTGGAGAAGACTCTTGAGAGTCCCTTGGACTGCAAGGAGATACAACCAGTCCATCCTAAAGGAGACCAGTCCTGGGTGTTCATTGGAAGGACTGATGCTGAAGCTGAAACTCCAGTACTTTGGCCACCTCATGCGAAGAGTTGACTCATTGGAAAAGACCCTGATGCTGGGAGGGATTGGGGGTAGGAGGAAAAGGGGATGACAGAGGATGAGATGGCTGGATGGCACCACTGACTCAATGCACATGAGTTTGGGTGAACTCCGGGAGTTGGTGATGGACAGGGAGGCCTGGCATACTGGGATTCATGGGTTGCAAAGAGTTGGACACGACTGAGCGACTGAACTGAACTGAACTGATGACATCTAAACATATGGAAAATATATTTTTAAATTACATTTTCAGGTCTTTTTGGAATGTGGTGACCTCAGAAATCGACACATATTTTCTTAGCCCTTGATGAGAAGAATAGACATGATATGCTCATTGAGAGAAATTTTAGTGCTGACTTGCACTATATGACAAATTGCTCTTTAAAGTAACTTTTTTCAATATGATACTATTTAATTATTTAATGCTTTTTACAAAATTAGTGATCTCATTTCTGCTTCAGAAAAAAGCCTCTGTATATCAGACAAAGGTATTTTTATTATCCCTATTTTACAGGGTAAGTTTTAGGCAAATCATCTGATTTCTCACTTTCAGTTTTTTTATCTGGAATGTTAGGTCCATGAATCATGGTAAACTGGAAGTGGTCAACAGGACATTTTTTAAGACTCAGTGAACTAAAATGGACTGGAATGGTCAAATTTAACTCAGGTGACCATTATATCTACTACTGTGGGCAAGAATCACTTAGAAGGAATGGAGTAGCTCTCATAGTCAACAAGAGTCCGAAATACAGTACTTGAGTGCAGTCTCAAAAATGACAGAATGATCTCTGTTCATTTCCAAGGCAAACAACTCAGTATAACAGTAATCCAAGTCTGTGATCCAACCACTAATGACAAAGAAGCTGAAGTTGAATGGTTCTTTGTAGACCTATAAGATCTTTTAGAACTAGCATCAAAAAAAGATGTCCTTTTCATCATCAGATCAGATCAGATCAGATCAGTAACTCAGTTGTGTCAAACTCTTTGCAACCCCATGAATCTCAGCACACCAGGCCTCCCTGTCCATCACCAACTCCCGGAGTTCACTCAGACTCACGTCCATCAAGTCAGTGATGCCATCCAGCCATCTCATCCTCTGTCGTCCCCTTCTCCTCCTGCCCCCAATCCCTCCCAGCATCAGAGTCTTTTCCAATGAGTCAACTCTTCCCATGAGGTGGCCAAAGTACTGGAGTTTCAGCTTTAGCATCATTCCTTCCAAAGAAATCCCAGGGCTGATCTCCTTCAGAATGGACTGGTTGGATCTCCTTGCAGTCCAAGGGACTCTCAAGAGTCTTCTCCAACACCACAGTTCAAAAGCATCAATTCTTCGGCGCTCAGCCTTCTTCACAATCCAACTCTCACACCCATACATGACCACAGGAAAAACCATAGCCTTGACTAGACGAACCTTTGTTGGCAAAGTAGTGTCTCTACTTTTGAATATGCTATCTAGGTTGGTCATAACTTTCCTTCCAAGGAGTAAGCGTCTTTTAATTTCCTGGCTGCAGTCACCATCTGTAGTGATTTTGGAGCCCAGAAAAATAAAGTCTGACACTGTTTCCACTGTTTCCCCATCTATTTCCCATGAAGTGGTGGGACCGGATGCCATGATCTTTGTTTTCTGAATGTTGAACTTTAAGCCAACTTTTTCACTCTTCACTTTCACTGTCACCAAGAGGCTTTTTAGTTCCTCTTCACTTTCTAAGGGTGGTATCATCTGCATATCTGAGGTTATTGAGATTTCTCCCGGCAATCTTGATTCCAGCTTGTGTTTCTTCCAGGCCAGCGTTTCTCATGATGTACTCTGCATATAAGTTACATAAACAGGGTGACAGTATACAGCCTTGACGAACTCCTTTTCCTGTTTGGAATCAGTCTGTTGTTCCATGTCCAGTTCTAACTGTTGCTTCCTGACCTGCATACCAATTTCTCAAGAGGCAGATCAGGTTGTCTGGTATTCCCATCTTTTTCAGAATTTTCCACAGTTTATTGTGATCCACACAGTCAAAGGCTTTGACATAGTCAATAAAGCAGAAATAGATGTTTTTCTGGAACTCTCTTGCTTTTTCTATGATCCAGCGGATGTTGGCAATTTGATCTCTGGTTCCTCTGCCTTTTCTAAAACCAGCTTGAACATCAGGAAGTTCACGGTTCACATATTGCTGAAGCCTGGCTTGGAGAATTTTGAGCATTACTTTAATAGCGTGTGAGATGAGTGCAGTTGTGCGGTAGTTTGAGCATTCTTTGGCATTGCCTTTCTTTGGGATTGGAATGAAAACTGACCTTTTCCAGTCCTGTGGCCACTGCTGAGTTTTCCAAATTTGCTGGCATATTGAGTTCAGCACTTTCACAGCATCATCTCAGGATTTGGAATAGTTCAACTGGAATTCCATCACCTCCACTAGCTTTGTTTGTAGTAATGCTTTCTAAGGCCCATTGACTTCACATTCCAGGATGTCTGGCTCTAGGTCAGTGATCACACCATCATGATTATCTGGGTCATGAAGATCTTTTTTGTACAGTTCTTCTGTGTATTCTTGCCACCTCCTCTTAATATCTTCTGCTTCTGTTAGGTCCATACCATTTCTGTCCTTTATCGAGCTCATCTTTGCATGAAATGTTCCTTTGGTATCTCTGATTTTCTTGAAGAGATCCCTAGTCTTTCCCATTCTGTTGTTTTCTTCTGTTTCTTTGCATTGATCGCTGAAGAAGGCTTTCTTATCTCTTCTTGCTATTCTTTGGAACTCTGCTTTCAGATGTTTAAATCTTTCCTTTTCTCCTTTGCTTTTTGCTTCTCTTCTTTTCACAGCTATTTGTAAGGCCTCCCCAGAAAGCCATTTTGCTTTTTTGCATTTCTTTCTATCGGAATGGTCTGGATCCCTGTCTCCTGTACAATGTCACGAACCTCATTCCATAGTTCATCAGGCACTCTATCTATCAGATCTAGGCCCTTAAATCTATTTCTCACTTCCACTGTATAATCATAAGGGATTTGATTTAGGTCATACCTGAATGGTTTAGTGGTTTTCCCTACTTTCTTCAATTTAAGTCTGAATTTGGCAATACGGAGTTCATGATTCGAGCCACAGTCAGCTCCTGGTCTTGTTTTTGCTGACTGTATAGAGCTTCTCCATCTTTGGCTGCAAAGAATATAATCAATCTGATTTTGGTGTTGACCATCTGGTGATGTCCATGTATAGAGTCTTCTCTTGTGTTGTTGGAAGAGGGTGTTTGCTATGACCAGTGCATTTTCTTGGCAAAACTCTATTAGTCTTTGCCCTGCTTCATTCCGTATTCCAAGGCCAAATTTGCCTGTTACTCCAGGTGTTTCTTGACTTCCTACTTTTGCATTCCAGTCCCCTATAATGAAAAGGACATCTTTTTTGGGTGTTAGTTCTAGAAGGTCTTGTAGGTCTTCATAGAACCATTTAACTTCAGCTTCTTCAGCGTTACTGGTTGGGGCATAGACTTGGATTACTGTGATATTGAATGGTTTGCCTTGGAAACAAACAGAGATCATTCTGTCGTTTTTGAGATTGCATCCAAGTACTGCATTTCAGACTCTTTTGTTGACCATCATAGGGGACTGGAGTGAAAAGTGGGAAGTCAAGAGATACCTGGAGTAACAGGCAAGTTTGGCCTTGGAGTACAAAATGAAGCAGGGCAAAGGCTAACAGAGTTTTGCCAAGAAAATGCACTGGTCATAGCAAACACCCTCTTCCAACAACACAGGAGATGATTCTACACATGGACATCACCAGATGGTCTATACTGAAATCAGATTGATTATATTCTTTACAGCTGAAGATGGAGAAGTTCTATACAGTCAGCAAAAACAAGACCTGGAGCTGACTGTGGCTCAGATCATGAACTACTTATTGTCAAAGTCAGACATAAATTGATGAGAGTAGGGAAAACGACTAGTCCACTCAGATATGACCTAAATCAAATCCGTTGCAATTATAAAGTGGAAGTGACATATGGATCCAAGGGATCAGATCTGATAGACAGAGTGCCTGAAGAACTGGGGACGGGGTTCATGACACTATACAAGAGGCAGTGATCAAGTCCATCCCCAAGAAAAAGAAGTGCAAAAAGGTTGTCTGTTAAGCTACAAATAGCTGAGAAAAGAAGAGAAGCGAAAGGCAAAGGAAAAAAAGGAAAGATATACCCATCTGAATGCAGAGTTCCAAAGAATAGCAAGGAGAGATAAGAAAACCTTCCTCAGTGATCAGTGCAAAGAAATAGAGGAAAACAATAGAATGAGAAAAACTAGAGATCTCTTCACGGAGAAGGCAATGGCACCCCACTCCAGTACTCTTGCCTGGAAAATCCCATGGACGGAGGAGCCTGGTAGGCGGCAGTCCATGGCATCGCAAAGAGTCAGACACGACTAAGTGACTTCACTTTCACTTTTCACTTTCATGCATTGGAGAAGGATATGGCAACCCACTCCAGTGTTCTTGCCTGGAGAATCCCAGGGACAGGGAAACCTGGTGGGCTGCTGTCTATGGGGTCACACAGAGTCGGACACGACTGAAGTGACTTAGCAGCAGCAGCAGCAGCAGAGATCTCTTCAAGAAAATTAGAGATACCAAGGGAATGTTTCATGCAAAGATGGGCACAATTAAGGATAGAAATGGTATGCTAACAATATGTTGCTGCTAAACATATTAATATCTTCTGCTTCTGCTGCTAACAGAAGCAGAAGATATTAAGAAGAGATGGCAAGAATACACAGAAGAACTATACAAAAAAGATCTTAATGGCACAGATAACCACGATGGTGTGATCACTCACCTAGAGCCAGACATCCTGGAGTGTGAAGTCAAGTGGGCCTTAGGAAGCATCACTACGAACAAAGGTAGTGGAGGTGATGGAGTTCCACTTGAGCTATTTTAAATCCTGAAAGATGATTCTGTGAAAGTGCTGCACTCAATATGCCAGCAAATTTGGAAAACTCAGCAGTGGCCACAGTCAGGTTCCGTTCTAGTCACAAAGAAAGGCAATGCCAAAGAGTGTTTAAACTATCACACAGTTGCACTCTTCTCACACGCTAGCAAAGTAATGCTAAAAATTCTCCAAGCGAGGCTTCAACAGTATGTAAACCAAGAAATTCCAGATGATCAAGCTGAATTTAGAAAAGGCAAAGAAACCAGAGATCAAATTGCCAACATCTGTTGGATCATAGAAAAAGCAAGAGAGTTCCAGAAAAGCATGTACTTCTGTTTATTGACTACGCTAAAGCCTTTGACGGTATGGATCAAAACAAAATGTGGAAAATTCCTAAAGATACAGGAATACCAAAGCACTGTACTTGCCTCCTGAGAAACCTGTATGCAGGTCAAAAAGCAACAGAACAGGACATGGAACAACAGACTGCTTCCAAATTGGGAAAGGAGTTCTTCAAGGCAGTATACTATCATCCTGCTTATTCAACTTATATGCAGAGTACGTCGTGCGAAATGCCAGGTTGGATGAAACACAAGCTGAAATCAAAATTTCTGGGAGAAATATCAATAACCTCAGATATGCAGATGACACCACTCTTATGGCAGAAAGTGAAGAGGAACTAAAGAATCTCTTGATGAAAGTGAAAGGGGAGAGTGATTTTTACTGGCTTAAAACTGAACATGCAAAAAACTAAGATCATGGCATCCGGTCTCATCACTTCATGGCAAATAGATGGGAAAGCAGTGGAAACAGTGACGGACTTTATTTTCTTTGGCTCCAAAATTACTGCAGATGGTGACTGCCATGAAATTAAGTCACTTACTCCTTGGAAAAAAAGCTATGACCAACCTAGACAGCATATTAAAAAGCAGAGATATTACTTTGCTGTCAAAGGTCCTCTAGTCAAACCTTTTGTTTTTCCAGTAGTCATGTATGGATATGAGAGTGATCATAAAGAAAGCTGAGTGCTGAAGAATTGATGCTTTTGAACTGTGGTGTTGGAGAAGACTCTTGAGGGTCCCTTGGACTGCAAGGAGATCCAACTAGTCCATCTTGAAGGAAGTCAGTCATGAACTTTCATTGGAAGGACTGATGCTAAAGCTCAAGCTCCAGTACTTTCGCCACCTGATGCGAAAAACTGACTCATTGCAAAAGACCCTAATGCTGGGAAAGATTGAAGGCAGAAGGGGACGAGAGAGGAGGAGATGGTTGGATGGCATCACCGACCCAATGGACATGAGTTTGAGCAAGCTCCGGAAGCTGGTGATGGACAGGGAGGCCTGGTGTGCTGCAGTCCATGGAGTTGCAAACAGTCAGACACGACTCAGCGATTTAGCTGATCTGTAAAAAGGACTTTGTACAAGATAACCTCCAGAGTCCCTGCTATCTCTGAAATTCTCTGTTGAAAACCATTTCAAGATGAGGATACAGAGGCACCAAAGAGTTAAGCAGCTTGATTAAATTCAGAGAATCAATCAGTAATAAAACCTTAATATCTGACTTTCTGACTAAGCTGTTTTTTGACACTTTCACACAACCCTTACACCTGAAACTGCTGATATCTTCCCTTTACTGAAAACACATCAGTTTACAAAAATTATTCTACACATTTAATCCTTTTTATTTTTCTAAAAGCCCAAGTATATGTCTGTAGTCTCAAGTTAAATCCTTATAATTTAGTAGGTGCTTATTCATATTTTTAAAAGGAGGAGGTCTTTATAAATAGAGGTTCCCGTAGCAAACAAAGGGCTTCCCTGGTAGCTCAGTCGGTAAAGAAGCTGCCTGTAGTGCAGGAGACCTGGGTTCCATTCCTGAGTTGGCAAGATCCCCTGGAGAAGGAAATGGCAACCCACTCCAATATTCTAACCTGGAAAATCCTATGGACAAAGGAGCCTGGCAGGTTCTGTAGTCCATGGGGTTGCAAGAGTAGGACACGACTTAGCAACTAAACCACCATACCAACAAAGGAAAATCAGAAAACAAAGCATATTTTAAGCTGTGTTGTAGGAGAAATAAAGTAAGTTAAAGTAAACTGATCTTATATATAGCAAAAGAAAAAAATAGAAAAAATTCTTAAGTGACAACTTTTGTCCATCCTTTTTGTGTAAATTATTCCACGATTTGTATTTGAGTGTGATATGCATTGGAATGATTTGAACTTTCTGTTGTTGGCTAAGTATATCTCCGTCATGAATGTTTATGGACGGAAGTTTTGTATTAGTGGGAAAACTGGGTTAGGTCCTCCCCCTTTAAGAGTCTGTGATTGAATCCCCTCCCCACTCCTTACCTCAGTGGTAGTTCCCCATACAGCTTTTCAGGAAGAATCTATTTTGTAAATTATGACATTTTATAGAGATATAACATATTAATTCCTAGATGAGCCAGAATGAGGTATTTTAGGATGGTAGTCAGGACTGATCAAAACAAATTTATATTTCTTTGTAAAATTCAGCTAATTTTTCCATAAGAAATATGATCATTCCATGAAATAAATTTGTTAAATATACCAGTTTGCTTTTACCTTTCTTGTTTTTATATAAAGTACTCCCATTAAAAAAATTAGAAAAAAAGCTTGTGTTGTCATTTTGGTGCTTTTGGATAAGAATACTTTCTATTCACTTTTTTCTCTAAGCAAATCTCTCACAAATGTTTTTCAGCTTACACAAACAAGTCATCATCACATTTTCTTTTTTTAAGTTATTTTAAGGAATCTTACTGATTATCTAATTTAAACACTTGATTTTAGCAGAAGAGAATAGTTAGGGCCACAGAGGTTAATTAGTTGACCCATGGTAATACAGTTAATTAGAGACAAAAGTGATTAGAACTTAGGTATACGAGTTTCCCAGACTAGAACTCTTCTTTTTGATGAAGAGCTATCTGGATTTCTTATCTATATCCAGCTAGATTCATAGTCTTGATTTTTGCTGAGCTCCTTCTTTCCAGTGCCGTTTTTTTTTAAATCATAGTAATTAATGTCTGAATCAGAATTTGAAATCTAAAAGCTGCATTATAATAGCTCATACTTGAAATATAGCTGCATATGGAGCTATAAATTCCTCACAGTTGGTTTTCTATTTGATGTTAGATCTTTAAATTTTTGGATTAAAACCTAGTGGGCCAGTTTAAGAAACATTGTGTTCAAAATTGTAGGTATTTAAAAACATATTTATTTTGTGTCTTAGTCTTTAGAAGATATTTACTTTGTTTCAGACCGTTGTTCCACATAATTTTTTGTGTGTAGATGGTTGGTAGAATGATGATTCTATGATTTATGATTCATTAATGATTTATTGATTGAGAACAAAACCAAAATTTAGTGGTGGGTTATTATTATTACTATTAATATTCTTTACTAACACATAGTTAACATTTCCATGGTTATAAGAGCCTTTAATCTGTTGTTGTTGAGTCACTCAGTCATGACTGACTCTTTGTGACTGCATATACTGCAGCAGGCCAGGCCTCCCTGTCTTTCACTGTCTCCCAGAATTTGCTCAAACTCATGTTCACTGAGTCAGTGATGACATCCAACCATCTCATGCCATCCAGCATGAGATGCTGGATGTGGTCCCCTTCTCCTCCTGCCATCTATCTGTCCCATCATCAGGGTCTTTTCCAATGAGTTGGCTCTTTGCATCAGATGGCCATAGTATTGGAGCTTTAGCTTCAGCATCAGTCCTTCCAATGAATATTCAGAGTTGAGGGTTGATTTCCTTTAGGATTGACTGGTTGATCTTGCTTTAATATGTAAAAGACTCTTAAAGGATTATGTAAGGAAAGAATACTATGACATACCATAAAAAATACTCAGAAATAGAGGAAACATCATTCTAATTAACCAGTAAAGGGGAAAAAATAAGGAAACAAATGATTCTTCTATTTCTTACTTATATTATGTAAGTAAATAATTTTCTGTGAGTCTATAGTGTCTACTTTTTTATTATCATACTCTGAAAAAGTGGTGTAGTAAAGCTCATTTGTTCTTGGGGTTGTGCGAATAGAACAAGGCCTCGGAGAATGGGCTTGGAATAGTCATGCTGCTCCTAAGTCTCTGGGAGACTTGGAAACATAACTTGAGCCACACAGACCAGAATTTGTATCCCAACTCTATCACTCACCATCAGCCTTACCTTGGGCAACTTTCTTAACTTCTCTAATCCTCAATATTCTTATCTCTATAAGAAAGAAATTATAATGCCCATTTTGCAGTGTTACATAAATGTATCTGCCTTAGACTCTCAAAAAGACTCATTTCCATTTGCTCTCCTTTACCTGTTACCTGCAAACCCTTCCCCCCACCTCTTCCCTGTTCACTAACCCAGTTCCTCCTGATGCACCATAAGGCTCAAGTGTAGGATTCTAGATGGCAGGTAACTGGAGCTCAAGAAATCATCTGGAACAGTTAGTCAGATCACCCCTAGCATTCAGTACTGTTAATACATTGGGTAGATTGCTTTCCAGGAGCAGAAAGTCCCTCAAGTTCTGTAACATCTTTAAGAACCTCCTTCAGGACCTTGGATCCTCACAAATACAGTATTTTTTCTAAGGAGTTTTTAAAAAGAGTATTATAGTTTTTAATTTTCTTAAAGAGAGTCCTACACATCTAAATATATTTTATAAACTGTTCCAAATTAGGTTGGGTTTCCCTGGTGGCTCAAATGGTACAGAATCCACCTGCACTGCAGGAGAACTGGATTTGATCCCCGGGTTGAAAAGATCCCCTAGAGAAGGGAATGGCTACCCACTCCAGTCTTCTTGCCTGGAAAATCCCATGGACAGAGGAACCTGGCAGGCTATGGTCTATGGGGTCGTGAAGAGTCAGACATCAGTGGGTGACTAAGCATGCAAATTAGGTTAGTAAGGTGGTTTGTTATTCCTACTTAAAAAAAATTCTGAAGCTTCAGCGTTTAGGTGTATAATAAAAAACAAAGCAGAGTTTTTATTTTTTAAATATCTTTTAGTAATTTTAACATTTATTTTTAAATGAAGGATAATTGCTTTACAGTAGTGTGTTAGTTTCTACCAAACATCAACACGAATCAGACATACGTTTTTACCCATGTTCCCTCCCACTTTAACGTCCCTCCCACCACCCTCCCCATAGTATTTTTTAAAAATAAAAACATCTTGATTTTCAGGCAAGTTTGTAATATTTTAGGCCTTTTCGGTAGCAGTCCTATCCTTTACTAACATCATCTTCCTAGGTTATGAACATCTATATGTATAAGCAGTTGGTCTAAAGCAGGAGTCTGGAGAACTTAGATGTTCTCATAATTAACTGATATATTCTTACTTTTGTGGTAACATTATTATTTTTATACCATGAAGTTTTACTGTTTGAGTTGTACTGTGGATTTACCTGGGTGTCTGTGGATTTACCTGTGTGTCTGTGGGCTGGACTGGGAATTGGATAATCTTTAAATATTGCTTCAGAAACTGGGTAGCGTTACCAAAGATTGGCCCATCTATCAACTTTTGGGTAAGAAGTCATCTGTGAATTGATGCTGTCCGTGTTGTCAGCTTCAGTCTGCTCTGTATATCTGCTAGGACAGTTAATGAAATGGAAGATGATGTTAAAGAGAAGGATAAAATGAAATGAAATATGATGTTAAAGGGAAGGATAAAGAATAAAGTTTCTCTTCTTTCTCTCTCAGAACATTACTGCTGTCATTTGGGTTGGTAGTATCTGGAGGGATTTATTCAAGGCATTTTCCACCCCACCTTCTTTTCCTATGGCAAGGAAGAAATTAAAAAATGGACTAGAGAATTTTCATCTGAAATAAATGAAAATATTAAAGAAGTTTTAGATCATTGTTATAACTCGAATAATGTGTTTTCACCACATAACTGGATTGCTGCTGCTGCTGCTAAGTTGCTTCAGTTGTGTCCGACTCTATGCTACCCCATAGACGGCAGCCCACCAGGCTCCCCCGTCCCTGGGATTCTCCAGGCAAGAACACTGGAGTGGGTTGCCATTTCCTTCTCCAATGCATGAAAGTGAAAAACGAAAGTGAAGTCGCTCAGTCGTGCCCGACTCTTCGCGACCCCATGGACTGTAGCCTACCAGGCTCCTCCATCCATGGGATTTTCCAGGCAAGAGTACTGGAGTGGGGTGCCATTGCCTTCTCCTGTAACTGGGTTAGCTCTTATCAAAATAGTCTCAAGGATAAGTTCATTAAATTTTGTTGTGTCATTTATTTCTACAAGTTAGTAGGTCATCAACTCAAGTGGAATTTTTTTTTGTTATTCAAGTTTTTATTACATTATTTGTTATTTAAATAATTTCGTCTTTGTAGCAATTTTCTTCTTGCAACCAAAATAAAATGTTATATGATTTTATGAATAAGCCACTGGGCAGAGCAAAAACCATGGTTCAGACTTAATCCTAATTTGTGTTCTATTTTAGATCTATATTTTATGTAAAAGGTACTTCATATGGCAAAAAAAAAAAATTAGTTTTAATAGTGTAATAAATTGACTCAGAATTACTCTCAGTGGATATGGATTGAACACTGAACACTGGTTCATTATGGAGGGAATTAGTTGTGGAGAGTTCAGAGATGCATAAAGAATGGACTCATGTCAGGGAACTTACACTGAAGTTGAGAAGATAATTTTATATAAAAATAATTACCTAGAATTCTTGGAGCTGAAGACCTATTCAAACCTTGGAAGTTAGTTGAAGCAAAAATCCTAGTAGCTTGGTGATTTGCCTGACAAGTTTGTCCATGGGTCTGGGACAAGGTTAGCTGCATCTCCTGTGCCAGAGGTAGCATGGTTTCATGTCTGGGATTCTGAACAAAGTATAAGTACTGTTCTATTTGCTGTTAGGGTTAAATCATGCAGTTGGAGAACCAGGAAATCAGGGAGAGATGGCAGGATTTCGGTACGGGATAGAAGGAGCAACAGATGGATAGCCAGAGTCAGATGTCAGGACACGACATTAAGATCTACTCATGCCTCAAGTGGGCATAAGGGTCAACCAACTATTCAAGGACTGATTAAGAGCAGACAGGAAGGAAAGAGGCAATGTCTGACTTAGCCAGCTTCCTTTAGAATTTGCTCTGTTACCGATGGACTTATTTTAAGCATTGTATGAATAGGTTTTCGAGATAAAGTCCACTTTTAAATTATTCAATCTAGATTTTTCTCCCATTTCTCCTGCTTCGTGATTTGTCTTTTTGTTCTTAAGTCACACCTTTTTTTTGTCCTCAGGAGTGTAATTCTTCTTGGCCACTACTTTGGCTCCAGCAGATCATAACTCTAGCTCTTCTTTCTTGGCAGTGATGTTCCTCCCTGAATCCACAGGGATCCAGGGCCCACCCTGGCTGATGTTGTTTTCATCTGGCTCCCATTGACCTTTCTCACAAACCTAGGAAAGCTGGGACACTCTGCCTTCCAAAGCTTTGCTTTGGAAAAGCTCGTCTTGACCCTGTGGTAGTAGCATGGCCTGTGTAGTGCTCATGATGGAAACCACTGGAGGCTGACTGTGGTACACTGCCCCAGCCAGCTGAGAAGCTAAAAATGGAATGCATCCATGGGCCGTTTCTTTTTAACACTTACAACTCAGACACTTTGCACTTGTACTCCCAGCATCCTCTGCTTCGAGGCTTGATAGGTGCTGCTTTGGTCAGCTTCTTAAGAGAAATATCTGTGGAAGGAAGTGGTCCATCTTCTTTACCCATTCATGGCAACATACTCTTCATAACTGATGTCCTGCTGTCTTCATAACCTTATCTGTCCAAATATAAGACACACTTTTATCTCCCAGTCATTCCTCAGTAAAGAAGGAATTACCTTTATTTGAGCTTTTGGGTTTCTCTCTGATTATCAGGCATTATTTTGAATACAAAACACAAATATTGTTTGGGGAAGACATATTAGCCTTAGTTCATCAGGCACTCTATATATCAGATCTAGTCCCTTAAATCTATTTCTCACTTTCACCATATTAAGGGACTTGATTTAGGTCATACCTGAATGGTCTAGTGGTTTTCCCTACTTTCTTCAATTTCACCCACTCCAGTGTTCTTGCCTGGAGAATCCCAGGGATGGAGCCTGGTGGGCTGCCGTCTATGGGGTCGCACAGAGTCGGACACAACTGAAGCGACTTAGCAGCAGCAGCAGCAGCAGCAGCCCCTAGATGAAAAGGACATCTTTTTTGGGTGTTAGTTCTAAAAGGTCTTGTAGGTCTTCATAGAACCATTCAACTTCAGCTTCTTCAGCGTTACTGGTTGGGGCATAGACTTGGATTACTGTGATATTGAATAGTTTGCCTTGGAAACGAACAGAGATCATTCTGTCGTTTTTAAGATTGCATCTAAGTACTGCATTTTGAACTCTTTTGTTGACCATGATGGCTACTCCATTTCTTCTGAGGGATTCCTGCCTGCAGTAGTAGATATAACGGTCATCTGAGAATGGGAAAGACTAGAGATCGCTTCAAGTAAATTAGAGATACCAAGGGAACATTTTATGCAAAGATGGGCTCAATAAAGGACAGAAATGGTATGGACCTAACAGAAGCAGAAGATATTAAGAGGAGGTGGCAAGAATACACAGAAGAACTGTACAAAAAAGATCTTCACGACCCAGATAATTGCGATGATGTGATCACTCACCTAGAGCCAGATATCCTGGAATGTGAAGTCAAGTGGGCCTTAGAAAGCACCACTACAATCAAAGCTAGAGGAGGTGATGGAATTCCAGTTGAGCTGTTTCAAATCCTGAAAGATGATGCTGTGAAAGTGCTGCACTCAATATGCCAGCAAATTTGGAAAACTCAGCAGTGGCCACAGGACTGGAAAAGGTCAGTTTTCATTCCAATCCCAAAGAAAGGCAATGCCAAAGAATGCTCAAACTACCACACAGTTGCACTCATCTCACATGCTAGTAAAGTAATGCTCAAAATTCTCCAAGCCAGGCTTCAGCAGTACGTGAACCGTGAACTTCCTGATGTTCAAGCTGGTTTTAGATAAGGCAGAGGAACCAGAGACCAAATTGCCAACATCCTCTGGATCATGGAAAAAGCAAGAGAGTTCCAGAAAAACATCCATGTCTGCTTTATTGACTATGTCAAAGCCTTTGACTGTGTGGATCACAATAAACTGTGGAAAATTCTGAAAGAGATGGGAATACCAGACCACCTGACCTGCCTCTTGATAAATTGGTATGCAGGTCAGGAAGCAACAGTTAGAACTGGACATGGAACAACAGACTGGTTCCAAACAGGAAAAGGAGTTTGTCAAGGCTGTATATTGTCACCCTGCTTATTTAACTTCTATGCAGAGTACATCATGAGAAACGCTGGACTGGAAGAAGCACAAGCTGGAATCAAGATCGCTGGGAGAAATCTCAATAACCTCAGATATGCAGATGACACCACCCTTATGGCAGAAAGTGAAGAGGAACTAAAAAGCCTCTTGAGAAAATGAAAGAGGAGAGTGAAAAAGTTGGCTTAAAGCTCAACATTCAGAAAACGAAGATCATGGCATCCGGTCCCATCACTTCATGGAAAATAGATGGGGAAGCAGTGAAAACAGTTTCAGACTTTATTTTTTTGGGCTCCAAAATCACTACAGATGGTGAGTGCAGCCATGAAATTAAAAGACGCTTACTCCTCAGAAGAAAAGCTATGACCAACCTAGATAGCATATTGTAAAGCAGAGACATTACTTTGCCAACAAAGGTTCGTCTAGTCAAGGCTATGGTTTTTCCAGCGGTCATGTATGGATGTGAGAGTTGGACTGTGAAGAAGGCTGAGCACTGAAGAATTGATGCTTTTAAACCGTGGTATTGGAGAAGACTCTTGAGAGTCCCTAGGACTGCAAGGAGATCCAACCAGTCCATTCTGAAGGAGATCAGCCCTGGGATTTCTTTGGAAGGAATGATGCTAAAGCTGAAACTCCAGTACTTTAGCCACCTCATGCGAAGAGTTGAGTCATTGGAAAAGGCTCTGATGCTGGGAGGGATTGGGGGTAGGAGAAGAAGGGGACGACAGAGGATGAGATGGCTGGATGGCATCACTGACTCAATGGACATGAGTCTGGGTGAACTCCGGGATTTGGTGATGGACAGGGAGGCCTGGTGTGCTGCAATTCATGGGGTCACAAAGAGTCGGACACGACTGAGCGACTGAACCAAACTGAACCCCAGTTGGTGCTAACTGAAATATTTTCCTTGAATAAGGTTGACAAAAAAGATAAATAGTAAGATGAGGACAAAAAATAAAAGTAATTTAGCAGAGATCTATTAATTATTTCTGATGGCATACCCTTCAAGTGTTGGTTGTCTTAATAACAGAGAAAGAGCAATTTAAAAAAGCAATACCATAAGATGTGCTGTTTTAGCAAATACAAATGCATATTTATAAGACAGGAAAAAACAGCTGTTCTAATGTTATTTGAAGGACTTTGGACAAAGCTCAGTGACTGATTTGATTCCAAAAGTCCTGTATCTCAAACACTTTAGAGGAAATTAAAAGTTACATATAACTATGTAAAAGAGACATCTTGCACAGAGCTTCTGTTGGCAGACTGAGGTCTGAACTGTTGCTCCTAATCTGTACCACATCCCATCCTTCTCAATTGCCCTGAACACTGGATTTTTTTTTTTTTTTTAATCTCCTATTATGCTGTTTATGTGCCCCTTCAGATACGATGCACCTATTTGACTCCCTAACTGCATTGCTGGGTTCTCTGCTGCAGCACTGCCTCTTTATCCATAGGGCATCTCTGAACCACCTTGGTAACTCCACTTCTAGACTGACTCAGTCTGTCCCACTGGGATCTTTTAAGTCTAGAGCCTGAGAGGCAGCTGAGAAGGTTTTACCAGAGGTGGAGTTACCTTGAAGGTAATGAAGCTTAAGTTCAGGATTCCACACAGTCTTGGGTTGTAGAATGTTCTCAGTGGACAGCGGAAGCCGGTTGCAGTCAGGGACAATTTCTGTGTAAGCATTTCTGGTGTTCAGGAGGTCTCGGAGAAAGGAACTCTAAGGTGCTAGCATGTTATGATGATTTCTTTTACATTCTAAATAAATATTCACTTTTGTATCTAGTTTTGCATTCCTGACTTTGCATTCTTATTCTTAGAGAAGACCACCGAAGTTGTATGTGCTCCATGACACAAAGTCCGGGTGTTCTGCTGTGCTGTGTGCTCTGTTACTAAGTCATGTCTGACTCTTTGATACCCCATGGACTATAGCCCACCAGGCTCCTCTGTCAATGAGATTTTTCAGGCAAAAATACTGGAGTGGGTTGCCATCCCCTTCTCCAGGGGATCTTCCCGACCCAGGGATTAAATCTGCGTCTCCTGCATCGTCAGGCAGATTCTTTACCATAAAGTCTCCTGGGAAGCCAGGATCTGCTGCTGGGTTTTACTAAATTAGATGCCTGGGTGTTTTGCTAGTACTTATTTCCCTGCATTTAGTAATGAATAATTTATGTGAGTAAATCCACACTGAATAGAATGTAAAGAATCCCCAAATCATTCTAAAATCGATGCTTTGGTAGTTCTTTTACAAGAGAACTGGAACTTTCTGGCAGACAGTATATTTTAATATATTAATATTGTATTCCTTGAGAGCTTCCCTGGTGGCTCAGTTGGTAAATAATCTGTCTGCACTGCAGGAGACCTGTGTTCGATCCCTGGGTTAGGAAGATCCCCTGGAGAAGGAAATGGCAACCCACTCCAGTATTCTTGTCTGGGAAATCCCGACAGAGTAGACTGGTGAGCCCCAGTCCATGGGGTTGCAAAGAGTTGGATATTACTGAACAACTAACATTTCATTTCAATATTATAATAATTTGTTAATTGGGGTCACAAAAAGTCAGACATGACTTAGTGACTGAACAACAATAATGTGTTAATTATGTTTATTTTATATTATTATATATTCATCAATAGCCATATATTGATATATTAGTGAATGCCATAAAACTAGAAATCAGATACTGAGTTCAGTTCAAGTCTACAAGCCTTGGTGAAATGCCTACTATGTGTGATGAAGGTTCTGGGCCAGGTTTTTTATTTTTCCCATAGAGTTTGAATTCAGTTTAAGAGTCATTTGAAATTCATTGCCTTAACAGTGTAGTATTTTTAGTTCCTTGGAAATATAATAGGAATTCTCTTTAAAGATGTAAGAAATTGGAGCCAATGTGATAAATATGATTAAATGCCAAGGAACAACAATTATAAATTGTTGGCGCTAGTCATTTGATGTCCTCTGAAACAAAGAGGCTTGTCAGTTTGCCAGTACTAGGAGTTTCAGTGTAGAGGGTGTAAAATGAAAAGTATCCTTTATCTTTCTTGTAAATAGTTTCATAGATGATGGCCATGGGTAACTTAGGGATAACTGTTTTCAAACCAAGAAACCCCATATTGAAAGTGAACTACTTCATGTTCATCATTTCATCATTCTCTTAAAATGTGTCATGTAATCAGTATCAAATACTTGTGATTGAGAAATATCATAGAATTCCTAAAAGACATGTCAGTATATAATGTCAGATATTGATAAATGTTTTCAAGAAAAACACATTCAGAGAAGGAAAGAGACTGATGGTTGGAGGAGTGCTGTTTTAGAAAGGCTGTGCTGCCTTCCTAGCTATTCCGTGAATGTACCAAGCGTATCCCCATCTCAGGGTCTTTCCACTTGCCACTGCTTCTGCCTAGAATGCTTTCTAAGAATTGCATGCTATTTTTCTCACTTCAGACTCTGACCACCCTGTCGAAGGTAGTCCCTTACACCACATTCTATTCCTTTTCTCTCTTCTTCATGTGTTCCTCACTATCTGACCCTGGGAACTAAAGAGACTGAAAGAACTCCTTTGATAAATTCTTAGCTGTCTGAACTCTTACTGCCCGCTCTCTGAAACTCAGAAATTGAAGACTTTTAAAATGTTTCTTGCTGTTTGATCTGGATATATCCAAATCAGGAACCAAGTAATTCTGCATAGAAAGGGATGCTTATTTTCTTTGTAGTACTTTTTACTCTTTGTCTTTCTGTTTATCTACCTGTCTCCCTCACTAAAACTATAGTTGCTTAGTGGCTGAGACTTTGTTTTTTTCATTGCTGTCTATTCACCACCTGGAACAGTGCCTGGAATCACTTCTCAGTAAATATATGTTGAAAAAATGTGTTAAAACATAAATGAATCCATCAGACCCAATATCATATTTTAAGAATATCTGATTTTGTGGAAAAGGCTTATTTCACATTATTAAGTTTTAAGAAGCAGGATACACAGTATAATTTCCATTTCCTTTTTAAAAAATGTTAAGTATTTGCATGTGTGTATTTATTCATCCATTCCTTGAAAGAAAACTTGAGCGTCTCCTATGTGTCCATTCTATGTTAGATATTCTAAGTCATCTACAGTTTCATGAGAAGATAGATACTGAAAAGATAGTAAACGAATGCCATCTTTCCTCTTGCACTGCTCTTCAGCTATGTTGATCTTTCAATTCTCTCACTAACCTTTTTTGCACAGGTTATATCATTTTGTGTTGAATATTTCTCTCCCTCTGTACTGTAAATTCTGTGAGACTAGGGACCATGATATTATTCAATTATTAATTACCTTGCTCAATGCCTGATATAGAGTAGATACTCAGTAAACATTTGTTGGTTGAATGAATGAACAAATGATTAGAAGAATTGTTCCTACATAATAGGAACAGCATATCTAATCTTTAATGAAATTTATGGGAAGTGATTTTCAAGCTGCAGCCTCAAGAATGAGGAGGAATTAGCAAGTAAAGAAGACCAGGTAGAAGTTCTAAAGCTTAAGCTCAGCCTTTATTCTAAAAGCAATGGAGGAGTTTTAAACAAACAAACAAAAAAACACTGCACTATCAAATCATTTTTGTCTGTGGTATTAAGAATAGACTGTATGGGCAATGCTGATACAAGGAAATTGGTTGGGAGATTTTGGTGATAAATGACTGTGGTTCATGTTGGGTTCTTGGCCATGCAGAAGGAGAAGTGAATACATTTCATAGATTTTTTAGAAAGTTTAATATAAATGGTGAGGGAAAGGGAACAAGTTAAGTATGATCCCAAGTCTTTGTATTAGACAACTGAGAGGACCTTACAGCCATTTGCTGAAACTGGGGATTCATAAGGAAGAACCATTTAAGGAGAAAAGAGCTTGAAGTACCCTTGGTGGTGGTGGTGGTTTAGTCGCTAAGTTGTGTCTGACTCTTGGGACCCCATGGACTGTTGCCTGCCATGCTCCTCTGTCCATGGGATTTCCCAGGCAAGAATACTGGATTGTGTTGCCATTTCCTTCTCCAGGGGACCTTTCTGAGCCAAGGATCGAACCCAGGTCTCCTGCATTGCAGACAGATTCTTTAAAAACCAACTGAACCACTAGGAAAGCCCCAAAGTATCCTTGATACCTATTTAATTGAGGCTGAACATTTTTCTAGGTATAGATACTTAGAAAAGTGACTGAAAAGAAATAATCAAATGCTAATAGTTTGGAAATCTAGTTATATTTATAAAATTTTCTTATCAAGTTTCAGTTTTCATTATTAGTGTGTTATATGAAGAAAAAATAATAAACATTAAAAATTTTAGTAGGATCTGATACAGGAAACAAAGTGCTCTTTCTACCCCCTTCTGGGGTGCTCTTTCTACCCTCTTCTGATGTCTATGTCAGAAGCTTTCTCTATCTCCTTTATACTTTAACAAAACTTTATTACACAAAAGCTCCAAGCTATCAAGCCTCATCTCTGGCCCCAGATTGAATTCTTCTCCTCCAGAGGCCAAGAATCCCGGTGTCTTTGAGTGATTCAGCAACAACCTTTCATCTTGGGGGCTCGTCCAGGATTCTTCAGGACATGATACTGGGGCAACTTACTCCGTGCTTATTGAAGCCCCTGGCCACTTTCTTCCCGATCCACTTCCATAATGGGACTGTCTGGACGAGCCAAAAGATGGGCCTGATAATCTATGTGAGCCTACTTCTGCTGACTCCAAAAATCCTGAGTCTGCCGTTTGATCCTCAAGACAATTCCTTCCTATCCTGGGTTCACTCCTACGCAGCATTTCACAATCAGTCTAACTGCTGGGTCTGTGGGGTGCTCCCCTCTTCATCAGTGGAAGGCTTCCTGTGGTGGACATCTCCACTTCAAGGAAAAGACTTTCTCCAAGTCTGCAAACACCTTCAACAACAATCGCATGTGATGCCTCTTCTTAAACTGATGACATCTAACAACCTTAAGATGGACTGACGTATCTATGGACATAATGTGACTTTTCATTTTGATTTTAACTTGGTTTAATGACTGTTTTGCCTTATGTCTGTAACTGTATAATGGGGTTTTCTAACCGTCTAAAAGCTTTTAATTTACAAGTGGTTGTCCAAGCTCCTACGAGTGCCATAGGCTCCTCCAACTATTACTTGGGGCCGCTGCATCAGAGACCCTCAATATGAGGGTTAGGAGAATATGTTGCCTCAACAATTTAGGGACCACACCCCTAAGCAGCAGGAAGTAGTTATGGAATGAAAATGACACCCCTTTCCCTTGGCAACACAATTCTCCTAAAAGAAAAGGGGGGAATGAAAGAGTCATTTCCTAGGCAGGTTGATAAGAAGTCTAGGGGTCCCCAAGGAGAGAGGGGTCTGAAATGCTTGAGGCAGGAGAAAGGACAAACTTTTTTTCCCTCTACATTCCTTAGGATTATGTATCCTGCCTGAGGACAATCTCTGGATTAAACCTTCTGGCTAATCCTGTTATCTTAAAATGTAAATTATGGGAGTAGGTTTGGTGAGGTCTTTACAACCTCCAGACATTTCTTTTAATTCACTGGAGAGTATATAACTCCATTGCTAACACTAGCAAGTGGGTGCTCTTTCTACCCACTTCTGATGCCTATGTCAGAAGCTTTGTCTATCTCCTTTATACTTTAATAAAACTTTATTACACACACACACACAAAAAAAAAACTTGAAGGACAAAAAGCTAAGACCTCCTTAGGTAAAATTAGGGCTGTTCTCAGTGAAAATAGATTATTGGTCCCGAAGTCCATTGTGCAATGATATCATCATTATGGTATTGTGTGTGTTTTGTGGGATCATCTGAAAACTTAACCTTATTGGTCAGAGAAGCTCTGCTAGAAGCAAAGATGGTTTCTTATACGTCCATATCAGCCCTTAGCATAGTCCCTGGCACTTAGTAATCTTATTTTAGATTTGTTATTATTTCATTATTCTAGAAAGTGAAAGCTATCTATTATTTTAGATTTGTCATGAATTCATTTTTTTGTTTACATCACTATTCACCACATTTGTTTTTATAGTGATATTATTTGTGTCATCTTGGCTTTTAGGTAGATTGGGGTCAACTGGATTATCTGGTTGTTGACATGCCACCAGGAACTGGAGACGTGCAGTTATCAGTCTCACAGAATATTCCCATTTCAGGTAACTCTTACAGTTAAATGGAATTTGTGTTATCCTTGATGTTTTGTTATTGTCATACAGTAAAACAAACTCTATGACAGGCAAACATTTTTGTGTCTTAAAAACATTATCATTTATAAATTTACCTTTAGAAATCAGATTCATGAACAAAAGTTGCAAAGAACTGCCAAACAAAAATATAAAGAAAGACACTTTGAAAAGGTAGTTATGTTAGTCTGTGTTTTAGAAAAGAAGTAATGCTTAAGTATTATTTAGTTAAAACCTGGCTTTTTGGTTCACAGTTGTTCAGCACTTACAGCATAGTGCCTGATATGTGGCAGGCACTCAGTAATATTTATTGAATGAATATTGAATAAGAATAAATACTGGGAAAATTTGGCTTTTTAATAAATACAACTATGGGAAAATTTTATATCCTGCCAATTAGTTAATGTTAAAGTTGAGAGCAATAAACATGTTTGTTTACATCAAATACAAAATATATAACACTTCAGTATGGTAGTGGATATCTTTTTATGCAATGGAATTTAAATATTAGTATTAGCTTTTATATTGAACCTGTTTCTAAGGATTTTCCTGGATTCCAATGCAAAAATAGTTGTAAATCTCTCTGTAAATCTCTCTTATATACATATAAGACTTTGAGGAAAATAATGGAATTTTAAAATGTCTTTTCAAATCTGTTATTTGTTGGTAATAAATAACCAGGAGCTATCATGGACAGTCACCAAAAAGTTTAGAAACTAGGTATTTGATAATATATATACATTCTTCCTGTGGTCATGAATGGATGTGAGAGTTGGACTGTGAAGAAGGCCAAGCGCCAAAGAATTGATGTTTCTGAACTGTGGTGTTGGAGAAGACTCTTGAGAGTCCCTTGGACTGCAAGGAGATCCAACCAGTCCATTCTGAAGGAGATCAGCCCTGGGATTTCTTTGGAAGGAATGATGCTGAAGCTGAAACTCCAGTACTTTGGCCACCTCATGCGAAGAGTTGACTCATTGGAAAAGACCCTGATTCTGGGAGGGATTGGGGGCAGGAGGAGAAGGGGATGACAGAGGATGAGATGGCTGGATGGCATCACTGACTCGATGGACGTGAGTCTGGGTGAACTCCGGGAGTTGGTAATGGACCGGGAGGCCTGGCGTGCTGAGATTCATGGGGTCGCAAAGAGTCGGACACGACTGAGCGACTGATCTGATCTGATCTGATCTGATATATTCTTTGAAAATATCATTATGATATTACTAATAATTATGACTGCTTTTGATATTTTAATTAGATTTATAACCTTTCTGGAGCCTGAGGCTTTTACTTTGTTGGGGCAAATTATAATGCATGAGATGGGAGTAAAGTGCAGTAAAACAGGAAAGTAATTTGTCCTTTCTGTAGTCAGAGTTCTAAATAGTCTGTATTTTTTTCTTTTTAAAGTAGTTTTGGGACTTTTATTTTTTAAATACCAAGAGTAATCGCTAAATGTTTATTGAATAAGTTGTACTCCTTGAACTTTGAAATGCCTGTTGCAAGATTCCAAAACTCTTATTTATGTGGATAATATTGATAAAGTTGAGCTAAATTATTATTTATTCCCTGAGTTGTGAATTGGTACCTTGAAAAAGTTTAATTTACTTCACACAGATAAATGGATGTCCCTAAGCAATTTTCCTTTGTTTATTCAGATAATAGCCCCTCTATCTGGATAGGATTTATGATTATATCACCCTGTTTAATTTGTGCTTATACTCTAAAACAAATAATGTGTAGATTGAGGTTAAGATTTACTTCTCCTTTGAGGATTTCTTTATAATATCCTAAAATTTAACTAGTATCTCTATTTCTTACCTTTGATGAAGAGTCTACCCTGTAATAGGTAATTAATGTTCAGTTCAGTTCAGTCACTCAGTCGTGTCCGACTCTTTGCGACCCCATGAATCACAGCACGCCAGGCCTCCCTGTCCATCACCAACTCCCAGAGTTCACTCAGACTCAATGTCCATCGAGTCAGTGATACCATCCAGCCATCTCATCCTCTGTCGTCCCCTTCTCCTCTGCCCCCAATCCCTCCCAGCATCAGAGTCTTTTCCAATGAGTCAACTCTTCGCATGAGGTGGTCAAAGTACTAGAGTTTCAGCTTCAGCATCATTCCTTCCAAAGAAATCCCAGGGCTGATCTCCTTCAGAATGGACTGGTTGGATCTCCTTGCAGTCCAGGGGACTCTTAAGAGTCTTATCGCACACCACAGTTCAAAAGCATCAATTCTTCGGCTCTCAGCCTTCTTCACAGTCCAACTCTCACATCCATACATGACCACAGGAAAAACCATAGCCTTGACTAGACGGACCTTTGTTGGCAAAGTAATGTCTCTGCTTTTCAGTATGTTAGATGAATAAAAAGCAATGTTTTTAGAATTTTGGTCAAATGTGCATGACGGTTCAGTAGCATTGTGTACATTCACATTGTGCAGCCATCACCACCATCCATCTCCAGAGCTTTCTCATCTTCCCAAACTGCAGCTCTTTACCCATTAAACAGTAACTCTGAATTCCCTCCTACCCCTAGCCCCTGGTAAGCACCATTCAGAAACAGTATTTTTTACAATAAGATGAGAGAATGATTCTAGAATGAGGAAAACATATTTATAAGATTGCATTAAACATAAACCTAACATTGATTTTATGATTTAATAATAAACTTTAATTATTTTTTAAAATGAAGAAACAGTGTTTCCTTCTTAATTTTGTTGTCATTCTTAAAATCTGCCTTTGGGAAAAACTCATCAACTCAGTTTGTGCTGTACTCCATAGTAGGTAGCTGCTGCTGCTGTTGCTACTGCTGCTTCTTCTTCAAGTTTTTGTTTTCATTTATCTTTTGTCCCTTTTTATTTTTTATTGAAGTATAGTTGAGGTTGCAAAGCAACAAATACTATCCATATGAAGGTAGGTACTTAGCACTGTACAGAATCCATGGATGGTTAAATCAAGTCTTTCCCATAATAGACAAGTGTTCCAAACCTTTTTTTGATTCGTGGACCTTTTTTTGATAATTTGATGTATAAATGGAAATGTATTTGTACCTACAGAAACACAATTTTTATGTATAATTTCAGAAGGTTCACTGTCCTCAGGTTAAAAGTCCCATCTGAATCCTTGTACACTGTTGATGGGAATGTAAATTGGTACAGCCACTGGGGAAGACGGTAGGGAGGTTTCTCAAAAAACTGAAAATAGAACTACCATATAACTCAGCAGTTCCACTCCTGGATACATATCTGAGAGAAATGGAAACACTAATTCAAAAAGACAAACACACCCCAGTGTTCATAGCAACATTATTTTCAATTGCCAAGATATGGAAGCAACCTAAATGCTATCAATAGATGAATGGATAAAGAAGATGTGGTGAGTATGTATATATATCTATGTATACATATGTGTGCACACATACACACAATGGAATACTACTCAGCTGTAAAAAACAACAACAAAAAAAACCAATGAAAACTTGCCATTTCCAACAACATGGATGGGCTTGGAGAGTATTGTGCTAAGTGAAAGAAGTCAGACAGAGAAAGACAAATACTGTACAATATCAGTTTTATGTGGAATCCCAAAAATACAACAAACTAGTGTATATAACAAAAAAGAAACAGACTTACAGATATAGAGAACAAACTAGTAGTTACTAGTTGAGGGAGGGAAGTGGAGAGAGGCAGCATAAGGGTAGGGAATAAGATATACAAAACATTATGTATAATATAAGCTACAAGGATATTATATTTTATAATACCTATAAATGGAACATAAAGTTTAAAAATTGTGACTCACTATATTACACACCTGTATATATTATTTTATATCACTTATACTTGAAAACTAGAAGTCCCAGTCTTAGGAGATAGAGCAAAGAGAAGGGCAAGGAGAGGGAGTGGCGGGTAAGAAAAGAAACATGGATAGCTATAATATGGAGTACGAAGAAGTAATCTGAGAGATATAAACCCCATGGTATGGAGGAATGGCAGCCCACTCCAGTTCTCTTGCCTGCAGAATCCCATGGACAAAGGAGCCTGGTAGGCTACAATCCATGGGGTCGCAAAGCGTCGGACACAACTGAGTGAATAACACACACACACACACACACACACACACACACACGGAGGATCAAAGGAAGAAGAGATTATAGGTTTGAAGGGATTTGTAGAACACTTCATGGAGATGAGGTTTAAAGAATAAACAGTGCATTGGGGAGCATTTTAAGATCGTGCCACACCTAGTTTGTCTTGTCTTGTCTCAGGAAAGAGATCTGAAAATGAAAATTCTAGTGTTCCATAATTCTGTTATGGAAAATTAATGTATATTTCACTTCCCGATTCTGATCCATTAAAAAAACAATCGGACCAGGTAGTAAAGATGCTTTCAAAAATACAGAAACTTAGCTATATCTGGACTATAACACTAAAATTCTCGTTTATCAGTATTTTCTAAATTTTCTTTAACAAATGTGCATATTTTTATAATTTAAAAAAAGTAGGTCGAAAGCACTCATTCTTTTTTCTTTTTTTTAGAATTGAAGTATAGATGGTTTACAATGTTGTATTAGTTTCTGCTGTACAGCAGAGTGATTCACTTATACACATACATATGTTCTTTTTCATATTCTTTTCTGTTGTGGTTTACCACAGAATATTGAATGTAGTTTCCTGTGCTGTACAGTAGGATCTTGTTGATCTACATATAGTCGTTTGCATCTGCTAACCCCAAACTCCCCTACTCCATCCCTTCCACATCCCGCTTTCCCCTTGGCAACCACCAGCTATTCTCTATGTCTGTGAGTCTGTTTTTCTTTTGTAAATATGTTTGTTTGTGTTGTGTTTTAGACTCCACATATGGGTGATATCATATGGTATTTGTCTTTCTTTTTCTGATTTACTTTGCTTAGTATGATAATCTCAAGGTCCATCCATGTAGCTTCAAATGGCATTATTTCATTCTTTTTTATGGCTGAGTAATACTCATATATATATATATATATATATATATACACACACATGTTAAGTTGCTTCAGTCACGTCTGACTGACTGTGACCTCATGGACTGTAGCCTCCCAGGCTTCTCTGACCATGGGATTTTCAAGACAAGAATACTGGAGTGGATTGCCATTTCTTCCACCAGGGAATCTTTCAGACTCAGGGATTGACCCACCTCTTCTGTGTCTCCTACACTGGTAGGCAGATTCTCTACCACTGAGCCACCCAGGAACCCCTATATGTGTGTGTGTGTGTGTGTGTGTGTGTGTATGTGTATGTAGGAGAAAGAAATGACAACCCACTCCAGTATTCTTGCTGGAAAAATATCATGGACAGAGGAGCCTGGCATACATGACTAAAACCACTGAGTGTATATATCTGTGTGTGTGTGTATAGCCAGCACAGCAGGTAGGGATCGAAAGTGGTTGACGCAGTTTGGGAAAAAGAAACTAGAGACAGAGTTAAGTCGCCAGTCCAGGTTCGATGCACGATACTGGATGCTTGGGGCTGGTGCACTGGGATGACCCAGAGGGATGGTATGGGGAGGGAGGAGGGAGGAGGGTTGAGGATGGGGAACACATGTATACCTGTGGTGGATTCATTTTGATATTTGGCAAAAGCAATACAATATTGTAAAGTTTAAAAATAAAATAAAATTTAAAAAAAAGAGAGACAGAGTTAAAGGTTTAAAGATGGGACCGGTGGACTCAAGACCTCTTAGATCAAGAGCCCTGTTCCTTGGAGCCACATCACTTTTATTTAGTGTCTTGGCAAGCAGAAAGTATCTGTTGTGTTGCAATGAAGTCAGCCTCCTGTGTTCCCAGTCACGTCTCCCATTTTATTGATTACTTTAAACTATCTTTGTTATTTTTTGTACAAGGGGTATCACCTAGCTGGAGGTCATAGACCCGCATATGCCTTGGGAAAACATCTTAGTGTGTGCACAGGCAGCGTTCTGGACTTGCTCTGACCCAGTGTTCCAAGGTCCACACTATGTTTTTCCTTAGCTTAGCAGGGCATGACAACCCCAACTGATCAACCCAATGTACTTTTATTTGGGTTATGCTGTATTGCTGTATTTTGCTTTTATTCTTTTCCCATGGTGATTTTCTCATGGCTTAGCCAGAGCAACAGGTGGCTGACTATTAACTCCTGCATATATATATAATATATAATATATATATATATATCTCACATCTTCTTAATCCGTTCATCTGTTGATGGACATTTAGGCTGTTTCCATGTCTTGACTATTGTAAATAGTGCTGTTGTGAACATAGCGCATATATCTTTGAACTATAGTTTCTTCTGGATATAGGCCTGAGTAGGATTGCTGGATCATATGGCAACTTTATTTTTAGCTTTTTGAGAAACCTCCATACTGGTTTTAATAGTGGCTTCACCAACTCACGTTCCCACCAACAGTATAAGAGGGTGCCCTTTTTTCTCCACATCCTCTCCAGCATTTGTTATTGGTAGATTTTTCAATAATGGACCTTCTGACTGGTGTGAGGTGGTATCTCATTGTAATTTTGATTTGCATTTCTCTAATAATTAGCAGTTTGAGCATCCTTTCCATGCCCCTGTTGGCCATCTGTTTGTTTTCTTTGGAAAAATGTCTGTTTAGGTCTTTTGCCCATTTTTAAATAGGGTTATTTGGTTTTTTGTTGTTGAGTTGTATAAGCTGTTTATACGTTTTGACAGTTAAGCTCTTGTCAGTTGTATCAGTTGCAAATATTGTCTCCCAATCCATAGATTGTCTTTTCATTTGGTTTATGGTTTCCTTTTCTGAGAAAACACTCATTCTTTAAAGACAATACATTTCTGTGTAAACAGATACCAGGATGATTGGCTGTTATTAACAAACTGCCACTTAATGACAGTTTTCCATGTGTTAGTTTTTTATTTGAGGATCACAGGTGTTATATTATGTCTATTTTCTTAAATTTTTGAAGGGTTAAGTAACTTTCTCAAGACCACACAGTTACAATGAGTCATAGCAGAGGTTTGTATTAGTTCTGATTGACTTTAAAGCTTATACTGTCAAGCTCTACATCATGCTGCCCTAGTAGAAAACCCAGCAATATTTGACTGATGGATTTACTAAGTTTAGTTCTAGTCCATTTAACCCATTTAGGCTGTAAATATTCTAATCTAGGTTATCTCTAATAAAAATAAACTTGTCTGTGAATATGCCTAAACCCGTGCACCCTATGTGGTGAGTATCCAACCAGTGGTCTAGATTGGTGTCTCCTGCATTCAAGGCTTTTGCTTGTTTGTTTCTGACTCCTGAAAGATTGCTTTGGGCCTCTTTATACATCCTAGGGAAGACCTGAAGGCAGTCTAGAAGCAGTCTCCTTTGGGCTTTAGGAAAGTAGTATTAGTCGCTCAGTTATGTCCAACCCTTTGCAACCCCATGAACTGCAGCCTGCCAAGCTCCTCTGTTCGTGGGATTTCCTAGGCAAGCAAAATGGAGTGGGTAGCCATTTCCTTCTCTAGGGGATCTTCCTGACCCAGGGATGGAACCCAGGTCTCCCACGTTGCAGGCAGACTCTTTACCGTCTGAGTCACCAGGGAAGCCCTAGGAGACCTCCAAATCATTCTTGGGCAGACTAGTGTTGTCTTTGGGGCTGGTCATACTGGTCATGGGCCTTTGGCTGGTTTCCAGGCACACTGGCTCTCAGTATAGAATTGCAGCTGTTGGTGTTAATACAATAATGGTTTATTATGTCAATGTTAAAGTTAATAGCAGTGAGAAGACTAGATTTTCTATAGTGAACATGTCTTAATTTTATAATGAGAAAAACAGAGCAAGCAGGACATATCAGAAACACACCAGAAAGGATATGAGGGGATGTTGAGGGGACACGTGCATTGGTGATTGTCTCTGTATATGTATATTTCTTACAGGCTTAGGTCCCGAAGTGTAGTTTTATTCAGGCCACGGTCATTTCACAGCTAACATTTCTAAGTAAATACTAAAATTGAGCCAGTTCCCAGGATTTAGAGGGAAGGGCACCAACCAAAGACTTACTGGCCTGGCTTGAATCATGGCTTTCATCACTTCATATAATCTGGAACAGCCTGACAGAATCATGTCTGCCCTTCTAGACCTACCTGAATTATCTGTCTCTAATTATGAACCTCATTTTCCTTTTTTCTTATCATTGACTTTAGAACTCTTTTAGGATACTCTGTGTTCTACTTTTTCTTATGTCCCATATCCCACAAACCACAGAAGCTTTTACAACTCTCATTTGAGCCCCGCTATGATTCGACTTCCTTTTCTTTCCCACTAAACTCCTTCGTATAACCTGGGATACTCCCCCTAAACCTTACATACCCATTGCCCTTCTTTCCTACCTTTACTTTCTCTAATATAAGACACAGTTGACCCTCACTTAGAATGTCTTCCTTTCCCATTCACTGGGTACCCTGGTCCTGCTTACTTTTTATTCTAATGGCTACTACTTGCCATTTTCCCCCAGTCTCCCAGTTAGGAACCCTTTATCCCTCTTTGGAATTCACATAGCATTTTATTTGAACGATTTCTATAGCACTTCTTATGTTCTCTGTTCAAAACTTACATAACTGTGTTATCTTCTCTACCAGACTGTTACACTCTGGAGAGTAAAGCCTCTGCTTCATTCATCTTTGTGTTTCTTGCAGGGCCGAACTCAGTGCCTTCCTGTAATCACTCAGGAAATGTTGATCAGTGAATGAGTGTTTTATCTGTGTTGGTATTATCTTACCAACTAGGCGGTAAGCTGCTTGAATGCAATGATTTTTTCCCCACTTATTATAGTATTTCTTAGAGTACCTTGGGCAATGGCTTATGCAATTAATATTGATCGAATAAATGACAAAGTTAGTTGACTAGTTGTCACTGTTTATGTGTCCCCTTATCTAACTCATTCCTGCGATCTCTCCTAACCCAGCTGCTTTTACCTGGGAGCTCTTTTCTGTGTATCAGTTAAAGCATTACCTTTAAAAACATCAGTCAGTTCAGCTGTTCAGTCGTGTCCGACTCTTTGTGATCCCATGGACTGCAGCACACCAGGCTTCCCTGTCTATCACCAACTCCTAGAGCTTGTGCAAACTTATGTCCATTGAGTTGGTGATGCCATCCAACCATCTCATCCTCTGTTGTCCCCTTCTTCTCCTGCTTCAGTCTTTCCCAGCATCAGGGTCTTTTCCAATGAGTCAGTTCTTTGCATCAGGTGGCCAAAATATTGAAGTTTCAGCTTCAGAATCAGCCCCTCCAATGAATATTCAGGACTGATTTCCTTTAGGATGGACTGGTTTGATCTCTTGGCAGTCTAAGCGATTCCCAAGAATCTTCTCCAATATCACAGTTCAAAAGCAACATAGATTTTATTTAATTCTTCCTTTGAGGGAAAAACAATTTCATTTTAGGGATTTCTTTATGCTATCTTTTTTCTTGTGTTATGTATAACATACTTGTGGTTAGTTGATATCTTTTGATACTAACTTTTCTTTGGTGTCTGGGATAATAGTATACATATGGGCACTTGTTATTTGGTTACATGCAGGCTCTGTATTATGGGCTTCCCAAGTGGCTCAGGGGTAAAGAATCAGGTAAACCTGTAATGCAGGAGATGCAGGTTCGATTCCTGGGTCAGGAAGATCTCCTGGAGAAGGAAATAGCAACCCACTCCAGTATTCTTGCTTGGGAAATCCAACAGACAAGGGGTTGCAAAAGAGTAGATCAACTTAGTGACTAAACAGCGATAACAACAACAGGCTCTGTATAAAATTACTGATGAGAGTCACTAGTGCTGCTCCATTGTAAGGTAATAAGAAATTCTTTTATTTACTTGCAGGGACATTTGGCAAGGGACTAACTATGTGATTATCTTTATGTGTGGAATACCTGCCTACCCCATAGACTTAGAAGGAGCAAATGAGATAATGAACATAAAAGCTCTATATAAATGTATAGTCATTTTTAGAAACTACTTGAATACTTTAGAAGAGTTTTTTTTGGGGGTGTGTGAAATGTTGTGAATTAGGAATCTTTATATGAACTTTGCATTTCTCCAACCCCTGTTGAGAATGAAATTGTTTTATGCTTGTAAAGAGACATCATTTTGCAAAATTTATGGAGACAGACCTGTACAAGTAAAAGATCTTCTTTCCGAGTGCTAATTAGCAAGTCTTATTATGTGTTCCATTTTGTTCCATAGGATAGATGACAAGCTCATTATAAGAGGAAACTTTAAAGAAAAAAATCCTCCTCTTATTTGTTAAGAGTGTTGTGTAGCAAAAATAGTGATAAATGTGTTGGCAGCAGTATTAGTAGCTAATGATTTAAATTTGAGCTTCCGTGGACTACTGAATCATTATATACTGCAAATATCTAGTAGCTGTAGTAATTTCTAGAGGGAAAGGGGACAGAATAGAGGGTGAGAAATAATCAATTATAGTCCTTGCATTTGCTCTTGTCTTGTTGAACCTGTCAAAAGGAGAAGCCAGAGTTATCAGTGACAATTTTGTTGTGTTATTTTTCTTATTTTTTTTTGTTGCACAGTTTGCTGAGTTTTTGCTTGCTGTTTGTCTTGTTGTAAATTAGTTGGTGCCATATATTGAGTTGGGTATATTCCAGTGTTGACTTGTAGTGTTGTTGTTTTTGTTTTAATCCATAGTGATGTACTCTTGGGAATTATCGAACACTTAACTGCTCTCCATAATGGAAGAGGATTAATATTTCTTTGAGAAACATTATAAGTTCCTTGAAAGTCTGAAAATATAGGCACCATGTTACTATTTGAATTCTAATAGATGTTGCCTAAAATATTTTTCTTGCTTTGTTAGATGACTGACTCTTGGAATTAAGTGAAGAATTTATGCCTCTCATGAAATCTGTGAAGCATATTTTTGTTTTTTGAGAGACTAGAGAGTTTTAGTGACTCATATTAAGGTGCTGTATTAGTCAGGGTCCTAGCTGGAAAGAGGTGACACACTTTAAAAAGAATTAACAGAGTGAGTTTAATGAAGGGATTAGTTACCGAGGTGTGGGCAACAATCAGGAAACCAACAAGGGATGGAGAAATACCCAGAGGCTGGTGACAGTCAGGAATTTTTACTGACTGTCTGCCTGAAGGAACAGAGGGTGAAGCCTGTTAGTGAGACCTGGCGACTGCTGAAGTCATGGTAGAGGGGCTGTTTGTTGGGAGCTCTGACCACAGAGGAATGCAAGCAAGGGCAGAACTTCTGCAAGACAGAGAGGAAGCAGTGTGTGTGGTACTTACAGTGGTCCCACCTTTTTCTCCTCTCACAGCTTTGTGCCCTGCGTACCTGCTATGGCAGATCCCTATTGAAAGCCAGAAGATAAGGAAATTCAGGCGCTAGAATTCACACAGGTCAGCTACCTGGGTTGATCAGCACAGAGAATGAAGCAGAGCTTGGGAAAGAGGGAGAGGAAGGAAGTGGAGCATAGCAAGTGGAAAATAATCAAAACAGCTTTTTTTTTTCTTCATGGTTGTCATTATAACTGTGAATTAGTGACTTGTGATTGATGAAGTACAAAGATTCCTGCCTTCTGAAAGTTTGAAGCTAATACAGATTTCAGTACAGTCAAATTAGTGAAAATTCATGCTATCAGATGTCAAAATTTTACTATCGTCAAATTAATGAACAGAATATTTATATTGGAGATAAACTGTGATGTTAAGTATATTTTGTTGCAGTGGGGAGTAATGGATAGAAGGGCTTATTTTGATAGGATAGAGTTATGAAAAAAAAGTTCTCCTTCACTTTATTAAATAAAAATAGATGCAGGAATAAAACTTCTGGAAATGATTCTTAAAATAGAAGGGACAAAGACTGAACACTCGTGAGGGCGGTTCATGATCCCTTCTTGGTCTTCTTTCTTTTACTTCCAAGGAAGGGCATAGAAAGCAGCCAGGTGGTCCTCATGTGGGTGCTGTCTTCATTACTTTCCCACAAGGAGGGAGAAGCTACTGCGTGTGGCAGAGTAGGCAGCTAGACAATATGCTGAATATCCACGGACTCAAGCTGCACTAGCAGACTGGCATGGCATTATGGAAATGAGGTTATGCCCTTTCTTCCTGTCTGGAGCCCTTCCTTTCTGGATGCTACAGATAGAAGGAAAGCCTGAGGCCTTTCTGCCTCTTATTCGCTTAAATGAGATGAGATGGGAATTTTAAATTGGGCCACCTTAATATTTCAGTCATCATTTAAAGTGAAGGGCATTTATTGCTTATGAAAGGCAGTGGGCCTTTTGCCACATTAACTGAACTCCTATTCACTCATCGTAGATGCCAGTCCAAGCCCACACTTGTATTTTTCCCACCACCAGCTTGGACTATTCAGTTATCTCTTTTACAGTAATACTCTTTGACTGCCAATTTTGACAGTAGTGTGTGTGTGTGTGTGTGTGTGTAAAATTTTATTTTGTCTTTGTTTGTGGCTGTCCTGTGTCTTTGTTGCCTTGCAGGCTCTTCTCTAGTTGTGGCAAGCGGAGTCTGTTCTCTAGTTGTGACGTGCAGGTTTCTCAGTGCGGTGGCTTCTCTCATTGCAGAGCATGGGCTCTAGGGCAAGCAAGGGGCTTCAGTAGTTGGACTCCTGGATTCTAGAACGCAGGCTCGACAGCTGTGGCCCATGGGTTTTGTTGTTTCACAGCCTGTGGGATCTTCCTGGATCAGGGATTGTACCTGTGTCTCCTGTATTGGCAAGGGAATTCTTTATCACTGAGTCACTGGAGAAGCCCAACAGTAGTTTTTATTACATGAACAGATCAGAAACATATTGTTGCCTTCATTAAGTAAATTTCCATGGGCCATATTTGGCTGCTTTGGATTTTAGTGCTGTTTTCTCCCTACATTGTACAATTTGTAATTACCTCAAATTGTAAAGCTTAAAGCATGCTTATACCTGATAGGTGGCAGACTTAGGTCATAGATTTCCCTAGTATTCAGAGATAGTAAATCTTCTTATGTTTTTGGTTTGTAGTGTGAAACTAAAGGAGACAGTCAGTTTTGGATTTCTCCCCTGGTGTATTTCCATAAAAATGTTGGGCAGGGTTATAATTAATGGATATTTGGCAAATAATCACATGATGAAGAAGAGAATTACTGTTTTATCCATCAAATTATAAAAATTCTTTCCAAAATATTTTTTTGTTATTGTTTGTTAGGCAAATTGTAGCCAAGGATTAAAGACCAGGAATTGTATTCCAGTATTTTATCTTTAAGGACTCTCCTGGTATTCAGTCTGAAACTTCAGTCTTTGTTAGTTTGGGAATCAAATTATAAAGCAAATATAATGCTATTGGTTAATGAACAATAATGTTTCCAATTAAATTTAAGAAGCAGGGCCCCTGTATTTGTGTCAACATATATTATAGGTAGAAATTATAATGTGTCAGTTAACAGTTCAAGGAAATAGCCTAAGAATTAACAACTTTTAAACTATGACATGGAAAGACCCAGGATTTGAAAAACTTCCCCAAATGATTCTTATGTAGATATCAAAATCATTCTGTCTAGAACAGCTTATCTGATAATTCCTTGATTTATCCAGCCTGTGTTTTGATGGGACCCTTCTGATATCATTCATTCAGTTTTATCCTTGAAGAATTTCTAGGCACTTTGTTCATCATATGCCTGACAGCTAAAATTCCTTAATATCTTAAAGTTCAATGAATAGTTAATGGCCAAGGGATAGTCAGATTCATATTAAAAACTACTTTTAAATCTATTAAACATTTATATGTAGAAAAAGGATGAGACTCACAATCTATCATTTAAAAATTTTTGCACTTTGTCTTAGATGTTAAAGATTTGATCAGAGTGCTGTGTAGCTCTGAAGAATGTCTTCATATCTTAAGTATGATTTGAAACTGGAGCAAAGCTTTTCCATGAAAAATCTCAGTCTTTCTTTTGTGAAATACACCTGGTTAAATAAGTTAAGGTAATCAGGGTATAGCGGTTCTCTTCTTTGGGGTTCGTGTTAGAGAAACAATGTGTTCAGAAAGGAATGTGTATTATTATGAATAAAACAGCCTTTGGTGGTGGCTCACTGAGAGCATGGTCAGCTTGAGCTTTATGTGCATGCTGCACTCAATATGCCAGCAAATTTGGAAAACTCAGCAGTGGCCATAGGACTGGAAAAGGTCAGTTTTCATTCCAATCCCAAAGAAAGGCAATGCCAAAGAATGCTCAAACTACCGCACAACTGCACTCATCTCACACACAAGTAAAGTAATGCTCAAAATTCTTCAAGCCAGGCTTCAGCAATATGTGAACCGTGAACTTCCTGATGTTCAAGCTGGTTTAGAAAAGGCAGAGGAACCAGAGATCAAATTGCCAACATCCTCTGGATCATGGAAAAAGCAAGAGAGTTCCAGAAAAGCATCTGTTTCTGCTTTATTGACTATGCCAAAGCCTTTGACTGTGTGGATCACAATAAACTGTGGGAAATTCTGAAAGAGACTGGAATACCAGACCACCTGACCTGCCTCTTGAGAAATCTGTATGCAGGTCAGGAAGCAACAGTTAGAACTGGACATAGAACAACAGACTGGTTCCAAATAGGAAAAGGAGTTCGTCAAGGCTGTATATTGTCACCCTGTTTATTTAACTTATATACAGAGTACATCATGAGAAACGCTGGACTGGAAGAAACACAAGCTGGAATCAAGATTGCCGGGAGAAATATCAATAACCTCAGATATGCAGATGACACCACCCTTATGGCAGAAAGTGAAGAGGAACTCAAAAGCCTCTTGATGAAAGTGAAAGTGGAGAGTGAAAAAGTTGGCTTAAAGCTCAACATTCAGAAAACGAAGATCATGGCATCCGGTCCCATCACTTCATGGGAAATAGATGGAAAAACAGTGGAAATAGTGTCAGACTTTATTTTTCTGGGCTCCAAAATCACTGCAGATGGTGACTGCAGCCATGAAATTAAAAGACGCTTACTCCTTGGAAGGAAAGTTATGACCAACCTAGAAAGCATATTGAAAAGCAGAGACATTACTTTGCCAACAAAGGTCCGTCTAGTCAAGGCTATGGTTTTTCCTGTGGTCATGTATGGATGTGAGAGTTGGACTGTGAAGAAGGCTGAGCGCCGAAGAATTGATGCTTTTGAACTGTGGTGTTGGAGAAGAGTCTTGAGAGTCCCTTGGACTGCAAGGAGATCCAACCAGTCCATTCTGAAGGAGATCAGCCCTGGGATTTCTTTGGAAGGAATGATGCTAAAGCTGAAAATCCAATACTTTGACCACCTCATGCGAAGAATTGACTCATTGGAAAAGACCCTGATGCTGGGAGGGATTGGGGGCAGGAGGAGAAGGGGACGACAGAGGATGAGATGGCTGGATGGCATCACTGACTCAATGGACGTGAGTCTGGGTGAACTCTGGGAGTTGGTGATGGACAGGGAGGCCTGGCGTGCTGCGATTCATGGGGTCGCAAAGAGTCGGACAGGACTGAGCGACTGATCTGATTGAACAGAGTTTGAAATCCAAAATATTAAATCTTAAGAGTCCAGCATGAACAGATGCTTATAGAAGAAGATTGCAGAGACATTTGTGTAAAACAAGTAGGCTTCTCTAGGTGTTTACTGATCAACATAAAGATGGACTCAAGACTTGAGGATTTAATCTTTACTGATAGTATCAGAACTGAGGGAAAGAATGAGAATGAGAGAGAGAGCGAGCATGTGAATAGAATATGAGAGAACTGGATGGTTCTAGCCCAAGCTCTTTAGAATCTCCAGAAACTTCTCTTGTCCTCAGTGGTTCACAGTGAACGCAGTCTGAATCCCTAGTGAGTTCATTAAGGTAGGTGATTGGAAGCCTGTTGCCTTTGACTCCATTATTGAAGAGCTAATCTCTCTTTCTAAATAGCAGATGTGTGTCCAGATTCCTTTAACAAACTTGAATTCTTAATTAAAAGTGCACATGCTCTCTCTCACCAATGACTTTGAAATTCTGTGATTTCCACTAATTATTGTGTTTTATAATGCTTTTTGGCAGCAATTGGCATAATTTTCTGTGACAAAATTCATTTCTAAAGTGAGCAACGTAATGATTGATCTTTAAATTAGTAAAACCTATACCCTTTGTGACTATACCAATTCTCTCCTCTGTTGGAATGGAGTATAGAATCCAAAACAGTGACTCATGAAAGAATTATTTATATTCCCTGTTGAAACACAGTCTGGGGGTACATTTAAGGTGAATTTGCCTTTTTAATTTTGTTTTACTTAATCTGCTGCTAATGTTAGTGGACATTTATTGATATTACAGGGAATAATGTTTATAATTCAGGAAGTTTGGGAGTTATAGAGAAGAATGGCAAGGGAGAGCTAAAAAATACTGAAGCAAATCTCCTTTATAGTCAATAAACAATTATGTAAACATAATTCTGCTAAGCTAGCAGAAAATGATTATTTTGCTGTAAGTATCTTTAAATAAATCAAGGAGCATCAGCAGCATTAAATATTAGAGCACTGTGAACATTAAGAATAGCAGTTAATTTCTTCTTTTAAGTGTTGGTTGACTTTACATTGATGTGCTAAAGGATTATATAGAATTACTCATCCAGGTATACTTAAGGGCAGTTTTTGTTGTATATTTTTATTAGGTTCCAACACTGAAGTTCTCAATCAAGCTTGGGTATTAGATACAATTTATGCCTTGGAGACTTAGAATGCCATAGTTCAGTAATTCCACACTGGTATAATTATGATCAGTGTAACATCTGGAATGATTAGTTTTAAATGCTTCAGTTCAGTTCAGTCACTCAGTTGTGTCTGACTCTTTGCAACCCTATGGACTGCAGCATGCCAGGCTTCCCTGTCCATCACCAACTCCTGGAGCTTACTCAAACTCATGTCCATCAAGTCGGTGATGCCATCCAACCATCTCATCCTCTGTCATCCCCTTCTCCTTCCACCTTCAATCTTTCCCAGCATCACGTTCTTTGCATCAGGTGGCCAAAGTATTGGAGTTTCAGCTTCAGCATCAGTCCTTCCAATGAATATTCAGGACTGATTTCCTTTAGGATGGACTGGTTGGATCTCCTTGCAGTCCAAGGGACTCTCAAGAGTCTTCTCCAACACCACAGTTCAAAAGCATCAATTCTTCAGCACTCAGCTTTCTTTATAGTCACTCTCACATCCGTACATGACCACTGGAACTAACTGCTCTGAACTTGGATCCAAATCTAGATATGCAGTTATAGATGCAGTTTCCTGTCAATACTCAAGAGAATTAGCAGTTAAGACAATACTCTAAATAATTATTTTTCAAGATGTTTATATATTTTCCAGAATCTGATAGACAACTAACCTCTTATAGTAAATCCCAGAGGGTAAAATGCCTTTTACATAGATTACAACTTGGAAAATAACATTTAAACAATATTATTTATTTAGACTTAGACATTTACCCTAGAAAATGAATAGAAAATTCTTCATGGAGTTCTTGAGATGGTACTTTATGGTACTCTGTTTTTACCCTTTGAAAATTATTATCCTTATTGCAAAGTAAACATTCTCTTTGTTGCTATTAGTATTCCTTGTGGTCAGTAGAGGGAGCACAAGTTTCCTAACCATCACAAAACTGAAGTGACATCATCAGTGATGGTATAGAGGGGAACAATCTAGGCTAGTTCATATTGGTTCCTGTTCCAGAGTCTGTGAGAAAAATGGAAATTTATTAAGTAGAAAGTCAAGAATTGTAGAGATAAACTGTAATATCAGATTTAGAGATCATATTTTAAGTTAAGAGATTAGTAACAAAAACCAACATAATTCCTTTAAAATTGAAAAATATGCATTGTGATGCACAGATTGGTTAATGACTAATTTTACTGGAGATTTTGTTTCTCTTTTGTTTACTTTATTTCTTTGTAATTTGTAGAGGTCACTCTCGGGTGTCTGGAATAGTACACGTGCGACGCAGTGAAATTTGGTACAGCAAAAGAGGTGTAGTGATTTCTCTATGGGTCAGTTACGTTTTTGTATTGTTTAACAAGGGCTAGACATTTTTTTCTCAAAATTGCTTCCTGAAGACTGATTGCATTGCAATTAGTCAATAGTTAAGAACATATATTTAAGGGGAAGAAAATCTTACACCAAAAACTCTTATGAATGTAGCTGGTAATTCCAGAGGAATGTTTACATGTTTTATGAGCATTTTATGGAACATGGAAGATGATCGTCTGTCCTTGTCAGCAGTTTATTATGATGGATGAGTGGTACTGTTTAAATTGCAAACAAGCTCAGCCATCATGGATGCTTATTTGTGAGACCATGTTAGTGTGAAGTACAAGAAAACCAAGACACTTTAATCCCTCTTTCTAGGGTCTTACAGCTATCACTAAGCATTTTTGTAACAGTTTTGTTATTTTTTAAAAAGTGAAATAGCTCTTTAAATAAGACCAGTGGAAATAGGTTCATTTTATAGAGAAGTTAATTGAGATGTATTGAGATTTAGTGAGCTATCCAAGATTATATAATACATTAGCAGAGTCAACAAAACCAGAATTCAGAGCTTTTGCTTCCTGGTTCAAGGAGTTACAAAGAGTTCTTAGAGCTGTAGTCTAGGATAATTCGAAAACATAGGACAATTATTTAAATCCCTGATCCTTTGTTAAGTGCCTGTTTTGTGTACAGCATAGTTATTTTGTTTGATTAAAAATTGAGAAAAATAACCATCCATGAAACTATATTGTCTACTAGTAATATAAACAGTGAATGAAGTGTGTTTCAACGAAAAAATGTTTATATTATCTTAAAGCTAAAGGTACTTTTTAGGACTAATAGAAAACCCCTCTATACTGATTTATCGTTATGAGAGAATTTGGAGGAAATAGCCGAGGGGTTGGAGAAGGCAATGGCACCCCACTCCAGTACTCTTGCCTGGAATATCCCAGGGATGGAGGAGCCTGGTGGGCTGTTGTCTATGGGGTCGCACAGAGTTGGACACGACTGAAGTGACTTAGCAGCAGCAGCAGCAGCAGGGGTGGGGGGCATTGTTTACAGGTGAAGAGAATGGCTCTGAGATTGAGGGACTATAATTCTTAGAGGAGGTGGTATTTCACATATGCTTAAATAGGATTACTGAGGCAGTCAGGTTGAACTGAAAACTATAGTTAAGAGGGAATGCAAAATCGTGTGATCAGAGAGCTGGCTGAGACCTTGAAGACTATCTGCCCTTGCATTAATTTTACGGCTAAGGAAACTGAGACCTGGAGTGATTCTGAGTTATTTGCCCAAGGTTAGTCACACAGGTAGATGGGGGCAGAACTGGAATTAATTTTCCTCCAAATGCCTGGATATGATAACAGAACCGGGAAGGTGGCAAATTATGGAAATACACTGGATGTGCAGAGTTGAGTATATTTTTGCACAACAGTTATTTCCATCAGTCTTTAAAAAAGGAAAAAGAGAAATGTTGGTTTGTTTTGGGTTTCTTGGGAAGAATAAATCCAAATAGAAGAATGTAGTGATCCATGGAACAGTTCAAAAAGTAGGATGAGCTGCCTGATGGCAAATATGAAAATGACCTTGCCAACAACTTCTAGAACATTTTTACTAATAATAGTAATAAAGATAATAAAAATATAACCAACAGCAACAGCTACCATTTATGGATTGTTTACCTATGGCATCATGTCGAGTATCGTATGTACATTACTTCATTAAATTATTGCATCCTGTGACCTAAGAATTACTATGCCATTTTGTAAATTAGAAACTAAATCTCAAAGAGATTAAGTTAGTCCCCTTGTCACACTGGTAGTCAGCTATGGAATAAAAATTTGAATTCTCATTCTGTTTGAATTCCAAGCCAGTGTTTCTGAAGCTTGACTAATGAATAAACCCTTCTTCTAAAGGAAAATAATCTGCTCATGCCCCAAATAGACTTATTTTTGTTAGTAGGCTACTTATCTAAGCATAAACACAAATCCTTAAGCTTATAGCTCTTATATAATTTTTAAAAACTACAAAACTTACAAATTACATTCAAGCAAATGTGTAAGATCAGTAAAATTCAAACTAATGACATTGATTTAGTATGAAAGATAAAGTTTTTGCTGAAATGAAAGTACCAATTGCAAGATGAATTTGTAGCTAACTGCTGCTGCACAGTTGCTCTGAGTTTAGTGTGCCAGTGCTGCCACATGCTTTGTGAGGACTTGATGCTGCTGCTGCTTTTCTCTGTTCTGTCTTCTTCAAATTGTCCCTTCAGACTCTGTAGCGCTCTGTAATAGTACCATCTGCCCTTCATTTGATGCATCAGTTATTTATTGTTAATCCTACTTCTGTTCTCATTGGCTGTGCCAAAGTACTACTGCCAGTTTGGTGGTCTGGAATGCCGAAATGTCACGGCAGTAAATATTTCATTATAAGATTGTGGTCATCAGGTGACCTAAAATATGTTCATTTTTTCAGTCTATCATCTAGAAGAAACCCCCAAATTTAAGAAATTCCATACTGTCTACAAATCATAACCAGGTCTCTGGTGTTTCTACTTGCAGGAAAAAATTGCACTGCACTTTCCCTCAAATCTCAAAACCATCTGGTTACTATGGGGTAATAGTGGAGACCCAGGAAAGCCTCCATCTCTATCTACTTTCAGTGCTGCCTTAGTTCAGACTGCCCCTGTTTTGCATCCGAGTTTCTGCCACAAGCCCTAGTTTTATCCCCACCAAAGTATTCTCTACAGTATAAACCACAGTAGCGAGTTTTCTGGAATACAGATTTAGAGCTCAGCTGGGTATCGCTTCTTTCTGGAAACTTTCCCTGTTGTTTCTTCTTATCACTTGTTTCCTCACCCTATTCACGACCACCTTAACCATCCTCTTCTCTTGTTCTTCCTTTATAACTCCATAACACCCTAGGTCTACCTTTATTATAACCCTTATTAGCATATTGTGTTGAATCCTTAATTTGGGGGTTTCCCCAAGTAGGCTGTTAGGTTCTTGAAAGTAAAGCACACCTTGTGCATCTTCTAGGTAGCACGTTGTGTGTGTGTGAAAGAGAAGAAGATCCTGATGATACAGCTGTGATCATGAGTCACAGGTCAGTTTTAATTTTAGGAGTGAGGAGTCAAAAATTGGCAAGAACAAAACAGATATTGCCTTATCTTTCCTATTCATGTATGTGAAATTTATGCAGATTACCTAAACGGTTAATATAATAGACTCTTTTAGTGTGTAGTCAACATAATTTTGGAAGTAATCTTTCCATACGGAATTAAATAATAGCATCATTTTGCTGTGGTTTCTGTTTCCACTTGGTTAGGTGCTGTCATTGTCTCCACGCCTCAGGACATTGCATTGATGGATGCACACAAGGGAGCTGAGATGTTTCGAAAAGTCCACGTGCCCGTAAGTATTTACACCTTCACTGTTGGAAAAGTAAGAAATGCTTCTAACTGAAAAAAGCAGATCATTGAGAAATACAATCCAAAATTTAATTTAGTCCTGGGTGGAAATCTGTGTGAACACCCTACTTCATTTTTTGTTGTTGTTTAGTTGCTAAGTCATGTCCAACTCTTATGCGACTCCATGGGTTGTAGCTGCCAGGCTCCTCTGTCCGTAGGCTTTCCCAGGCAAGAATACTGGAGTGAGTTGCCATTTCCTTCTCCAGGGGATTTTCCTGGCTCAAGGATTGAACCCACATCTCCTGCATTGGCAGGCAGATTCTTTACCACTGAGACCGGGGTAGCCCATTCTTCATTTTAATTGTTACTTTAAAAATACACATATAGGTGGAAACAGGAATGCACATTATATTAATCAAAGAAAAATCTGAAATATCCTTCAAGTATGAGTTTTCTGAACAATTATTCCCTGTCTCAACTATCTGTAGCTGTCACTATCTAAAAAAAAAATAATGAGAATTTTGAGAAATTATTTAGGTAGATGACTTTTTTCCTTCTGTCTTCTACAGTTGTAACTCATTTATAGCTCACCATCTTCTTGAAAGTAAGAATTTGCTATACAAAGTGGCAAAAAATAAAAATATAAAAAGGAGCGAGAAGACAAAATCAGATGGACTCAGAGTGAAGTCTGTAAACAACTTGCATGCTATTAAGGGACTTAGGTGTGTGCTGGAAGTATGCCATGTATTTTCAAGCAGTCACAGGGAAAGAAACATAGGCTATTATAAGACTGTCCATTTCTGTGGGGTTAAATAAAAGAGCTTGAAGCACTACTTATAATAGCCAGGACATGGAAACAGCCTAAATGTTCACCGACAGATGAAAGGATAAAGAAGATGAACTATTACTCAGCCATCAGAAAAGAATGAAATAGTGCCATTTGCAGTAACATGGATGGACCTAGAGATTATCATACTAAACAAAGTAACTCAGAAAGAGAAAGATAAATGCCGTATGATATTACTCATATGTGGAATCTAAAGTGCTATACAAATCAATTTATTGATAAAACAGAAACAGACTCACAGACATAAAGAAGACTTGTGGTTGCCACGGGGATGGTGGAATAGGGAAGGAAAGGAACAGGAGTTTGGGATTAGTAGGTAACATATATATACATATATATAACTGAGTCACTTTGTTGTGCAGAAGAAATTAACACAACATTGTAAGTCAACTGTACTTCAGTAAATTTTTTAAAAAAGAGCTTGATGCTCAAAAGAAGCAGAACTGAGAGGAGAGGCATTACTCTTTCCTAGATCCTCAAGAATATTAATAAAAGAAACCCTGTAGGTAATGAACACATTTTCATCACCTTTGTAACCATAAATAGAGGGTTCTTCCTCCTAGCGTGCCTCATCAAAAGCAAGTGGATTTGTGCCAAAGTGTGGTTTAGAACAAGTGTTTCAGTATGAAGCCAAAATGATACTTCCATCTCTGTGGCTCCCAATGGCTTTGTTTAATTCTTGGTTAGATTTTAGAGCTTATAAAGCGGAACTTTTTGTTTTTGTTTTCCTATATGGCTTATTGCAGAGTCTTTCATATACTTCCCTGGGCTGCACAGTAGGACCTTGTAGTTTATCCATTCTATATATAATAGTTTGCGTCTACTAATCCTAGACTCCCAATCCAACTCCCTGACCCCAGCAACCACAAGTCTGTTCTGTTTGTGAATCTGTTTCTTTTTCACAGGTAAATTTATTTGTGTCACATTTTAGAGTCCACGTATGAGTGACATTATATGGCATTCATCTCTCTTTCTGGCTTACTTTGCTTAGTGTGATAATCTCTAAGTCCATCCCTGTAGCTATAAATGGCATTATTTCGTTCCTTTTGATAGCTGAGTAACATTCCGTTGTATATGTACGTACACACACCGCATCTTTATCCATCCATCTGTTGGTGGACTGGACATTTAGGTTGTTTCCATGCCTTAGCTATTGTAAATAATGCTTCTGTGAACATCGGAGTGCGTGTTTCTTTTTTATTTAGTTTTGTCTGGATATATGGCCAGGAGTAGGATTGCTGGATTATACAGTAGCTCTATTTTTTGGTTTCTGAAGAACCTTCTTACTGTTCTCCACAGTGACTGCACCAATTTACATTCCCACCAACAGTGCAGGAGAGTTCCCTTTTCTCCATGCTCTCGCCAGCATTTGCTGTTTGTAGGTTTTTTAGTAATGGCCTTTCTCTTTGCAGTTTTGATTTGCATTTCTCTAATTAGTGATTTGAGTATCATTTGTATGTCTTCTTTAGAGAAATGTCTATTTAGGTCTTCTGCCCATTTTTTTATTGGGTTGTTTTGTTGTTTTGTTTTTTAGTTATTGAGTTGTATGAGCTGTTTGTGTATTTTGGGAATTAAGCCCTTATCAGTTGCATCATATGCAAATATTTTCTCCCAGTCCATAGGTTGTCTTTTCATTTTGTTATGGTTTTGTTTGCTATGCAAAAGCTTATAAATTTGAAGTTTAGCTTGGACAAATTTTAAAGCAAGTTGACTCATTGGAAAAGACTCTGATGCTGGGAGGGTTTGGGGGCAGGAGGAGAAGGGGACGACAAAGGATGAGATGCTGGATGACATCACTGACTTGATGGATGTGAGTCTGAGTGAACTCCGGGAGTTGGTGATGGACAGGGAGGCCTGGTGTGCTGTGATTCATGGGGTCGCGAAGAGTTGGACACGACTGAGCGACTGAACTGAACTGAACCAAATACCTGCTTCAGATAGAAAACTGTCTTGATAAAGCACTTAGTTGAACAATTTTATTTCCTATTATGCCTTCCGAGATAAACTAGATGCAAGTAATGTGCCTACGCAGATAACTAATAAGACTACTTATATGAGATTTTAAAGTATAAATCAGCAAAAAGTTAGATAGTTACCCACCCAAAATTATGTGAACAAGTAATTCATAATCCGTCTTTCTGGCAGGAATTAGATAACTGAGCCAATGATCTGTTACTGCCACTTCAAGGTCATGATAATAACCATTCTATCAGCATATAAGTGAATGCTAAACTTCTAGTTCTGTAAGATGAGTGCAGAGGCAAGTGTCCAGCTCACTCAAAAGGAGCATGAAATCCTTGAGAGAAAAGTTTTTAAAAGAGAGGAAGCCAGAATTTTGTTAGGTGGGTGTCACTAACGGATAAAAGTTGAGCTGTCAACCAGAAAGTATTGTGAGGAAGTATTAGGCAGCATAAGGCTTGTGGGACTAGGGCAGGATTAGTTATGGAAAAAAGGAACTATTCGTGAAGTGAAAGTGAATGTTGGAATATAAATTTGCAGAGTCAGAGCAGTCCTGGGTCATGACAAGGTACAGGATATGGTTGGTCATGGATGTGTGGGACTGAAGAGGAGTGGAAATGAAAGTCATTGGAAATGCATAATTCCTCCATTATTTTTTTGACATTGTCTGTTGTCTTTATTATAGCCCTCATTCTTCACTGATTTTAATTATTTGCCTTCTAAACCGCAGAAAATTTGAAAAAGCGGTAGAATGTTTTAGTCAGCTCTTAACCTGCAAAACAAGACAGGTGTTCGGTAATCTTTGCAAGTAAATGAATGAGAACTTCCCAGCAGAGAGCTCTGTAAACTGCTGGAGGACAGCCATGGTGTAGGTGCCTTGTGAAGGGAATCCTGGCTTTGAGCAAGATGTGGATTTGATGACCTCTGAGATCCTTCTGGCACTTAAGAGCCTTGCAGTCTGAGTAATGGTAAAGCATTTGAAATTAGAAAGTGTTCCATAAATGCAAAGGAGAAATGTTATGCTTTGTTTGTACCACTTTATTTCATTTTTTTCCTGGTTTTTAGTCTTGTTCTCTTTTTTTCCCCTTTTGAAGTGCATTAGTTACCATGGAAACACTGATGTCATTGGAATTCATTGGTATGGTCAGAGTTTATTAATGTCTACAAAAACGTTTTGAAATTAATTTAAATAATTTCTTAAAATTCAAGGCTCCTTAGGGGAAGGAGAAGAGCTATTAAATTCTCTGTTCTCTGCCTGAAATGATATTGACTTTGCCAAATTCTTGATTATGTCAGTATTTGTAGATAGACAGTTTTAAAAAAAAATAATAATTTTTCAATCTTACACATTTTTAATGATGACTATATACTATGTCCAGAGAAGGCAATGGCACCCCACTCCAGTACTCTTGCCTGGAAAATCCCATGGATGGAGGAGCCTGGTAGGCTGCAGTCCATGGGGTCGCTGAGAGTCGGACATGACTGAGCGACTTCACTTTCACTTTTCACTTTCACGCATTGGAGAAGGAAATGGCAACCCACTCCAGTGTTCTTGCCTGGAGAATCCCAGGGACGGGGGAGCCTGGTGGGCTTCCGTCTATGGGGTTGCACAGAGTCGGACACGACTGAAGTGACTTAGCAGCATATACTATGTCATTCTCATCCATTTTTGTTGACTTTTATAAGAAAGCCCTTATATGTGTTAAAAAGCAAAAACATTACTTTGCCAACAAAGGTCCGTCTAGTCAAGGCTATGATTTTTCCAGTAGTCATGTATGGATGTGAGAATTGGACTGTAAAGAAAGCTGAGTGGTGAAGAATTAATGCTTTTGAACTATGATGTTGGAGAAGACTCTTCAAAGTCCCTTGGACAGCAAGGAGATCCAACCAGTCCATCCGAAAGGAAATCAGTCCTGAATGTTCATTGGAAGGACTGATATTGAAGCTGAAACTCCAATACTTTGGCCACCTGATGTGAAGAACTGACTCACTGGAAAAGACCCTGATGCTGGGATTGAAGGCAGGAGGAGAAGGGGACAACAGAGGATGAGATGATTGGATGGCATCACCGATTCAATGGACATGAGTTTGAGTAAACTCCAGGAGTTGGTGATGGACAGAGAGGCCTGGTGTGCTGCAGTCCATGGAGTCGTAAAGAGTCGGTCACGACTGAACTGACTGATAAGGAAGGCCCAGACACCTCAATTTAGAGCCCTTCCTCTTCTGTTTGAACTGTAAAGTCACAGGTATTTCACTACCCAGCCCTTTCTTCTTAGGTAATCTCCTTTTCAGAAGCTGAAAAGTATATTAAAGTATGTCATTGTTTAGTCGCTAAGTCATGTCTGACTCTGTGCAATCCTATGGGCTGGAGCCTGCCAGGCTCCTCTGTCCATGGAATTCTCCAGGCAAGAATAGTGAAGTGGGTTGCCATAACCTTCCCCAGGGGATCTTCCTGACCCAGGGATTGAACCCGTGTCTCTCCTGCACTGGCAGGTGGATTCTTCACCCCTGAGCCACTAGGGAACCACATAGTAAAGTATTTTTCCTCTCTTATTCTTTCTGTATATAAAGGGTCAGTTAGTAATTTTAATTCAACAAATACTTATGTTTATTTATTCTACAAATATATATTTACTTACATTGAGTGCCTTCTATAAGCAAAGTACTGTGGTAAGCTCAATTGATGATTTAAAATAAAAAAGTGAGAATGAAGCCTTTTCTTCAAGTACCTTATCATTTTGTAGACTAACTTCATTGTGGTGCAGGGGCCCTGAATTCTGAGGGACATGAGAACTCTTTCTTCTCTGGGCTATCAAGGAAAGTTTTCATGGCAAAGCCATATTTGGCTTTTTTTTTTTTTTTTTTTAATGTTCCTGTAATTTTGTACATGCTGGTCTCTGGCCTAAAAAGCCATTTCCAGTTCATATTCATTTTTCAAATTCCTGCTCAGGCATGACATCCTCTAGGAAGCTTTTCCCAACCTACCAGAAAAGGTTAATACTTCTTTCTCTGAACTACTTGAACATATATCTAGTTTGTCTCTTATTCCACTACAAGTTTACCTATCAGTCCCAACAGAAGAATCTGAGTTCTTAGAGGGCAAGAAACATATCTTAAATATCCTCATATGTTCCTTCCTACACTGACATTTGACCTGTGATATAATGCCATCCACAATCTGCTGTTCCCAGCTCAAGGCCACTCTGATTGGCATTCTCTCTGCCCCAGGCAAACGGGTTGTCTTTCGCTTCTTTGAGATTTCCATAGTTTCTCTTCTCTTGGTCCTCAGCATGCTGTTTTCATATTTCAGAACCCTTACCCTCACTTCTCACTTGGTAGATCCTTTTTATCCTTTGGTGCTTAGATTAATGGCTTTTCCTCTGGGAGACTGGCTCTGACCCTATTAATGAGGTAAGCTTTTTCTAGTGTATGACTCAGTAATGCTCTGCTTCCCCTTTTGTAACTGTTTTCACATTTCGTCAGTATTTTCACACTGTACTGCCATACTGTTAACTCTGTGAGTACAGGGACCACTGACCTCCTACTGTGTCCACCATGTATGAAAGTGAAAACAAAGTGAAAATCACTAAGTCGTGTCTGACTGCGACCCCATGGACTGTAGCCTGCCAGGCTCTGTCCATGTAATTCTCCAGGCCAGAGTCCTGGAGTGGGTAGCCATTCCCTTCTCCAGGGGATCTTCCCAACCCAGGGATCAAACCCAGGTCTCCCACATTGCAGGCAGATTCTTTACCAGCACAGCTGCTCACTAAATTTATATTGAATGAATGAGTGGAGGAGGATTGTTATTAGTTTATCATGAGACTAGGGAAGGGACAGAATTCAGTCTGAAAAAAATGAGGAAATAACTAGTGTTCAGGGTTATTCAGTTTGCTATAGTTGACATAATACATTTGTATGTGTCTTTGCTAGCTAGGCTCTGGTTCGGTCAAACCTTAAATATTAGGTTAAAGAATTTGGAAATTCTTCTTGAAATGTTTAGAGGCATTCATAATGAATGCTGGGTAGGAAAAAGACAAAATTAGAATGGAACTTAAAAAGAAATTAATCTTGCGGAGATAAGTAGAATAGCAGCCAGGAGTGTGGAGGCAATAAGAAAGCATTAGCAATGGTCAGAGTCATTCACTCTCTAGGTTGTGACCCACCAGTGAGTCAGGAAATCAATACAGTGAGAGATATAACCAAAGTTTTAAAACAGTATCAGGGTAAATTGCTCTTAGGAAGAGAAAGTGTTATTTCGTAGGGATATGGTCTCAGTCATAAACACATATACATGTGTTTTTGTATTAGATCAAGATGTCAAATATTTCTCTTATAAGACAGTTTTAGAAAGTTGCAAAAACACTAGTGTAGGTGATAGGTTCAGTTCAGTTCAGTCTCTCAGTCATGTCCGACTCTCTGCGATCCCAGAGAGTAACCTTACATGGTCATCTGAGTTAAATTCACCCATTCCAGTCCATTTGAGTTTGCTGATTCCTAGAATGTCGACATTCACTCTTGCCATCTCTTGTTTGACCACTTCCAATTTGCCTTGATTCATGGACCTGACATTCCAGGTTCCTATGCAATATTGCTCTTTACAGCATCGGACCTTGCTTCTATCACCAGTCACATCCACAGCTCGGTATTGTTTTTGCTTTGGCTCCATCCCTTCATTCTTTCTGGAGTTATTTCTCCACTGATCTCCAGTAGCATATTGGGCACCTACCGACCTGAGGAGTTCCTCTTTCAGTATCCTATCATTTTGCCTTTTCATACTGTTCATGGGGTTCTCAGGCAAGAATACTGAAGTAGTTTGCCATTCCCTTCTCCAGTGGACCACATTCTGTCAGACCTCTCCACCATGACCCGCCCATCTTGGGTGGCCCCACAGGCATGGCTTAGTTTCATTGAGTTAGACAAGGCTGTGGTCCTAGTGTGATTAGATTGACTAGTTTTATGTGATTATGGTTTCAGTGTGTCTTCCCTCTGATGCCCTCTTGCAACACCTACTGTCTTACTTGGGTTTCTCTTACCTTGGACGAGGAGTATCTCCTCACTGCCGCCCTTCCTGACCTTCAACGTGGGATAGCTCCTCTAGGCCCTCCTGGGCCCATGCAGCCACCACTCCTTGGACACAGGGTTGGTCCTCCCGGCTGCTGCCCCTGGCCATTATATCTACTATGGCTCCCATGTAGCCATCATGGTCAACAAAAGAGTCCATAATGCAGTACTTGGATGCAATCTCAAAAACAACAGAATGATCTCTGTTCGTTTCCAAGGCAAACCATTCAATATCACAGTAATTCAAGTCTATGCCCCAACCAGTGACGCTGAAGAAGCTGAAGTTAAACGGTTCTATTAAGACCTACAAGACCTTTTAGAACTAACACCCAAAAAAGATGTCCTTTTCATTATAGGGGACTGGAATGCAAAAGTAGGAAGTCAAGAAACACCTGGAGTAACAGGCAAATTTGGCATTGGATGCACTGATCATAGCAAACACCCTCTTCCAACAACACAAGAGAAGACTCTACACATGGACATCACCAGATGGTCAACACAGAAATCAGATTGATTATGTTCTTTGCAGTCAAAGATAGAGAAGCTCTATACAGTCAACAAAAACAAGACCAGGAGCTGACTGTGGCTCAGATCATGAACTCCTTATTACCAAATTCAGACTTAAATTGAAGAAAGTAGGGAAAACCACTAGACCATTCAGGTATGACCTAAATCAAATCCCTTATGATTATACAGTGGAAGTGAGAAATAGATTTAAGGGCCTAGATCTGATAGCTAGAGTGCCTGATGAACTATGGAATGAGGTTCGTGACATTGTACAGGAGACAGGGATCAAGACCATCCCCATGGAAAAGAAATGCAGAAAAGCAAAATGGCTTTCTGGGGAGGCCTTACAAGTAGCTGTGAAAAGAAGAGAAGCGAAAAGCAAAGGAGAAAAGGAAAGATATAAGCATCTGAATGCAGAGTTCCAAAGAAGCAAAAAGAGATAACAAAGCCTTCCTCAGCCATCAATGCAAAGAAATAGAGGAAAACAACAAAATGGGAAAGACTAGAGATCTCTTAAAGAAAATTAGAGATACCAAGGGAACATTTCATACAAAGATATGCTCGATAAAGGACAGAAATGGTATGGACCTTACAGAAGCAGAAGATATTAAGAGGAGGTGGCAAGAATACACAGAAGAACTGTACAAAAAAGATCTTTACGACCCAGATAATCACAGTGATGTGATCACTGACCTAGAGCCAGACATTCTGGAATGTGAAGTCAAGTGGGCCTTAGAAAGCATCACTACAAACAGAGCTAGTGGAGGTGATGGAATTCCAGTTGAGCTATTTCAAATCCTGAAAGATGATGCTGTGAAAGTGCTGCACTCAATATGCCAGCAAATTTGGAAAAGTCAGCAGTGGCCACAGGACTGGAAAAGGGCACTTTTCATTCCAATCCCAAAGAAAGGCAATGCCAAAGAATGCTTAAACTACCGCACAATTGTACTCATCTCACATACTAGTAAAGTAATGCTCAAAATTCTCCAAGCCAGGCTTCAGCAATACATGAACCGTGAACTTCCTGATATTCAAGCTGGTTTTAGAAAAGGCAGAGGAACCAGAGATCAAATTGCCAACATCCACTGGATCATAGAAAAAGCAAGAGAGTTCCAGAAAAACATCTATTTCTGCTTTATTGACTATGCCAAAGCCTTTGACTGTGTGGATCACAATAAACTGTGGAAAATTCTGAAAGAGATGGGAATACCAGACCACCTGACCTGCCTCTTGAGAAATCTGTATGCAGGTCAGGAAGCAACAGTTAGAACTGGACGTGGACAACAGACTGGTTCCAAATAGGAAACGGAGTACGTCAAGGCTGTATATTGTCACCCTGCTTATTTAACTTATATGCAGAGTACATCATGAGAAACGCTGGACTGGAAGAAGCACAAGCTGGAATCAAGATTGCCGGGAGAAATATCAATAACCTCAGATATGCAGATGACACCACCCTTATGGCAGAAAGTGAAGAGGAACTAAAAAGCCTCTTGATGAAAGTGAAAGAGGAGAGTGAAAAAATTGGCTTAAAGCTCAACATTCAGAAAATGAATATCATAGCATCAGGTCCCATCACGTCATGGGAAATAGATGGGGAAAGAGTGGAAATAGTGTCAGACTTTATTTTTTGGGGTTCCAAAATCACTGCAGATGGTGACTGCAGCCATGAAATTAAAAGACGCTTACTCCTTGGAAGAAAAGTTATGACCAACCTAGATAGCATATTCAAAAGCAGAGACATTACTTTGCCAAAAAAGGTCCATCTAGTCAAGGCTATGGTTTTTCCTGTGGTCATGTATGGATGTGAGAGTTGGACTGTGAAGAAGGCTGAGCGCCAAAGAATTGATGCTTTTGAACTGTGGTGTTGGAGAAGACTCTTGAGAGTCCCTTGGACTGCAAGGAGATCCAACCAGTCCATTCTGAAGGAGATCATCCCTGCGATTTCTTTGGAAGGAATGATGCTGAAGCTGAAACTCCAGTACGTTGGCCACCTCATGGGAAGAGTTTACTCATTGGAAAAGACTCTGATGCTGAGAGGGATTGGGGGCAGGAGGAGAAGGGGACGACAGAGGATGAGATGGCTGGATGGCATCACTGACTCAATGGACATGAGTCTGAGTGAACTCCGGGAGTTGGTGATGGACAGGGAGGCCTGGCGTGCTGCGATTCATGGAGTCGAAAAGAGTTAGACAGGACTGAGCGACTGAACTGAACTGAACCTTACATGAAGATAGAGACAAGTGACACATTTATTCTCTTCATTCTTGAGCATAGTTTTTCCTCTGTGATCATCAAGTTGTCTCATTTGTTTCTCTGTAAAGTTTAATACGCTTGATGTACTTAGTCTTTCATCATTGGCTTTCAAGGCCTTGGAAGGTGCTATTAGAATTCGTTCTTGGAACTCTACTAGTTTGCACATGATGTATCACATGTGGCTTCCTTCTTCACAACTGAACAAGTTTTCCATTTTCAAAAATGACTTTTCTTTAGTCACAACCTTTGTAAGACTGAGTAGATAGCATTCTGCATCTCAGCCATAGTTTATCTTAGAGACTGAAGCTGTTTGCTCCTTTTTGTCTTCCTCCAGCATCTCTCAGTGGTCCATGTATGCTTTAAGTGGAAATGCAGTTCTATGTGATTTACATGAATTACCGAATCTAACCCTCACAATAACCCTGTGAGGTAATAACATTATTTTCCCCATTTTTCTTACATGGAAACTGTAGTACAGAGATTAAACATTTCACATAAGGCTGTGTATCTGTTTAGTGGGTCTCTGGGATCCTATTCTAAATGGTCTACTTTCCAGAGTCCCCATTCTGTAAAAAAAAATATTAAGACTTTTATTAATTGAACCAAAACCCAAGATATCGGGGTTAATCCAACTCTTAGGAAGAATAAAAAAGACATTCCCTGGTGGCTTAGCTGATAAAGAATCCACCTGCAGTGCAGGATACTTGGGTTCGATCCCTGAGTTGGGAAGATCCCCCGGAGATGAGAGTGGCTACTCGCTCCAGTATTCTGGCCTGGAGAATTCCATGGGCTGGATAGTCCATGGGGTCACAAAGAGTCAGACACGACTGAGTGACTTTCATTAACTCAATCAGGTTATAGGCCCTAAAAGACAACAGCAGTAACTACACCAAATATTAATAAGACTAAGAGGCTTTTTGGAAATGGACAATTTTCTGAAATGCTTGCTGAACTCTTTGTTAAACACAGTGTATATTACTGGTTTTATGAGGGAGTTTAGATAGCCTTGCCAAGTGAAAAAAGTCAAAAGGGCTGGGTCGGCCCAGCGGGAGCCCTGGCAGATAAGGAAGGCTGAAGATTCAGCAAAGAAGGGCAGCCAGCAGATGATAGAGGTCCCCCGGATGCTTCCCCAGGTTTTTTGTGGCTTTCCTCTCTCAGGCAGCAGAAATCCTCTTGTGCTCCAGAACACTATCCACAGGCTTGATTTTCATATGGTTGAAAATGAGAGGGGAACCGGTCAAATAAGAATGCCGCTCATGAAGGCTGGCGTTGAGCAAGCAGAGTGAGGACCCCACAGAGTCTTTGATGAGATGGGCTGTTGGTGAAGCACTTCCCATAAAGTGATAGTGGATTCAGGATATGGTTCCAGGTGGCCTTGGAGATTTGTCCATAGAGGATAATGAGCAATACAGGCGGGACGTAGAAGGCCCCACAGATGGAATAGATAATGTAAGAGATCAGAGAAGTACTCACCAGGCAAGCTGATATTTCTTCTTGAGCTTTTAGCCTGCTGCCACAAGAATGAAGGGATGGAAATGTGGATGAAAATGGCCCAGATGATGGCAAGCATGGCACCGCATGGCCCACTGTCTGCTGTTTACTGTATTCCAGGGTGTCAGTGATGGCCCAGTACCAGGATGGAGGCTATGCAGCATGTGATGTCAGAAGATGACCAGATGTCACACAGGAGTTGGCCAAAGCTCCAGGGGTGGGTGGTTGTATATGTGATGCTGATGAACATGACCAAAATAGAAACTAAGAAGTCAGTCGTGGCCAAGGAGCCAATGAAATAGTTGGCAGGGATGTAGAACTTCCTGGTCTTGGAGATGGTAGTGAGTACAAAGGCATTGGTAAAGAAGACAGCCAGAGAAATCTTAGGGTCCCTCTTCCCTAAGTCCCTGGAGTTTCTGTGGCATTTGGGGATCTCTTGGGAGCCGCCTGCAGAATGCCTCCACTGACTGGTTTGAGGGGCCATTCTAGGAGACTCTCTCTTTCCACAGACTTTCACACATACAGCTTCTTATTTCATAGTTGTCCAGCTCACAAAATAAAGTCATCCTTCTGTTTCACACTGGAGGCAGTCAGCCATCAGAACAGACCAAGTGAAAAGACCTCAAAACTCAAATATTTAAGAAACACTAAGGTGATTGCCAACCAGATTCTGCATTCTTAATTGTTATTTCTGTGAATTATCTAGAGTTGAGGTTTAGTAATGTGGATATCATCAAATATCACAGGGTTAAGGAGATTAAGAAATAATTTAGCTTAAGTGTTTTGTGACCCATCTCATAGGTTGTTGTGGCAGTTAAATAAGATTACACGTGTACTTCTTAGCATAGATCTTACCTCATGACATTGTAAAGGGTAGCTCTGAATGTTATTGTTATAGTGGTAGATTTTAGAAATCATTACAACCTCTCATTTTAGAATTCAAGGCTTGGAGAAGTTAAGTCGTACCACATGGATCCAGAAGTAGTTGGTCCCTGAGAGAAGAATGAATGCAGGCCTTCCCCACTCATTGCTCTGTCTATTGCCAGACTAATTTTGAAAGAGAAAACAAGAACGCCAGTCTCATTTTTTAAGATTATAATGTCTGTACACATGCTTTAAAATATACCAGAACCTGGTTCAAGGCTAAATGGAGAACTGAAAAGCACTTGTGAATCTAATCAATTTTAGTTATTATTATTCATTCTCTGTTTAATGGTGAGTTTTTCCTCTTCATTTTTTCTTAAACCATAGCTCTTTATCCTTGTGACAGGTTCCAGCCGGCAAGAATTTAACCTGATTGTAACCTTGAGAAATTGGATTATATAGTAGCCTGAAAATCTTGCTTGTTACTTACTTGAGTCCAGGTTTAAAATGCCAAAAAGAAATTAAAACTGGAGTCTTCTGAGTCTGCTTAATTCAATACATTTAGACACAAAAATCCAGTATTTAAGGGCAATGTTGATATTTCAAGAGAGTCAATTTTTTAAAAGTTAATAAAAGAAGTGCCCTTCTGAGCCAGTGATGGATTAGAATCATGTAAGAATAGCGTGCTAAAGGTTTGTGGTGGCTGGTGCTAGGCAGGCATGTAGCATTTACTTTCTTTCAGTGAAACCAGCTGAGGTAAAAAGAAAAAAGGATCTTATACTTTGATGAGACATTAAAAAATGGTTGAGCATGCTCACAGCTGCGTCTCAGTGGTTTTATGTAAATTAAGCTGTGGCAAAGCGTCTGTTTTCTAATGTTTCTATGATCAAAGGATACACAAAATAGCTCTACAGTAAACACAAACAGCTTAACAACATATAAAGTATTCACACAGTATAAAGCTTTTTTGGGGGTGAGGGGAGGGAGTGATCATGTGGATATGTATTCCTTCCTATTTAAAGAATTTTTATGAACAGCATTGTAATATGGTTATTATAATTTTCTGTTTTATTACATTAGCTACCCCTGTTCAAAAATCATTAATTATAGAAGACTGCTCTTAAATGACTAAGGCAGTGTTTTCTAATCTTTTTAATATTGAAAGCTCTCTTAAATTTTCTCCCACCCAATCCCATTTTTTGAAAAAGTTGTTCAGCCACATAGTCTGTGTATCTTAGGAAGTAATTTGTTTTCTCTTTTCTAGTTAAATAATATGTGTGTGTATCACTGTTGTATAAACTTCTGAACAGAAAGAGATAACCACACATGAATGTTACCACACCCAGTTGATACAATTTCAACTAAAAGCAAAGAAACCTGACAGTTTATCTGTCCTAAATAGTCTTAAAGGTAAATGTTTCATTTCTCCTCAATTTTTAAAAAATATTCATAAATTACAGGCCCTGATAACCTTTTTTTTTTTTTTTTTTGCATTTTTGGGACCTTAGAATAACATTTGATAGGAGAACTATCAAATAAGTTCTACACTTTGACTTTAGTGGTCAACAGCAGCATTGTCCAATAGAAATATAATTCAAACCACAAATGTAATTTTAAAGGTTTTAGTAGCCATATTTTTTAAAATGGAAAAAAACAGGTGAAGTATTTATCCTTTAAATTTTTATTGGAGTGTAGTTGATTTACAGTGTTGTGTTAGTTTCAGGGAACAGCAAAGTGAATCAGTTAAACATACACATACGTATATGTATATATACACACTCTTTTTTAAAAAATTTATTTTTAATTGAAAGATAATTGCTTTACAGTGTTGTATACACTCTTTTTTTAAGGCTCTTTTCCCGTATAGTCTGTTACAGACTGTTAAGTAGAGTTCCCTGTTCTACACAGTAGGTTCTAATTATTAGTTATCTATTTCATATGTGCTGGTATGTATATGTCAATCTCTATCTCCCAGTTTATCCCTCCCCCTCTTATCCCCTGATAACCATAAGTTTGTTTTTGACTTCAGTGACTCTATTTCTGCTTTGTAAATAAGTTCATTTTTACACTTATTCCGCATATAATCAATACCATACGATCTTTGTTTTTCTTTGTCTGACTTCACTTAGTATGACAATCTCTAGGTCTGTCCATGTTGCTGCAGATGGCACGATTTTGTTCTTTTTTATGACTAAGTAATATTCCGTTGTCTGTGTGTACCACATTTTCTTTACCTTTCCTTTGGTGATAGACATTTAAGTTGCTTCCATGTCCTGGCTATTATAAATAGCACTGTATTGAACATTGAGGTGCTTGTATCTTTTCAAATTATGGTTTTTTTCTTGGGATATGCCTTAGAGTGGGATTGCTGGTTCTATTTTTAGTTTTTAAAGGCTCCTCTATATTGTTTTTCATGGGGTTTTACCAGTTTACATTCCCACCAACAGTGTAGGTAGGTTCCTTTTTCTCCATACCTTCTCCAGCATTTGTTATTTGTAAATTTTTTGATGGTGGCCATTCTGTTGTGCTGCAGTCCATGGGGTTGCAAAAGTCTATGGGGTTGCAAAGATTAGGACATGACTTAGTGACTGAACAACAACATTCTGACCAATGTGAGGTGATACTTAATTGTAGTTTTGATTTGCATTTCTCTAATAACTAGTGTTGTGAGCATCTCTTCATGTGCTTTTTGGCCATCTATAATGTCTTCTTCGGATAAATGTCTATTTCAATCTTCTGCTTACTTTTTGGATTGAATTGTTTGTTTTTTTAATATTGAGCTGCATGAACTGTTTGTATATTTTGAGATTAATCCCTTGTCAGTTGGAAGTTATTTTTAAAATTATAGTTAACTCAGTATATTGAAAATCCTGTCAACATGAAGTCAATATAAAACTTGAGAATCGAGCAAAAAGGGATTCCATTAAACATACTAGGAACTCTGGCAATTCAATAAGAAAAAACCCACATAATCAATGGAAAAAATAGAGAAGAGACCTGAGCAGTACAGAGCAGAATATACAAATGACCAATAACCATGTAAAAATATACTTAACTTCGTTAGTAATTTTGACAACACAAAACCACAGCACAAAGGAGAGCTGGGCACAGCATCAGAAAGAATAAGAACAGACTAGAATGCAGTTTGCACCTCTGCAAGTTTCTGTCCCCACCTCTGACCACAGGGAACCTTTAGAGGGTAAGGTTTCCAAATGTCATGCCACTTTACTTTTGGTGAAATTTAATCAGGAGCCATACAAGGAAGGAATTCTGGGAAATACAGTTCCCAGTACAAACAGCTTGACAATGGAACAATCCAACACAACCAGATACTGCTGCTGCTGCTGCTAAGTCGTTTCAGTCGTGTCCGACTCTGTGCAACCCCATAGACGGCAGCCCACCAGGCTCCCCCATCCCTGGGATTCTCCAGGCAAGAACACTGGAGTGGGTTGCCATTTCCTTCTCCAATGCGTGAAAGTGAAGTCGCTCAGTCGTGTCCGACTCTCAGCGACCCCATGGACTGCAGCCCACCAGGCTTCTCCATCCATGGGATTTTCCAGGCAAGAGTACTGGAGTGGGGTGCCATTGCCTTCTCCGAACGAGATACTAGTGTATACTTACTCTACCTGCCCAAATGAAAGAAGCCTGTTGATATCAAACGTTGGTGAAGCTGTGGCACGCAACTGGTACTGTGTGAAAATGTAAATTGGTTCACTGCTGGTGGGAGTATAAATTGGTAGAACTTTATTGGAAAACTGGCTTTTTTTTAAGTTAAATATGCATAACCTAATACCCAGCAAAAAAAAAAAAAAAAGTATTAAAACATTAGTAGAAGCACTGTCTAATAATAGCCAAAATCTGGAAACAGCACAGATGATCCAATGAGAAAATGAATAACTGTGATATAGTCATCATGGAATCTTAGGACTCCATGCAAATGAACTGCAGATGTATGTGATTTAGCTGCATGCATCATACAGACACAAAGGAATGTATTGCATGATTACATTCATATCAAGTTCAAAACTAGACAAAATTTATGGTGTTAGAAATCAGGCTTTTAGTTTATACCTTTGGCAACTTGTTTTGGAGAGTATAGAGGGAGACTTCTAGGGTGCTGGCTAGACTTTATTAACAGCGTCATGGTAACATGGGCCTACTTTATGATAAGTCCAGTCATGCACTTATGATTTGTGTGCTTTCTGTGTGTATTCATGATATACTTCAATGAAAAAAGGTTAAAGAATAACTTGTAAACTTTAGAACATTATTAACATATTTTACATTCTTTTACTTGTACTAAGTCTTTGGTTTCCAGCGTGTGTTTTATACTTACAGCACATCCCGAATCAGACTAGCCACATTTCAAGCGCTTAGCAGCCACATGTGGACTAGTGGCTACCCTATGAGACATTAAGGGTCTAGAACCCCACCATTCCAGAGCTTCTCTGGGTTTAGATTTTTCTTTCAGTTCTTTCTTTGGAATGTCATGTGGAAAGAATAAGGGATTATTCTTCCTGAAGACCTCATATTAATTTTACTGCTACCTCTCTCTTTATGGAATATTTTCTATTTAAAACAGATGGTTGGTTTTGTGTGCAGGTTCACAAGATGACCAGTAAACCATCATTTTGGATATTTGTTCTTACTGCTTTCTTGGCTGCTCTTCACATGACCACCTTTTTTTTAAAAGTAGGCGTTTTATTGATGTCTGATATACATATGAAAAGGACATGTATTGTAGGTATATATTGCTCAGTGCATTTTTGCAGAGTGAACACACCCATTGTTTGTGTTCAAGAAACAGAACATCACCCATACTCCAGAAGCTTCTGCCTTGTGCCACCTCCTGATCACTGCCCTCAAAGCAGAACCCAAATTATAACACCATTGGTTAGTTTTACGTGTCTTTGAACTTTATATAAAGGGAATAATAAGTATATACTTTCATGTGGCTTCTTTTGCTTCCAGTTCTGTTTGAGAGAGTCACTTACGCTGTGGACTGTGGCTGAAGTTCGTTCTTTCTCATTGCCGTGTAGCATTCCATTGTATGTTAGTCACTCAGTCGTGTCTGATTCTTTTCGATCCCATGGACTGTAGTCTGCCAGGCTCCTCTGTCCATGGGATTTCCCAGGCAAGAATACTAGAGTGGGTTGCCATTTCCTTCTCCAGGGGTTATTCCCGACCCAAGGATTGAACCTGGGTCTCCCACATTGCAGGCAGATTCTGTATCATCTGAGCCACCGGGGAAGCCCTTTCCATTATATGAATATACCACAATTTATTTCTCCATTTTATTGTTAATGGACATTTAGGTAGCTTTTCATTCTTGGATAATTAGTTATGAACACTTTTATGCATGTCTTTTGGTGACTGTTATGTTCACATTTTTAACATATAACAGAGTGGAAATACTGCGCCACAGTATAGGCATACATCAGTTTAAGTAGATAACTACCAGTTCCTCACAATGGTGCACCACTTTGCACTCAGCTGAAGCTACGAGTTTCAGTTATCGTATGTCATCATCAACATTTGATATTTGGCTTTTTAACTTTTTATAGGCAAGGGGGTTGTTGTAGTCATAAGGACCTTTTTCTGTTCTAATCAGGTCTTAAGCATAAATGCATGGTATTGTGATTCTAATTTGCATTTCCCTGATGATGATTAAGATTGAATACTTTTCCTTGTGTTCGTTTGTTTTTGATTATCTTTTTTTTATGAAGTGCCTTTTAAGTCTCTTGCTTATTTCTCTATTGTATTTTCTTATTTTTTCTTATTGATTTGCAGGAGTTCTTTATATATTCTAGATAAAAGTCCTTTGTTATATATGTATATTATAGCTGCTATCTCTTGCTCTATAGGTGGCCTTTTTACTCTAATTATATCTTCTGATAAGTTATTAATTGTAATGTAGTCCAGTTTAACAAAACATTTTCATTTATGTTTAGGGCTTCTTTGTGTCCTGCTAAAAAAATCTTTCCCTGCATCCAAGGTTTTAAGTATATTCTGCTGTCTTCTTCCAAATATGTTATTGTTTTATCTTTCATATTAGCTCTACAGTCCATCTGGAATTACTTTTTGTGCATGGTATGAGATAGAGGGTTAAGATTTCTTGGATGTTATATGGATGTCCGATTAACATTGCAGCACTGTGTCATCTCCATTATAAATTAGTGACTTTAATTTATGAGTCTGCTCTTGGCTGTCTGTTCTATTCCATTACTATACAGCTTTTTTTTTTTTAAGAAATGTGGTATCTGTGTGGAAAGTTTTTAATTGAGGAAATTCTAGAGTTAAGAGGAATTACTTTGTTCAAAATAACTTAGGAAGCAGTATTAGGCATTAGTCCTTTAACTAGATGAAGAATATCAGTAATAGAACCAAGCTTAGGTATCACAATCTTTTACATAAAGGGTTATCTCTAAATTGTTTTGATGGTACGTCTTTATGAATAAGTGATGTTTGAAAGTATATATAATTATATATATACACATATATGGAGGTAGATTCTGTTATATATACTACATAGAGATATAAATTATATAAATATGTTATATGTACCTATATATAGATTCTATAAGGTATGCTATATATAGGCAACATTCTAAATTCTATATATTATTTCCATTGTAACACACAAAAAAGTTGGGATTAAAAGGAAATCATAAGGAAGAAATAGAAACTCTAGTAGTTTCTTCTAACACCTTTCTGTCAGCCAATATGGGCTGGATTATGTGTACTAACACGGAGAAGGCAATGGCACCCCACTCCAGTACTTTGCCTGGAAAATCCCATGGACAGAGGAGCCTGGTAGGCTGCAGTCCATGGGGTCACTAAGAGTCGGACACGACTGAGTGACTTCACTTTCACTTTTCACTTTCATGCATCCGAGAAGGAAATGGCAACCCACTCCAGTGTTCTTGCCTGGAGAATCCAAGGGACGGGGGAGCCTGGTGGCTGCCGTGTATGGGGTCACACAGAGTCGGACACGACTGAAGGGACTTAGCAGCAGCATGTATACTAACAACTGTCAAATTTCAGTGGCTTAAAACAACATGAGTTTATTTTTCTCATGCTACAAGTCCATTACAGTTTGGCTTTAACACTCGTCTGCATTTTTCTTACTCTGGCACCCAGACAGATTGAGCAGCCACTTTATGGAAGCTTGCTTGTCCCAGGAACAGAGGGAAACATAATGGGGAATTAGCAATTAAAGCCTCTGCCTAGATGTGACACATGTCACTTCAGTTCACATTTCATTGCCAGAACAAGATACATGTCCTCACCTAATTCAAAGAAGAAAAATGCTAACTTTGTGCCCAGGAGAAAAATCCTGTGAAGAAAAGAACTGTGCAGGGGAAAAACTAGAGTATTTTCAGATCAGTTCAGTCGCTCAGGCTTATGCGACTCTTTTCGACCCCATGAACTGCAGCACGCCAGGCCTCCCTGTCCATCACCAACTCCTGGACTTTACTCAGACTCATGTCCATTAAGTCGGTGATGCCATCCAACCATCTCATCCTCTGTCATGCCCTTCTCCTCCTGCCTTCAATCTTTCCCAGCATCAGGGTCTTTTCAAATGAGTCAGTTCTTCGCATCAGGTGGCCAAAGTATTGGAGTTTCAGCTTCAGCATCAGTCCTTCCAATGAATAGTCAGGACTGATTTCTTTTAGGATGGACTGGTTGAGTCTCCTTGAAGTCCAAGGGACTCTCAAGAGTCTTCTCCAACACCACAGTTCAAAAGCATCAATTCTTCAGTGCTAAGCTTTCTTTATAGTCCAACTCTCACATCCATACATGACTACTGGAAAAACCATGGCTTTGACTAGACAGGCCTTTGTTGGCAAAGCAACGTCTCTGCTTTTTAATATGCTATCTAGGTTGGTCGTAAGTTTTCTTACAAGGAGCAAGCGTCTTTTAATTTCATGGCTGCAATCACCATCTACAGTGACTTTCGGTTCAGTTCAGTTCAGTCGCTCAGTCATGACCGACTCTTTGTGACCCCATGAATTGCAGCACGCCAGGCCTCCCTGTCCATCACCAACTCCTGGAGTTCACTCAAACTTACATCCATCGAGTCGGTGATGCCATCCAGCCATCTCATCCTCTGTCGTCCCCTCTTTCTCCTGCCCTCAATCCCTACCAGCATCAGAGTCTTTTCCAATGAATCAACTCTTGGCATGAAGTGGCCAAAGTACTGGAGTTTCAGCTTTAGCATCATTCCTTCCAAAAAACACCCAGGACTGATCTCCTTCAGAATGGACTGGATGGATCTCCTTGCAGTCCAAAGGACTCTCAAGAGTCTTCTCCAACACCACAGTTCAAAATCATCAATTCTTCAGCGCTCAGCTTTCTTCACAGTCCAACTCTCACATCCATACATGACCACTGGAAAAACCATAGCCTTGACTAGATGGATCTTTGTTGGCAAAGTAATGTCTCTGCTTTTGAATATGCTATCTAGGTTGGTCATAACTTTCCTTCCAAGGAGTAAGCATCTTTTAATTTCATGGCTGCAATCACCATCTGAAGTGATTTTGGAGCCCCCAAAAATAAAGTCTGACACTGTTTCCCCATCTATTTTCCATGAAGTGATGGGACCAGATGCCATGATCTTAGTTTTCTGAATGTTGAGTGTTAAGCCAACTTTTTCTCTCTCCTCTTTTACTGTCATCGAGAGGCTCTTTAGTTCTTCTTCACTTTCTGCCATAAGGGTGGTGTCATCTGCACATCTGAAGTTATTGGTATTTTTTCTGGCAATCTTGATTCCAGCTGGTGCTTCATCCAGCCCAACATTTCCCATGACGTACTCTGCATATAAGTTAAATAAGCAGGGTGACAATATACAGCCTTGACGTACTCCTTTCCAAATTTGGAACCAGTCTTTTGTTCCATGTTCAGTTCTAACTGTTGCTTCTAGGTGGTCTGATATTCCCATACTTTCAGAATTTTCCACAATTTGTGGTGACCCACACAGTCAAAGGCTTTAACATAGTCAATAAAGTAGAAGTAGATGTTTTTCTGGAACTCTTTTGCTTTTGCATTGATCCAACAGATATTGGCACTTTGATCTCTGCTTCTTCTGCTTTTTCTAAATCCAGCTTGAACATCTGGAAGTTCATAGTTCACCTACTGTTGAAGCCCAGCTTGGAGAATTTTGAGCATTACTTTACTAGTGTGTGAGATGAGTGCAATTGTGCAGTCATTTGAACATTCTTTGGCATTGCCTTTCTTTGGAATTGGAATGAAAACTGACCATTTCCCCTCCTGTGGCCACTGAGTTTTCCTAATTTGCTGGCATATTGAGTGCAACACTTTCACAGCATCATCTTTCAGGATTTAAAATAGCTCAACTGGAATTCCATCACCTCCACTAGCTTTGTTCGTAGTGATGCTTCCTAAGACCCACTTGACTTCACATTCCAGAATATCTGGCTCTAGGTGAGTGATCGCACCATTGTGATTATCTGGGTCATGAAGATCTTTTTTGTATAGTTCTGTGTATTCTTACCACTTCTTAATATCTTCTGCTTCTTTTAGGTTCATACCATGTTCTGTCCTTTATTGTGCTCATCTTTGCATGAAAAGTTCCCTTGGTATCTCTGATTTTCTTGAAGAGATCTCTAGTCTTCCCCATTCTATTGTTTTCCTCTATTTCTTTGCATTGATCACTGAGGAAGGCATTCTTATCTCTCCTTGCTATTCTTTGGAACTTTGCATTCAGATGCTTATATCTTTCCTTTTCTCCTTGGCCTTTCACTAAAAACTGTCACCTCTGAAATGACAGATTTCAGAGCATACATTTACTGGATTTGTGTTTGTCAAAGAAATAAACAAACAAAGAAAAATCCTTTTAGTTTTTCTATTCCATGTCATTTTTAAAACCCTTCAGTCTTGAGAAATGAGTCTCCTGCAGTTATAAGCATAGCAGTCTCTCTTGCTTAAACTCTTCAGTGGCATCTCTGCACTCATACAGCCTACATACCTAACATGGCCTGCAGCCCCTACCTTTCAAGCCTCATCTCCCACCACTCATCCCATACCTCAGCCGTACTGCCTTTCAGTTCCTTGAAGTAGACATGCTTCTACTTCTTTTTTGAGTGTATTTCCTCACTTTTCCTTGTTTTTAACCTGCTTACTCTTTAACTGTTGGATCAATGTATCAAACATTTCCCCCCCATCGCTTCTCGGCCTTTTGGCTAAGATCAAGCGTAGTATCAAACATTTCCCCACACTGTGACTCCTGTAGTAGAGTCCTCTCTTCTCTACAGTCTTCTAATACTCTGTACTTTGCTTCTAGAGAAACTGTTCTAGTTTTTAAAATCAATTTTTGCACTAATTATTCAATCTGTTTCTCCAGTTAGCGTACAAGCTTCAAGTCTGTTTTGCTCACTACTGTGTGCTGCTTCTTGTGTTTAGCCTCGTTATTGGCATATAATAGCATAACATTAAATCCTGAGTTAGATTACAGTTTTATGTCTGTGACATTTATGTAGTCTATACAGGGAATGTCTGAGACATTTATACAGTCCATAGCAAACGATTTTCTAATAAGTTAATCACAGACAAACTGCAAATATACTCTTGCTCCATGTCTCTATATCTTGGAAAGCCTAAGAGGTTCCAGAGAAGGAATACATTTCACATTCTCTCCGAATTAGAATATACCCTTCTTTAAATTTTCATGATGCAATTTTCTTTCTTCTCCTTCTTGAGTGATAATTTTATTTATATTATTTTTATAAATATATATAATTTTATTTATATAAAATTTCATTTTATAAAAGTATGTAACTTTATTTATATTTATGAAAACCTTACAGTTAGGGGATATATACATTCAACATAAATGATATAAGACAGCTCAAGTAGTGAGTGTATTATGTAGACATAGTGAATAAAATAAGCTGTGTGATATTTAGCTGGGTTTTCCTTAGCTTTCTGAAGATGGCACTGAATTACCAAAACATGGTATGATTTATTTTTTGTGACACTTTCCATCAGCAAAAGGGCATGTAATGCATGGAAAATGCTTACCTGCAAATTTATATCCCTCACTATTTGTCTTCATTTACATATGTCGTAGGAAACTTTACTCTTTCCTGTTTCTCTTTTCAGAAAGAATAACACATTTGATCACCTTCTTGTTGATATATTTAATTGTGGACTATCAGCGCTATTCTTCATTTAAAATGCAAATGTTCTAATAGAGATATCTCCCATAATGATGAGTGTATTGGCAGGATTGGTGGGATGATATGGACATTGTTACCTATAAGCCTCTGATAGTTGTTTTCTGCATTTTTACTCTAGAAGACAACCAGGCTTTCTATAAATGAGGAGTAAGATTAAAAGGATCATAAATAGATCCTGTCTGTTTATTCAGCTAATGTTTATGAAATATCTCTTTTGAAGCTGGGGAAACTCAGAAAGAAATGAATACTTTGTATATAGCTTTAAGTTTTTGTTTTAAATAATAACATTTTGATAAGAGCTGAGTTTCAGTCTTTTGCTAATTGTGTCAGTTTTCTCACCTATGGAAAGGATATGCTAACAACCCATCTCATAAAGTTCTATAAAGAGACAGTAAGATAGTGCATATATAGCCCTTGGTCCTGGCTTCCCTGGTGGCTCAGACGGTAAAGCATCTGCCCACAATGGGGGAGACCCGGGTTCGATTCCTGGGTCGGGAAGATCCCCTGGAGAAGGAAATGGCACCCCACTCTAGTACTCTTGCCTGGAAAATCCCATAGATGGGGGATCCTGATAGGCTACAGTCTGTGGGGTCACAAAGAGTCAGACACGACTGAGCGACTTCACCTCACTTCATACAGCCCTTATCCCAGGGCCTGACCTAGAATAAGTACTCAGTATATGTTGCCGGGAATGATTGAAGGCAGAAGGAGAAGAGGGCATCAGAGGCTGAGATGGCTAGATGACATCACTGATACAATGAACATGAACTTGGGCAAACTTTGGGAGATGGTGAGGGACAGGAAGGCCTGGCATGCTGCAGTCCATGGGGTCACAAAAAGTTGGACACGATCAGGAGACTGAACAACAACATTTCTTAGCTGTTTTCTACTGTGAGGCTTTGTCCACAGTTAGCCTCTTAACTGTGTCTTTTCTTTTGTTGCTTCCTGCTTATTTTTTCCATGTTGACCTCAAAGTAAAATTCTGAAACAGATCTGACTGTGTATCACTGCCTCTTCAGTGCCATCTCTGTTGTTTCAAAAATGAAATCTCAAATACATGGATAGCATTTGTCACCTTAGCATCTGACCTCGACCTTTCTACCAAACTAACTTCTGCCTTTTCCCCTTTACTGGACTGCAGCCAAAATAGGCCCTACAAATCAAAATTCACTGCCTTGGCTTCTGCCCTTTTCTTCTGCCTAGAATTCCTGCTGTAGGCCTCAACCCCTCTTCTTACACTCAACCTGAAGAACCAGTTCTCTGTGGGAAACCCAGAGATCCATCCCTCTTATTCTTCCAAAACAGAATTTTTGATCCCCATCATTTATAATTTTTTAGCACTTATCTCATTATTTGAGTTAATGGCATCTGTCTTGCCCTCCCACTAGCTTGAGTTGCTTGAGAGCAGAGACCATTATTTATTCATCATAGTATCTCTGAAACCTAGTAGGCACGCAGTAGAAGCTTGTTGAAATAACGGATTGAAATTCAGTTTAATTTTGTTTTGATTTCAATGTGTCTTTATTATTCTAGGTTCTGGGCCTTGTCCAAAATATGAGTGTTTTCCAGTGTCCAAAGTGTAAACACAAAACTCATATTTTTGGTGCTGATGGTGCAAGGAGACTAGCACGGACCCTTGATCTTGATATTCTAGGTAAGACCACCGGATATTCATTTGCAAAGGAAATAGCATGGTGATGAAGATCATCTCAGAATGGTGAAATGCTTTTGGCTTTGTGTTTTGAATTAAGTTAGTATAGCGCACTTCTCTGTGTTAACCTTTTTTTGGCTTTTTATGATACTTCACTAGTGGAACACATTTTGAATAGGAGGTTTGTTCTGCCAATTATAACTCTTGCTATAGATGAAAACTGCCCATAACCTGAATTTGCAAAGAAAGTTTTGTGGTTTGAGTACTCTGATTTGAAGTCCACATTTTAAATAATGGTCATCAGTTTGTTTGCTAAGTTGGGAAGACATCTCTTAGTATAAGCAGAAAGTGAAGGTGAAAGTCGCTCAGTGTCTGACTCTTTGTGACCCCATGGACTATATACAGCCCATGGAATTCTCTAGGCCAGAATCCTTGAGCAAGTAGCTGTTCCCTTCTCCAGGGGATTTTCCCAACCCAGGGATCAAACCCAGGTCTCCTGCATTGCAGGTGGACTCTTGTGGACTGAGCCACAAGGGGAGCCCAAGAATACCGGAGTGGGTAGCCTATCCCTTCTCTAGTGGATTTTCCCGACCCAAAATTGAAACAGGGTCGCCTGCATTGTAGGCAGATTCTTTACCAACTGAGCAGACGTATACAGAAATACCTATTTCATATGTTGTGGCAATCTTTGGAAGTGTCAGTTCTTGATGTGCGTGAAGAAATGCCTTCCTCATCAGTTCTGAATGTATAAGTCCTCTGCTCTAGAAAAAATGCTATTTACTGTTTTCTGTAATCTTTTTATGCTGTGTCTATGAAGTATGGCTCCTGAAACTCACCTTGTCTATACTGTTCATGTTACTGAACTGAAGAATTAATTAGTAATTGAAGGAGAAGTAAAATCATATGTTAAAGGAGCAAAACACAGATTTTATTTTTTATTTTTTAATTTTTATTTATTTATTTATTATTATTATTCTTTTTTACTTTACATTATTGTATTGTAGAACATTTCATCCCAAAACAATGAATTTCAACTTTTTCTCAAGCACACATGGAACCTTCTCCAGGATAGATGTGGGGAAAACACAGATTTTAGATAAAATATTTTTTTTTTTAAATCCACAAGCAACTTAATGGACTTTTTAGGGAACATGTTTTGATATTCTGCATATGAGTTTCTATTCTGGGTAAAGGCAGATGTTAGCTGCTAAATAATGCAGTCATAGAGTGAATTATCAGTTTTAGGTAATTAGCAATTAATATTCCTTAGAGATCAAGGAATTAAAAACATTCTTTATTATAATTAGTTTTCTAAAAGTTGATGTTAAATGTATTATTGTTTTTATGCATTTGTACTATAGCAGCTACCACAGTACCAGGTGAATACTAATGATATATTTTGATACATTTTTATAATTAAAGATACTAATTTTATTCTGCAACTGTTTCTCATTTAACTAACCTAGGAAGTTCAGTTTCCCAAATCTGCATAATAACAGCAGATTGACATTCACTTATATGTAAAGTAAATGTGTAATTACAATGGCATTATTGAATTATGCTGACAGTATTATAATTCCCTAATTTATGAATGGGTGGTATGATTTTCTAAGTCACTTATTTAGAATTTGAAACACATCTCCTAGAGAAACCTACATATGGAAGTTACATTTTAACCAACAGCTCACAAATGTATGCATGCATGCTGAGTCTCCTCAGTCAAGTCTGACTCTTTGTGCCCCTATGAACTGTAGCCCACCTATGGACTGTAGCCTGCCAGGCTCCTGTCCATGGGATTCCCCAGGTAAGAATATTGGAGTTGCCATGTTGCCAATGGCAACTGCAGTATTGGAGCTGCCAATATTGGAGGGTTGCCATGCCCACTTCCAGGGGATCTTCCCGACCCAGGGATCGAACCTGCATCTCATGTCTCCCTCATTGACAGATGGGTTCTTTACTACTTGAACCACCTGGGAAGCCCTGCAAATCAAATGTATAGTTACCCTAAAAATGTATCAGAAACACTGATTACTGATCAGAGAAACTCGGCTAGTGCGATAGACTGTTGTATCTCAAACTCTTTCGGGAAAACTAATTTAGAGTTCTAATGTAGAGCACATCTGCTCCCTTTAATGTGATCATGGGGCCCAGAGGGCTCTCGCATGAACTGAAACAGGGGTTCTGATGATGAAGAGGTTGGAATTGGGAACAAGGAACTGAAATCAGGAACTCTCACAGCTGTGACCTCCTGGGTGGGTGACACCCCCAGGACTCTTATTTGTCCTTTACTGACTCTCTTGCTGCCTCTTATTTTCATCTAGGGAGCTGTGTTTCAAATGGTTATTTGGTAAAATGGCTCTTCAGAATTTTATCCACATTCAGCTTGTGGTGGTGGTTGTTAGTCACTCAGTCATGTCTGACTCTTTGCGACCCTATAGCCTTCCAGGCTCCTCTGTCCATGGGATTTCCCAGGCAAGAATACTAGAGTGGATTGTTATTTCATTCTTCAGGGGATCTTGGCAACCCAGGGATCGAGCCTACTTGGGAGGTGGATTCTTTTTCTTTTTTTAAATTATTTATTTTAATTGGAGGATAATTAATTTACAATATTGTGATGGTTTTTGCCATACATCAACATGATTGGGCCACAGTTGTACATATCTCCCCCTAATCCTGAACTCCCCTCCCAACCTCCCTCCCCACCCTATCCCTCTGGGCAGGTGGATTCTTTACCACCGAGCCACCTGGAAAGCCTGTATTCAGCTATAGGGACAGTTTATACATAGTAATTCGGAGAAGGCAGTGGCAACCCACTTCACCACTCTTGCCTGGAGAATCCCATGGATGGAGGAGCCTGGTAGGCTGCAGTCCATGGGGTCACTAAGAGTTAGACACGACTGAGCGACTTCACTTTCACTTTTCAGTTTCATGCATTGGAGAAAGAAATGGCAACCCACTCCAGTGTTCTTGCCTGGAGAATCCCAGGGACAGAGGAGCCTGTTGGGCTGCCTTCTATGGGGTCGAACAGAGTTGGACACGACTGAGCGACTTAGCAGCAGCAGCAGCATACATAGTAATTAAGGTCTCAGATCATGTCACAGAAACCTCTTTAACTTATGTCTCTGAAATGTGCTTCCTTCAGCCCTAGCCCTTCAAAAATACTTTTCAAGGCCAGACTGAACCTCAGCAACTCTCACTACGTTCACCCCATTTAAATTTTCTCTGTGCACAGCTGTTAGTCCACTGCTGCTCTCACTGTGCCATCTACTTTCTCACAAGGTTTTCCTCATCTTATTCTCCTCTTCTGCGGATTGTGAGTCTCTGGAGGGCAGAAATGATGTCACTAGCTGACTCATTGGAAAAGACTCTGATGCTGGGAAAGATTGGGGAGGAAAAGGGGGTGACAGAATGAGATGGCTGGATGGCATCACCAACGCAATGGACTTGCATTTGAACAAACTCTGGGAGATAGTGAAGGATAGGGAAACCTGGCGTGCTGCAGTTCATAGGGTCATAAAGAGTCAGACACGACAAGCACTGAACAACAACAATGAACAAGCTGGCTATATAATGGAGACGATTTTACTGTTTTGTTCTGACACTGTGGTGGGAATGAAAGCATTCAAGATTCTTTACTATATACTGGCAGTTCATAAATCAAGAGAGAAAACTTTTTGGGTTTCTAAATATTTTCTGTAACATATCTTCCCCTGCTTCCCACATGACAGCTTCCTATAGTCCAAAGTTGATCTATAGAATAGACATCAAATGTACTGAAAAACTAGCCTTTACGTGGTTATTGAAATATTCATGCATTTTTGTCTATTGAACACTTAGAAAAGAGAGTTGGCTAAGATCTCAAAATATGCTGATAAGAGGCACATGACATATCTGTTACTCCGTACTTCATAATATAAATTGTGGTAGCTTTGTAACTTTGTAACACATTCTTCTTCTGCATTGTTTACACTGAATGACATGGTACTGAATGAATATTTTATGTAAAACACACATACATACATGTTTCGATAACCTTTGCATGGACTTTAAAGTGGTTCTAAGAATGCTGAGCAGCATGAAAGTCAACTCTTCTACTGCATTTACTGCATTTTAAATCTCAGCTTTACTTGTGATGGTGTGGTAGAAAGAATCAATTGGATGATGGATCAGAGCATTTTTCCTCCGAATTCTACTACCTAATATATCCTCAGGAAAGACACACATATACAAGTCTGTGTATTGGAGGTTCTTATTATTTCCTGAGAGCTCAAGTTCACAAGTTATGTATACTGCTATATAGATTGATATGTAATAAAATAAAAATAATTCTATCTGATAAAGAGGCAGGTAGTTGAACTAACAAGTCTGCCCTGCTTTTCAACAGTTCTCTTTGCTCACCCATCTGCCACTATCAGGAAGATTATTCTGTTGTGCTTTTTAAAAACTTCTTTCCCTCTTCATCTTTCCTTTTCAGTTTCCTGTTATTATGTGGCAAGATATGTCTATATCATATTATTATGTCTATATCAGTTATTACAGGGGGAAAAATTTACAAATATCTTCCAGGTCATTTTTGCTGGAAGACCTCCAGCAAAGAATAAATCAGAGATCTTATTCCTTGATTGACTGCCACACTGCTTTCAAATGTAATCATGGTATTACCCTCAAAAGGACTATTTTGTCCCTAAGTTTCATTTGAAACTTGTTTTTCAGAAATTTAGCAATTTGAGGATAGTCATAACTCAGGTTGATTTGAATCAATTTGTTTCTGCAGTTCAAAGAGTAAAATTTCAAATGCCTGTATAAGCTTTTGTGGTACTAATGGATATCTGGTGGACTCTTTTAGGAGACATCCCCTTACATCTTAACATAAGGGAAGCCTCAGATACAGGCCAGCCGATTGTGTTTTCACAGCCTGAAAGTGATGAGGTAAGTTATATTTATAAATATGTTTTTTATTTTCACAGGATATATACTTTTTGATATATAGAAAGAAGGTTGGGGAGATCAAGTTTGTCTATTGGGAATGAATGTATTAACCAAATATTAGTTAACTTAATCAAAGCTTCTTTAAGTTACTATAAGGTAGACATACCATTGCTGATTCTGAATTATCAACTGAACAGGCCCAACTACAAAGAATCATCACCCAACCAGTTTTCTCATGAACAATGAACAATGGAAATTTGAACATGAACAATGGAAATTTGTAAAATTCTTTTCTTGCTAGTTAGCAATATCTAACTGCCTCAAGTTATTTTATTTCAGTGTTAGAAGTTCGGCTGATTGTTGAGAGAAGGAAACCAAATACAAGAAAAAATTGAGTTGAATGTAGGGAAACTGTATAAACCTTTAGAGATTGAATTTTCACTGCGTTTATTTTAATAAATATGATTGAGGAGGTAAGGTGGGAAAATTAATAGTGTTTCATTATCTAATATAATTTGTGGTACAGATAGATTTTTCAAAGACTGCTGAAGCTCACTGCCTTTAAGTGTCAACTCTTTTGTTGTTCAGTCTCTGAGTTGTGACCAACTCTTTGTGATCCCCTGGACTGCAGTACACCAGGCTTCCTTGTCCTTCACTATCTCTCAGAGTTTGCTCAAGTTCATGTCACCAAGTCAGTGATGCTATCTAACCATCTCATACACTGCCACACTCTTCTCCTTTCACCGTCAATCTTTCCCAGCATCAGAGTCTTTTCCAGTGAGTTGGCTCTTTGCATCAGGTGGCCAAAGTATGAGTTTCAGCATCAGTCCTTCCAGTGAATAATCAAGGTTGATTTCCTTTAGGATTGACTGGTTTGATCTCCCTGCAGTTCAAGGGGCTCGCAAGAGTCTTCTCCAACACCACAGTTCAAAAGCATTGATTCTTTGGTGCTCTATGGTCCAACTCTCACATCCATACATGATTACTAGAAAACCCATAGCTTTGACTATGTGGATCTTTGTCAGCAAAGTGATGTCTCTGCTTTTTAATATGCTGTCTAGGTTTGTCATGGCTCTTTTATTTTACTCTTTTTAAAATAGAAATAAAATCATAAGTGTATGATTTTATTATATATAATACTTTTATTATATACGTAATATATATAATCATATATAATAAAGTCATATATATCTCTTCTTTCCTAAGTAGCAGTTGCTGTTTATGTTAGAAAGTGAGCCATCATCTGGTGTATCAGTTTTAATGTAATTCTTATGCTCCTTTGCCAAACAGCCTCAATCAGTCCTCTTAGCTTTTCTTTTTTTCCCATACCAAATAAATGTAGCTTTAGAGTACCGTTATTTTGTCCACCCATAACTATTCCCCCTTTCATTCTAGTTTGCTTCCTCTAATCCTGTATGAACCGAAAGACAAAGGAGCCAGACTTTGTTAGAACTGTGAATACAATAAGGGCAAAGCTGACAACCAGGAGTCTGAGATTGGTCAAGTAGATTCATTTTGAACTCTCTCTTTCAGGACCCAGAGCTCCTTTCTCTTTCTTAAGGGTCGACAGTTATGGTACAGGCGATTGAGTTGCTGGGATATGATGTCTGAGTAAACTTACTATTGTATATATCCTTGTTTTTCCTTTCTCTGCCTCTTATGTAGTAATAAATGTTAAATTTCCTTTTCAGTCTTTTCTTTGAAATCTTTCAGATAAGCAAAAAACATAACCTTTTATTGCTTTCACAACTGAAGCATGGCAATCTCATCTACTGTAAGTGTACTTTATGCAGTGAATGAAAAGTTGTATGAAAATTGAGGGTTTTTAAAGTCAAATACTTTTAAATGCCTCCTGAGAGCAGCCTATTTAAAGATATGTAGTGGTGAATCCTTTTCAATAAGAATAATTGTCTAGTAGTTTATTTCAATTATGAATTTAGGTTTTAAAATATTTTCCCTCCTGTCCATTATTTTTTTTCTTTGAGATTCTCCAAAAGCAAAAACATTTCAGAAAGTTAAAGGAATGTAACATAACAGAGAATATATAGCAGCCATCAAAAAGCAATATGATTTAAAGCTCTAAACAACAGTGTTTGTAGAGTTTTTTGGTTACATGTTTTTTTAAATCTCATTTACACTTACGTAAAATTAGATCTATTATTTTACTGTTGCTGGCTGACATTTATGGTAATGTGAGCAAGCTACCCCTTTGTGGTTTAGGCTAGACTTAATCTGGTGAAGTCTCAGCTAAAACTAGTGAGAATTTCACACACCACATTGTCAGCCTTACATATGAAGACTTCTGAGCAGTTTTTTAAGATTCAGACATGTCCATAAAAAGAGATTTAGAAAATGGAGCTTTGTATTTATTTTGTTTCCATGGAAGTTATTGTTTCCTACTCTTAGATTGCAGACATTCATTGTTATTAACCATCTTTCTAACAATAATAGCAGTTAGAGTATGTTAGACACTGTTAGGCATCTATATACTTTCAATGCTCACGACAACTTAATACAATGTATAAATAGTTCCCATTTTTCAGTTGAGAAAACTGAGACTCATAGAAGCTAAATAATTTTCCAAGGTCACAGAACTGATAGATGCCAAGATGTGATTAAAAAGCAATTCTCTTCCTTCTAAATGTTGTCCTCTTTTCATTGTGTCATCTCTGGTGGTTTAGCCGCTCAGTCATGTCCGACTTTTGCGACCCCATGGACTGTAGCCCGCCAGGTTCCTCTGTCCGTGGGATTTTCCCGGCAAGAATACTGGAGTGGATTGCCTTTTCCTTCTCTACTCACCTTCTGAGTCCTCTACTAATAGCTATGATTTCTTCAGTTCCTTCTAAGAAATGAGCACAGTACTTGAGTGCATTAAATACAACATACTCTCTTAATTTGATTCTCATAACACATTTGTGAGGTATGTTTGATAATCTCCATTTTTCAAATGAAGAAGTAGAGATTCATTCGCAGTAAGGAATTTGTCCAAGATAGTACCCGAGGCTATTTCCATACTCAGCTCTGAAACTGTAGGCTTGCATCCTCTTCCCAAGGCAGTATCTGCTTCCCTTCTCAATTAATTGCAAGCTTGCTTCAGTGTCTGTCTATTGTGTATATTTAGGCTGGCTTTCAGTTCACCTCCTTTTCATATTACAGAGATCTAGATAAGAGGGGTGGTCCCATTGGTGTGCACAGTGGCAGCCATAATACAGAATATCTTAACCTGGGTTTGAGAATTCCTCTGAAGTTATATCCAGAATGTATGAATGTGCATTTTTCTGGGAAATTGAACAAGAGAGTTACTAGATTCTCAAAAGGTCTCTGCATGAAAAGCAAAGCATTAATCAGTATTAGCCTGGGATTTCATTACCAAGAATGCTACTTCCTAAGTGTGACCTTAGATAAGTTCCCTCATGTCTCTGAACCTTTCTCTCTGTCTGTAAATTATATCATAATGAGAGGGATTAAATGAGATGATAATGTGAAAATATTTTGAAAAATGCCAAGTAGAATACAGCTATGAGTATTTATGTCTTCTGAAATGTCCTGTGAAAGTTGTCATGGTGCTAATTGTCTTTCTTCCACCCTTCATCAAAGGGTTGAGCCCATTTATGCCCTTCCCCTTACATAGCTTCAGGTAAATGTCACTCTTTGGTGACATCTAAAAATCAGCAGAATTTGAATCATAAGATGGAGGATAGAGTTCTCAGCCTCAGCATTAAAGATTTTACTAGGACATCAGGAATTCCTAGACATTAGGAAACTGTTGTTGAGTCCTGGATTAGGATCCTTCTGATGACTTTTATGGTGAATCTTACCTTCTAATAATCCCCTTCCCTTTTCGCCTGTGAACTTAAATGGAAATCTGCTCTCAGAAGCTGGTTTCAGCCATCTCAACAGATTCTGCCATATGCATGGAAGCTTAGTGCCCATTCTACCTGAATGTCTTCATTTAAAGAATGAAAGAAGTGTTTACTTGCAAACGTGATACACTTCTATAAAAATTAATGGGATGGAATATGTCAAATTATTTGTTAATTCTTAGCCCTTTAGACAGAGAAGGCAATGGCACCCCACTCCAGTACTCTTGCTTGGAAAATCCCATGGATGGAGGAGCCTGTTAGGCTGCAATCCGTGGGGTCGCTAAGAGTCGGACACGACTGAGCGACTTCACTTTCACTTTTCACTTTCATGCACTGGAAAAGGAAATGGCAACCCACTCCAGTACTCTTGCCTGGAGAATCCCAGGGACGGGGGAGCCTGGTGGGCTGCCATCTATGGGGTTGCACAAAGTCAGACACGACTGAAGTGACTTAGCATAGCATAGCCCTTTAGATTGACACTTTTCATTGTTAGCTTTTAGGGGTTTGCTACAGGCAAATTTATTAATAAATAAAAGTTTCATCTTTAGCTTTTTGTCTTCTTACTAATTCCTCCTTCTTTTGTCTATCTTTAATTAATCCCTCCTCTCAGCACCAGGTTCCAGGGCTCTCATTCTCTGTCCATAAAATCTTCTAAAATTAGGCATTAGGAATTTAACTTTTCCAGTAATATTTAAAAACATAGTGATTAATTGAAAGGTGTGGAATGTGTTGAATTTGAGGCATCATTGGAAAAGTTGGGAGGGGCTAGAGTACCAGTTAAAAAGCTCCAAGTGGCTACTACCTACTCAACCAAAAGTCAAAACCATCTGCATATGTGCACCACGGGCTTCCCTGGTGCCTCAGATGGTAAAGCGTCTGCCTGCAATGTGGGAGACCCGGGTTCCATCCCTGGGTTGGGAAGATACCCTGGAGAAGTAAATGGCAACCCACTTCAGTACTCTTGCCTGGAAAATCCCATGGACAGAGGAGCCCGATAGGCTATAGTCCATGGGGTCACATGACTGAGCAACTTCACTTTTTCACTATGTGTACAACTGAGGAAATGAGAGTAATTGAAGCTATAAATATAAGTAGTGTAAAATAGCCAGAGAAAGCAATAGAGGAAGGGAGAGAGAGTGGACACTTAGGATTCAGAACTCTTAAGTTCAATAGTATTTCCTCTGGTGTGTGTAATTATAATTGTTCATTCAACTATTTCTACCTTTTGCCTTTGGTTGAGTCCAGGACACAATGATGAACCTATGATAGACGGTTAATCTTATGGTTTCATTCTGTTTGTCAAGTAAAAGTCTTAATATTGGATGTTAAAAGCTATGCTGTAAGATATACCTGGTGAAGGCTTTAAAAGGTAAGTAGAAGCCTTATTGTCTTATAATTTCTACATTATAATCTCATAATATGCAGATGACACCACCCTTATGGCAGAAAGGAAGAGGAACTAAAAAGCCTCTTGATGAAAGTGAAAGAGGAGAGTGAAAAAGTTGGCTTAAAACTCAACATTTAGAAAACGAAGATCATGGTATCTGGTCCCATCACTTCATGGGAAATAGATGGGGAAACAGTGGAAACAGTGCAGACTTTATTTCTTTGGGCTCCAAAATCACTGCAGGTGGTGACTGCAGCCATGAAATTAAAAGACGCTTGCTCCTTGAAAGGAAAGTTATGACCAACCTAGATAGCATATTGAAAAGCAGAGACATTACTTTGCCAACAAAGGTCCGTCTAGTCAAGGCTATGGTTTTTCCAGTGGTCATGTATGGATGTGAGAGTTGGACTGTGAAGAAAGCTGAGCACCAAAGAATTGATGCTTTTCAACTGTGGTGTTGGAGAAGACTCTTGAGAGTCCCTTGGACTGCAAGGAGATCCAACCAGTCCATTCTAAAGGAGATCAGGCCTGGGTGTTCTTTGGAAGGAATGATGCTAAAGCTGAAACTCCAGTACTTTGGCCACCTCATGCGAAGAGTTGACTCACTGGAAAAGACTCTGATGCTGGGAGGGATTAGGGGCAGGAGGAGAAAGAGATGACAGAGGATGAGATGGCTGGATGGCATCACCAACTGGATGGACGTGAGTTTGAGTGAACTCTGGGAGTTGGTGATGGACAGGGAGGCCTGGTGTGCTGCGATTCATGGGGTCGCAAAGAGTCGGACATGACTGAGCAACTGAACTGAACTGAATCCTAATATGAAATGACTGTGTATGGAAAACTAGAACTTCACATCTTTAAAAACAAAGACAAAGGGGAAAAGCTCACCATAAAGCTTGTGTACTTTGGTTGTCATACAGTGCCTTTACTTGGTAATGATAGATAAAACAAAAGGAAGGGATTTAATTTACTTAGTCCTCAGGCAGGAAAATTGTCCAAAAGGATATGTTAATATGAACTCTTCAATGGGATTGTAAATTACTTGAGGTCATAATAGTAATAATAGTAGACATTCATTCATTATTTACTTTTTGTATTACAGTACTTCACATACTTTATTCTTACCTAATATGCCCCCAAGCCCTTTGAGGTAGATACTATTATTATAACTGTTTTACAGATAATGGAACCAAGCCTGGAAGGGTTAATTCACTTGCCCAAGGCCAGTGCTAATAAGTAATGGAACTAGGATTTTAAAGCTTACTTGTCTGACCTTAAGGCCCCAACTCTTTACCAGAGAGTGCTTCTGCCTCCCTTTTTTTTTTAATCATTGCATCCCACAGATTTCCCTAAACTATGCCTTGCATTAAGAACCGAGTCAGACACGACAAAGCGACTGAACTGAAGTGAACTGAAGAACCAAAAAGTATTTGTTGAATGAATCTTCATTGGCTGAAAAAATTCGATCTCAACAATTTTGTGGAAATTGAAACTGTTAAACTAAGCACTTTCAGTGATTTCTCAGCAAATGACAATCTAACTGTTACTTTCAGTGTGATATATTGAAAGTTTAAGCTTGGGGATAGTCCATTAAAAAGCAAAGGTTAAATGTAGCAAATTTGATTATTATGGAATCTTTATTTTGTATAGTGAGATAGGTTTATATCTCTAATTTAATGTAAGTAAGAACTAAGAAATTATAAAATGATGGCCTTAGCTTGCTTTAGTGTGCTTTTATTTACACAGTAAAATATTAGACTTAAATACCTAGAAAAGCTACTAGGAGATAAAAGGTGTTAATATTTATAAAAATGCGTGGGTGAAAATAAGCACTTTGGCAGGGGGGAGCCACACTGTGCAGCGTGTGGAAACTTAGTTCCCCAACCAGGGATGGAACCTGTGCTGCCTGCAGTGGAAGCACAGAATCTTAACCACTGGACTTCCAGGAAAGTCCTGAAAATCACACTTTCATTTTAAAAGAAATATTTCTTTATGAAGTATATGTTATTTCCATTTTAAAGCAAAATCTGTTGTTTCTGGTGACTACAGCAGAGATTGAAACCCTTTTTAGACAGTACATTTTGATTGGAATTACTTGTATTTTGAATTTACTGTTTAATGTGTGATGTGGCTTCCCTGGTGGCTCAGTCAGTAGAGTCTGTCTGCAGTGTGGGAGTCCCGGGTTCAATCCCTGGATTGGGAAGATCCCCCAGAAAAGGAAATGGCAACCCACTCCTGTATTCTTGCCTGGACAATTCCGTGGACAGAGAAGCCCGTTGGGCTACAATCCATGGGGTCGCAAAGAGTGGGACACGACTGAGTGACCAACACTTTCACTTTCTTTGTGATGTGGTGGGTTTTCCAGGTGGCTCAGTGGTAAAGAATCTACCTGCCAATGCAGGAATTGCAGGTTCAATCCCTGGGTCAGGAAGATCCCCTGGAGGAGGAAATGGCAACCCACTCCAGTATTCTTGCTTGGAGAATTCCCTGGACAGAGGAGCCTGGTGGGAGTCCATGGGATTACAAAGAGTCAGACACAACTGAGAGACTGAGCACACAGCCTACACGTGATATGCTAGAAGGAGCTGGGCTTTGGAGTCAGGCAGATCCAGTTGTGAATGTTCTTCATCCTGCTAACTTTGTGACCAAGCAGACAAGCTCAGTTTCTTCATCCATGTTGAGCCAATGGTGTTTATTTTATATCCATTGGATTGTGTGATTACTTATACTAGTACTTAGTACAGTATGTACTCAGTAAAAACATATAAGGTCTTATTCATGCTTTGAGAGCTATTCTTTTATTTAAAAGAAGAATGTAAATGAAATTTTAACACTTTCTTGGTAAAATAAAATATAATTCACCTATTAGGGAACAAACATAGTTTTTTCTTTTTTTTCGGGGGGTCTTACAGTATTCTGCTTATTGACATGGGTGTTGAGTTACAGAAGTGTGTTCAGTTGGTACACTTGCATTGCTGTGTGCACTTAGGATCCATGCATGTATTTTTAAAGAAATCTAAATACATATCACCAGTGAAAAAGTAGCGTGTGAAAGTACATTTACATGTGATCTTCCTACATAGTCAAGGTAGATCTTTAAAATATTAAATAAAATTACTCTGTAATTCGTTTTTTTTTTAATTACACTGTTGTTTCTAGATCAAAAACTGACAAATACCAAGTATATAACTTCTAAAGAAAAGGAGTCAAGTGTTTATTTATTTTTAAAAGTTAGTAGAAAAGAAGTTAATATAGGTTGAATACGAAATTAAATCAGGTCTTTTGAGGAGACCACAAAAACTTGATAAATACAAACCCAAATATATCAATTATTAATATTAACATAAATAACCAATTACTCCTTTTAAAGTCAAACATTTCTGATTATAATCATTGGATCTTTTTCAAGAAGTAGAGCCAAAATGTAAGGTGTAAAGTAGTAATGTGAAACATATATTTTATGTAATCATATATGATATGTTTCAACAATGAAACAAGTAGGCTGGCAATATATATATAGACAATATACACTTAAATGTGTGTCATTGTTGTAATTAGCATAATTTAAAATTTCCTTAATGAACAGTTTTCCAGCATGTTGATTGAGAGATAACAGACATGACTGACTTTTTTCATTCCCAACTCCCAGGGGGAAATGCAAGTAAATTTTTTATTTTAACATATACACATACCTATTCTTATTCAAATTCTTTCCCCATTTAGGTTATTACAGAAATTGAGCAGCGTTTCGTGTGCCATGTAGTAGGCCCTTTTTTTAATGTATATGTATATATAATACCTATGTATCCACAGATACATACACATACACATATACACACACATAAAGGTAGCTATATGTGTGTATACATATTCTTCTTCTTTCTGGTATAATATGTGACAAATATTAAATTTATGATGTGAGTTACGAACATGGGTTTCTTTTTGTGGCACAAAATTATAATATATATATGTGTATATGTATATAATTATATGAAAAAGTGAAAATGTTAGTTACTCAGTCGTGTCTAACTCTTTGCAACCTCACAGACTGTAGCCCGCCAGGATCCTTTGTCAATGGAATTCTCCAGACAAGAATACTGGAGTGGGTAGTCATTCCCTTCTCCAGGGGATCTTCCTGACCCAGGGATCGAACCTGGGTCTCCTGCATTGCAGGCAGATTCTTTACTGTCTGAGCCACCAGGAAAACCCAACATAATTATATATATCAAAATAATTCTTTTCCTTTTCAAAATGCTGATTGCTAATTATGTTGTATCAACTTCATAATGTAAATACACAGGGGTCTATATTAAACTATTTCCCCAAATGGAGAAAATATTTACTTTTGAGTATAGTTTTTTAAAAATAATCAAGATGTATGAAACATGGTTAAACATCAAGTCAGGGTAGTTCAGTTAAATTCAGTTAGCAGTTCAGTCTCTCAGTTGTGTCTGACTCTTTGTGACCCCATGGACTGCAGCATGCCAGGCTTCTTGTCCATCACCAACTCTCAGAGCTTGCTATCCATTGAGTCGGTGATGCCATCCAACCATCTTATCCTTTGTTGTCCTTTTCTCCTCCTGCCTTCAATCTTTCCCAGCATCAGGGTCTTTTCCAATGAGTCAGTTCTTTGTATCAAGTGGCCAAAGTATTGGAGTTTTAGCTTCAGCATCAGTCCTTCCAATGAATATTCAGAACTGATTTCCTTTAGGATTGATAGTCAGAGTAAAGAAGCCTCAAACAGTTCTTTTACCATCCAGAGTCAAGGAACTGGTCTGCCTGTGTTCAAAGCCCAGCTCATCTCACACTAGCTGTGATGCTGTGGACAATACTCTTCATCTTTCTGAGTCTTGGTTTTCTTGTTTATAGAGTGGGAATAATGACAGAATTTACCCCTTACAATAACTGTGAGGATAAAGTGAAATAGTACTTGACTGTTATTAAGTACTCAAGTAAATTTTAACTGTTACCATTACATCAAGTGGTGCTGGTTGTAGGGGTAGTAGAATTAGTATCTACACAACTCTTAAGTATATAAATGTATAAATTAACAGTTTTAGAAAATCTTACTATTGTCTTACAGTTACTCTTTATAGATAAGGTAGAAGAAGTAAGTAGTATTTGCATTTTAATTGTTTAAAACTTTGAAATACAAATGCCAGGACCATTGTTCTAACTGGACTGTGCAGGCTTTAGGTCAGTTGTGGCCCACTTGATGCTTGGGAGCTGCTTTTTGTGTTATGTTGTACTGGGGTCGTAGAGATGGACAATGTGACAACTGATTCTAGGAATTCTTGCATGGTGCTTAAATCTCACTGGATGGAGGAGCCTGTAGGTGCTTGGTGCTGGTATCAGACACCATTCCCAAAGAGAATGATGAAAATGCTTTCTGAAGATCAACCTAGGATGGTATAGATAGTCTTTTCAAAAATGACTAACAACTCTTAGTGCCAAAGAAGTATGGCAGTATCCCACTCAGGATATCAACTTTTCAGAAGAGGAAGGTGTAATTTTTCTGCAGCTGGACTGGGTTGCTAGTTTGCTGAAACAGGAAATAGAGTTTGAAAAACAGTAATTGCTGCTACTAAATATTGATTTTTTTTTTTCTTCAGAAAGTTACCCTCCAAATAACCTAAAATCCTTTCTCCTCTGCCCTGCCCGCAATGTTCACAGCAGTATCTTCTCACTATTGAATTTCATCACATTCTGTTCAACTCAGCAGACAGCGACGGCAGTTTGTGAGTCACTTGATGTGTACTGGGGAGAAATATACAGCAAATAAATCTATTCTTTTCCAGGCCAAAGCCTACCTAAGGATTGCTACTGAAGTGGTAAGAAGATTACCACCACCTCCAGAGTCATTCCCCAAGTGTCTTGGAAATTTGCCTGGTCTTTGACAGTTAAGGCCTTTGGAAGTCAGCAGTGTGGTGGTGAAACCTACAGAAACAATAGCAATCATAATTATTTTCTTGTATTTCTAAAGAAATAATGTCCAGTCTTCAGATTTGATTTGCTAAACAATGACTCACAAATAAAAATTTTACATACCAATGCTTAAATTTAAAAAAAAGTTTTTTTTAATGCTTAGGAATATTTTTGAAAGCTATTGTGTGCCAGCATCCCGGAACTGCATTTTATTTTATTGAACTATCCCAAGGCAAGGAATCATGAGTTAATATTACAAGCCCAACCTTCAATTCAGGAGAGAACCTTGCTCTTTCTGCAGGACTATAGCGTTAAAGGATTTACTGAGTATGAGTATGGACCTGAGTATGACAACTTTCCATCAGGCATTGTGGTCTGGGTCTGAATCCTACATCTAGTACTATCTTGGACCCTTTCTTAATACAGATGAACTTCTACTTCTTCATCTAGAATAGACTCTCCCCCTAGACTTTATGAATCTGGGTCTGGGCATGTATATTTTTAACAAAATTATAAATATTTTGATTGTTTTGATTATGATGGCAATAATAATGATAGCTAACATTTATTAAGGGTTTTCTTGTGTCCTTATAGTTAATCTTTCATTGATTTGAGTGGAGTACTGTTGTTATCTCTGCTTTATAGATGGGGAAGTTGAGATGTGGGAAAGTTAAGTGTTGTACTGAGTGTTACTGTTCTAGCAAGTAGAGGTTTGAACTTGGGCAGTTGGATACTGGATCCTTCCTTTTGTACACCAAAGGGCATTTGTTTATTTCAAAAGAGGAATGTGAATATAGTGTTCAAAATTTCTTCAACTTATTTGACCATTAACTTTCCCACCTCCCCTTCCCCTTTAGGAGCATTTCATGAAGTTCATATTTCAAAGAACACACCTTGAAAAACATCTTGTCTGGTTGAGGCTCAGAGAGAGAGAGAGAGTCAAGGGCTTCCCAAGGTTATAAAGCTGTAAGTACTGATAAGAGTTTAGTAGTTAATCCTCACTTTAAGGAGATGGTCTGTGACCTTTGGCAGATGCGTGAGTTTCTTTGCTCTGTCGTTAAGCAGCCAGAAAATTAGGTAAAGAGTTATATCTCATTATAAACATGTTTTTGCACACTTATGTTCACATAAAAAAAAAAACTATGCATAAATGTTTTTGCATAGTTTAGCAGCTTTATTTGTAATAGCCAAAACAACCCAAAGTTTTTCACTGGGTAAATGGTTCGACAACCAGTAGTATATCCATACTATAGAATACTACTCATTGATGAAAAAGAACAAAGTATGGATACATGCAATGACCTGGATAAACTCCAGATAATTATGCTGAATGAAAAAGTAATCCCAAAAAGTTGTGTACCATATGATTCAACTTAACATTCTTGAAATGACAGAATTATAGAAATGGAGAACAGATGAGTGGTTTCCAGGGGTTAAGGAGGAGATTGGTGATGGGGGAGGGAATTGTGTTTGTGGCTGTACAAGGGCAATATGAGAGATCCTTTGGAGGATGTAAGTGTTCTGTATCATAACTATATCAATGTCAGTATCTTGGTTGTGAAATTGTGCAATAGCTTTGCAAGATGTTAACACTGGAGGAAACTGGTAAAGGGCACAATGAAATTTCTCTGTATTATTCCTTATAAGCTGCATGTGAATCTACAAATACCTCAAAATAAAAATAAAAGTATAATTTAAAAAAACAAACTTGTGCTGCTATATCTGAACTGAAGTCTTCTGGACCAAATTATCCATGCTAATTAAAATCATGAATAAAAGTATTTGTGGACACACAGTAATCATCATTCATCACTCTGAAAAAGAAGAAATGACTTTAGGTGGTAGATATGTAATTGTATTTTATTCTCTTTTTGGAAGAAGGCCGATGTGGATAATCATTGAGTACTTCAAAATACCAAAAAAGCAAGTAGTTGAACCAAGCTTAACCCTTCCTGGAAAAGGAATAATTTAAATAAGCTTCCAGAAGTGCCTAAAGTTGTGTACCAGAATTTAATACATCTGATGGAAAAATGAGAAAGAGTTTACTCATAAATATGTGACTTAGAGAAGATTCACATATGTAATAATGTGCTCCCTTCTCCCTCACCTATAAGTCTCTGCACATGCTTCCAGGTAAGTCACTGAAAAATACCTGTGGTTGGAGTTTATACCCAGGTTCAAAAATGAAGGAAGGGAAAGTAGCTCTGGGAGCAATAATGAAGCTTATTCCAGAATTTTGCCCCTGGTAGCCTTTGCTAAGCTTCAGGGAGCTGACTTCAAATAGACTATCAAGCACAGCTAGTCTGCCTCTTGCTAGAAGTAATAGTTATTTCTCATCCTTCACATTTCCATAGAATGTAGAAAATTTCCATTCACCAGTCCAGGAGGGAAAGACAAACTCTTGATAGCTTACAGTGAGCTATGTCAGATTCCTGATCTCCGAAGAAGATTTATCTTCGGGACCAGGAACCAGGCTTGATCACTCCAGAGCTTTTGTGTAGCAGAGTTTTATTAAAGTGAAAGAGGACAGAGAAAGCTTCTGACATAGACATCAGAAGAGGGACAGAGAGCGCCCTCACTCACTAGTCTTATCAAGGCCTTTAATACTTTTACCAGACCCACTCTGACAGCATACATCTTAAATTAACAAGATTAGAACTCTCAGGCCAGTGTATGCTCTTCGGTTCTGTCTCGTCACAACAAAGATTTGGAATGACGGACATTAAAGCCTTCAGCGCATCACAGCTCTCGGGTCTTGGACAAACTGTGTTATAGCTCTTAGATAAATCAGTGTTACACCTCTATTTTATTTAGAAGATAGCAGGAGAATCCATCCTCAAAGCGTGAGGGCATGCCAACCCGAAGACGGGAAGAGGAGAGTGGAGGAGCGCGCCAGCACACAGGAGAGAGAGAGAGCCCTTTGGCTCCTCTTTTTATATGTTTTTCCCTCCCCCTGGGCCTGCCCTATGCAAATTGGGCTAGCCAGGAGTGCCGTTTGTTCTACCTGATGTCCTCACTCTGGTCCTAGGACCTTCCTTTGACCTTCCTTTGTTCTGTTTTCATGGGCTTTTCCCTTCCTTGTCTTTTAGCCACTGCCATTTTGGACTCTGCTTCCTATTCTACCTACCTAACAGAACTGACAATAGAAAGGTCTCATCAGACCCACTCCCACATTATATGTCTTAAGATAACAGGATTAGTCAGAAGGGTCTTGTTAAGGAGAAACATGTCCTCCAGCAAGATACATTGTTATATAGACTAAGCCAAAGCAATGTAGAAATAACGTTTATCCTTTTCTCCTCCTTGAGAGCCTAGACCCCTTTCTCCTCAGGGACCCCGGACTTCTTATCAACCTGCCTCTACCTAGGAATTGACTCTCTCACTCCCCCAGTTGCTCCATCCCAGGAAAAGAGGAGTGACTCACGGGCAGATTGCTTCCTATCTCTGTCTCTGATTTCAGCCAAATCCTGAGCTTTCCAAGGTAGGCTACTGGGAAGCCCAAAGCTGTCCACCTCTACCTTGGACACGGGTGAGCAAGTCCATCTAATTTAGGGGTAGGGTATTTGGTAACCCATTGTGGTCACATGTACTTTAATCCAGCTACTGGTTTTTTGGGTTGTTTTAAAACTTTTATCTGAATTCTGTTTCTCTGCGTTCCAAACAGGGGAAGAATCCCCCTAAACAGACTCCTTGGAAACACTGAATACCTTTCTAGAATCCTATAAAGTTAAAACTGAAGAATATATAGAGATATATATCAAATAAGTCCACCACTGTATTTGAAGCACCTCTTGGTAAAAATTAAGTTCATTAACAGCTGGAAGTTTTTTTTAAGGGGAGAAGGGGAGTAGAGTTTTCAGAAATAGACATATATAGATATGATATCTTGATTTTCAACAAAAGTACAAAGGTGATTCAATGAGGAATAGATCATCTTTTCAGCAGTTGTACTCAGTCGAGCATCTTTTTGCCAAGAAATGAACCTTGGCTTATACATTATGCATTTACAAAAATTAAGTCAAAATGGATCATATACCTAAATTCAAAATCCAAAACTATGAATCTTCTAAAAGGAAAAGATGTGAGAAAAATCTTCATCATCTTGAGTTAAACTTGTTTAAATATGGCACAGAAAATTGCTATAAAACTGTAAAAGAAAAAGTCAAAAATTGTACTTCATAAAAATTGAAACAGCTATTTGAAATTAAAACAGTAGTTAAGGAAATTAAAAGGAAATTTACAGATTGGGAGAAAATATTTATACAAAATATCTGACAAAGAATTTGTATCTAAACTATATAAAGAACTCTTATAACCTAATAATAAGAAGACAGAAAACCCAGTTTTAATACACAATGGAGTATTACTCAGCCATTAAAAAGAATACATTTGAATCAGTTCTAATGAGGTGGATGAAACTGGAGCCTATTATACAGAGTGAAGTAAGCCAGAAAGAAAAACACCAATACAGTATACTAACGCATATATATGGAATTTAGAAAGATGGTAACAATAACCCTGTATGTGAGACAGCAAAAGAGACACAGATGTATAGAACAGTCTTTTGGACTCTGTGGGAGAGGGAGAGGGTGGGATGGTTTGGGAGAATGGCACTGAAACATGTGTAATATCATATAAGAAACAAATCGGCAGTCCAGGTTCGATAACAGGATGCAAGACGCTTGGGGCTGGTGCACTGGGATGACCCAGAGGGATGGTACGGGGAGGGAGGTGGGCGGGGGGTCCAGGATGGGGAACACATGTACACCTGTGGTGGATTCATGTTGATGTATGGCAAAACCAATACAATATTGTAAAGTAATTAGCCTCCAATTAAAATAAATAAATTTATATTAAAAAATAAAAATAATTTCCTTTAAAATGAGTAAATAATGGGACTAGAGACTTCACCAAAAGAGATACCATTGGAAAGTAGTGTGAAAAATACACAACACCTTTTGTCATCAGGGAAATGCAAACAAAGCAAAACAAAAAACTCAAAATGAGAGGTTACTCTACAGCTATGAAAATGGATACAATGAAAAAGACTGACCACATCAAGTGTTGATGTGATACTCTGTGGATCCTCTGGAACTTTCATACCCTGTTGTGGGGAACATAAAATAGTACATTTACATTTGGAAGACAGTCTGGCACATTTTTAAAAAGTGAAAGATGCACTTACTGAACAATCTAACTATTCTGCTCCTAGTTATTTACCAAGAGAAGCAAGTATATATTCATATGAAGATTTATACACAAACATTCCTAGCAAATGTGGTCCACTGGAGAGGGGAATGGCAAACCAGTCTTCTTGCCTTGAGAACCCCATGAACAGTTTGAAAAGGCAAAGATAGGACACTGAAAGATGAACTCCCCAGGTCGGTAGGTGCCCAAAATGCAACTGGAGATCAGTGGAGAAATAACGAAGAGACGGAGCCAAAGCAAAAACAACACCCAGCTGTGGATGTGACTGGTGACGGAAGCAAGGTCCAAAGCTATAAAGAGCAATATTTCATAGGAAGCTGGAATGTTAGGTCCATGAACCAAGGCAAATTGGAAGTGGTCAAATAGGAGATGGCAAAAGTGAATGTCAACATTTCAGGAATCAGCGAATTAAAATGGGCTGGAATGGGTGAATTTAACTCCGATGACCATTATATCCACTACTGTGGGCAGGAATCCCTTAGAAGAAATGGAGTAGCCATCATAGTCAACAAGAGTCCAAAATGCAGTACTTGGATGCAGTCTTAAAAACGACAGAATGATCTCTTTTCATTTCCAAGGCAAGCCATTCAATACACAGTAAAGCAAGTCTATGCCCCGATCAGTAATGCTGAAGAAGCTGAAGTGGTTCTTTGAAACCTACAAGACCTTCTAGAACTAACACCCCAAAAAGATGTTCTTTTCATTATAGGGGACTGGAATGCAAAAGTAGGAGGTCAACAAACACCTGGAGTAACAGGCAAATTTGGCCTTGGAATACAGAATAAAGCAGGGCAAAGGCTAATAGAGTTTTGCCAAGAAAATGCACTGGTCATAACAAACACCCTCTTCCAACAACACAAGAGAAGACTCTATACATGGACATCACCAAATGGTCAACACTGAAATCAGATTGATTATATTCTTTGCTGCCAAAGATGGAGAAGCTCTATACAGTCAGCAAACACAAAACCAGGAGCTGACTGTGGCTCAGACCATAAACTCCTTATTGCCAAATTCAGACATAAACTGAAGAAAGTAGGAAAAACCACTAGACCATTCAGGTATGACCTAAATCAGATCCCTAACGATTATACAGTGGAAGTGAGAAATAGATTTAAGGACTCTGATAGAGTGCCTTCTGAACTATGGACGGAGGTTCGTGACATTGTACAGGAGAGAGGGAGCTAGACCATCCCCAAGAAAAAGAAATGCAAAAAACCAAAATGGCTGTCTGAGAAGGCCTTACAAATAGCTGTGAAAAGAAGAGAAGCCAAAAGCAAAAGAGAAAAGGAAAGATATACACATCTGAATGCAGAGTTCCAAAGAATAGCAAGGAGAGATAAGAAAGCCTTCCTCAGTGATCAATGCAAAGAAATAGAGGAAAACAATAGAAACGGAAAAACTAGCGATCTCTTCAAGAAAATTAGAGATACCAAGGGAACATTTCATGCAAAGATGGGCTCGATAAAGGACAGAAATGGTATGGACTTAATAGAAGCAGAAGATATTAAGAAGAGGTGGCAAGAATACACAGAAGAACTGTACAAAAAAGATCTTCATGACCCAGATAATCATCATAGTGTGATCACTGACCTAGAGCCAGACATCCTGGAATATGAAGTCAAGTGGGACTTAGGAAGCATCACTACGAACAAAGCTAGTGGAGGTGATGGAATTCCAGTTGAGCTTTTTCAAATCCTAAAAGATGATGCTGTGAAAGTGCTGCACTCAATATGCCAGCAAATTTGGAAAACTCAGCAGTGGCCACAGGACTGGAAAAGGTCAGTTTTCATTCCCATCTGTAAGAAAGGCAATGCCAAAGAATGCTCAAACTATTGAAGAGTTGCACTCATCTCACATGCTAGCAAAGTAATACTTAAAATTCTCCGAGCCAGGCTTCAACAGTAAGTGAACTGTGAACTTCCACTTGTTCAAGCTGGATTTAGAAAAGGCAGAGGAACTAGAGATCAAATTGCCAATATCTGCTGGATCATCAAAAACGCAAGAGAGTTCCCGAAAATCATCTATTTCTGCTTTATTGACTATGCTAAAGCCTTTGATTGGGTGGATCACAATAAACTGGGAAATTCTGAAAGAGACTGAAATACCAGACCACCTGACCTACTTCCTGAGACATCTGTATGAAGGTCAAGAAGCAACAGTTAGAACTGAACAGGGAACCACAGACTGGTTCCAAATAGGAAAAGGAGTATGTCAAGGCTGTATATTCTCACCATGCTTATTTAACTTATATGCAGAGTACATCATGAGAAATGCTGGGCTGGATGAAGCACAAGCTGGAATCAAGATTGCTGGGAGAAATATCAATAACCTCAGATATGCAGATGATACCACCCTTATGGCAGAAAGTGAAGAAGAACTAAAGAGCCTCTTGATGAAAGTGAAAGAGGAGAGTGAAAAAGTTGGCTTAAAGCTCAACATTCAGAGAATAAAGATCATGGCATCAGGTCCCATCACTTCATGGCAAATAGATGGGGAAACAGTAGAAACAGTGTCAGACTTTATTTTTGGGGGCTCCAAAATCACTGCAGATGGTGATTGCAGCCATGAAATTAAAAGACACTTACTTCTTGGAAGAAAAGTTATGACTAACCTAGACAGCATATTAAAAAACAGATACATTACTTTGCCAACAAAGGTCTGTCTAGTCAAAGCTATGATTTTTCCAGTAGTCATGTATGGATGTGAGAGTTGGATTATAAAGAAAGCTGAGCACCGAAGAATTGATGCTTTTGAACTATGTTGTTGGAGAACACTCTTGAGAGTCCCTTGGGCTTCGAGGAGATCAAACTAGTCTATCCTAAAGGAAATCAGTCCTGAATATTCATTGGAAGGACTGATGTTGAAGCGGAAACTCCAATCCTTTGGCCACCTTATGTGAAGAGCTGACACATTTGAAAAGACCCTGATGCTGGGAAAGATTGAAGACGGGAGGAGAAGGGGACGACAGAGGATGAGATGGTTGGATGGTGTCACTGACTCAATGGATGTGAGTTTGAGTAAACTCCAGAGTTGGTGATGGACAGGGAGGCCTGGCGTACTGCAAGTCCATGGAGTCGCAAGGAGTCGGACACAACTGAATGACTGAACTGAACTGATTCCTAGCATCTTTATTTATAATATCCAAATGCTGAACAGAACTCAGATTTCCACCAAAAGGTGAATGGATAAACCAGATTGACTGTGACTTGAACAGAGGATTCTGGTTGGCTGTAGTCCATGGGGTCACAAAGAGTCAGATGTGATTTACTGCTAAACCACCAACCACCACTCTGTAATAGAATACTTATTAGCAATAAAGTGGAATGAATTATTAAATCTTGAATTATTAAAATAAATTCTTAAATTATTAAATCTTAAAATAATGGTGCTAAATGAAAGAGTCAGGGAAAAAAAAGGCTACAACCTGTGTAATTTTATGTACATACTGTTCTAGGAAATGCATACCAACTAGACATGGTAGATCAGTGATTGCCTGGAGATGGGCCCTGGGAGAGAACGGGTATGGAGAGAGGAATAGATATAAAAGTAAATGAAGAAGCTTTGGAAAGTGATGGAATGTTCATTAAGTTGATTGTGGTGTATACCTAGGTCAAAACTCATCAAGTTGTACACTTTAAATATGTTCAGTTTATTATGCATCAGTTATACTTCAAGAAGGTTATTAAGAAAAATGATGCATTCATGAGTTGCTTTCTGCTACTGGATTATACTTTCTAGAATAGTGTTTTTATAAGAAAATAACCCTTTTAAATGACTGAAATGTCACAGTTTCCATGCATAGTTATTTTCAAATCCCTTTTTCAAAGTCTCTCTTTTTTTTTTTTTTTTAACTAAAGAGACCTTATTGAACAACTGCATGAGCATTCTCTCTTCCTTGTGCTAGTCTGAGTGACTGCTGATGTTTGGAGTTCAGATTGAAACTTGTAGGGTAATCAATTCAATTATTTGCTTTCTTTTCTTACTTCTGCCATTTCTGCTTGTGTTACCTGAAGCAGCAAATTGTTTTCACATTTAAAACTATTTACTTTGATTTAAACTCTACATAGAGTATAGTATAGAACTTGGTCACAGACCACTTTTCTAATAAACTATAATTTAAGTAACTTTTACACCTTCAGTTTAAAATGTAACAATGCTTTGGAAACCTTGTTAAACTCTAAAACTGGATGACCTATATAAATATTGATGTGCCATATTTTCAACTTACTGGAAAAGTAGCTGACTTTTACTCCTGGGAATGTCAGGTTTATAACAACAGATAACTCGATTACTACATAAAGGATGTTTAGTACAAAAACTATCGTTTAATTTAAAAAGACAAAAAATGGTTATGTTTTTGAAGGTTTTTTCAAATTACTTTCCTACTCTTTATTATTTTTAATCTTTTGTAGGTATTTTCAAGTATGACAGTTGTGAGTTCTTGTTTATCTCATCTATACCCTGTGCCTTTGGTAATTTTAATACTGTAGGTTAGTTTGGACCTTTACAGTAACATCAGTTATCTTTTACAAATTGAATGTATCAAGCAATAATGATTTTTTTTTACTATTTAAATTGAAAAGTAAAATAGGAACAATAAATTATCTTCAACTGTATCTGTTTCAAGCATTTAAAAAACATTGTAGAATATGGGTGTTGGAGCTGTTGAACTGTTGTTTAAACATTACTTCTCACACTGTGCCTAATGGATTTAATTATGGTTCACACACTTGTTCCTGTATCATCTCTTCAGATGGAGAACTATACAGATAATTGAAAACCACTATGAGAATGTGTTATTAGGCTGTCTTGGCTGATGAGGGTATTTTCTAATTATGTCGTAAAGGTTCCTGGCAAATAAATTCTATTAAATACTGGCTTTCTCTTATAGTTCACTAATCTAGTTACTCACCTAGATCAAGTACAAAAGAAAGCCAACATATTGAAACTAAAGGGCCTTGTTGTTACTGGAAGCAAACATCAACAATAGTGTTTAGTCTAAAATCCATTTAACATTGAGAAGAACTGATCAAAAATATTTCTTCAACTCTTTTCCAGCCCATACTTGATCACAAGGAGCTTCTACTTTACTTGAGGACACTAAACTATGACAAAGTATATGTTTAAATGAATAAGAGCAAAACTCCCAAGTATATTAACAGTTTGAGGGAAATGGCCTGGAGAAAGAAGATCTGAAATCAGGTTTGTCGAGTAACAAGATGCAGAACGTGAGAGTCACGGGTTAGGTTTTATTGGGGCAAAGTGAAGACTGCAGCCCCGGAGACAGCACCTCAGATAGCTCTGAGAGACTGCTCCAAGGAGGTAGTGGGGGAAGGTCAATATGTACGATTTTGGTGAAGGGGGAGTTCAGTGCAAATCAGGCGCTTACTTTACAAAAAGTTTTCTGCTAGTCACTATGAGCTGGTGCCCCCATGAAGAGATTTAGTGCTCTTCTACACATGAAGAGATGCAAGGATTGGGATCATGAAATCAGTTTCTGAAAAATATTCTAACTAAAGACCTGTTCCACAGTTGCCCTGAAGTACAAAGTGCCTTACTTTCCACCCTGAATTCCTCTCACGGGATTTGAAGGTTGGCAGCTGCAACAACACAGGGTTCAATCTCTGCAGAGGCAGGTGGCAAATGCTCTTGGCAAGTGCCAATTTGTAGGCACTTGACAGGTTTGAAGATTAGAGGGTTAAATAGGAGGAAATAATATGAGTAAAGAAATGGGTGTCAGTGGGTGGAAGGAATATGGTGTATATTGGCAATCTGTAGGAAAACTAACCCACTTGGAAATATAGTTTCATATTTGGATGTAATGGGAAATAGGATAATAGGATGGAAAAAACTGATCCTATTACAGAGGGCCTTGAGTGACATGAAGTGCAGTGTGACCTTGATACAACAAGTAGTCATAAGACTTAAAAAAAAATTTTTTTTATCTATAATGCATGCTTTCCAGAAAAATTTAAAAGGTACAAAAAAGCATTCCATGAAAAATAATTCCCCCTTTTCATAGAGCGTAACAAACTGATTTCAAAATTTATGTGAAGAGAAAGATCAAAGAATAGCAAAGAAACTCCTGGAGTAGAAAAATCAGCAGGACGAGGAGGAGGGCAACTTGCCTTACCAGATATCAAAACTCACTATAAATTTATAGTAATTAAGACAGTTTGGAGTTAACATAGGGATAGAAAAATTGACAGCCTAGAAACAGTTTATGCATATTTAAATACTTGATTTATGACAAAATGAGTATTGCAATCACTGGAGAAATATTGCTGAGACAGAAAAATAATTGGATCCCTACCTCATGCCATATAAAAATCAATTTTAAAAGTAAAACTTATAAAATTTTGAAGAAAATACATGACTGTGATCCTAGGAGTGAAGAATCTCTTAAACAATAACCTTTCATTCAAAAGGTATTCATTATAAAATAAAAGATTGATAAATTTGGCATTACGTTAAAATTTAAAATGTCTGTTCGGTAAAGGACATCATGTAGAAATTGAGATAAATCGTCAGCTGAGAACATTGCAGCACCTATAATTAGTTATTCATAAGAATTCAAGAATTCCTACAGATCAGTAAGAAAATAAAAAAGAAAAAATAGCTTAATTGAAAACTCGGCAATAGAAACAAAACAGGCATTTCACAGAAGAGAAAACATGAATGGCCCATTTGTAAAGTTTAAAAATAAAATTTAAAAAAAAATCGTAGAGCACAATATCAACACAGTTTAAAGCTAGGGAATTAGGTTGAATTGTTGTATTTAACTTACATTAATAAATATCTTAAAAGAAGCAAAAAGAAAAAAACAAAAACATGAGACACAACTCAGTCCCAGTAGTAATCAGAAAAATGCAAATCAAAATCAATGAGAGGTCATTTATACTTACCGGATTGTAAAAAGTAGTTAAGTCTTATAGACCAAGTGTCAGAAGGGACGTATCTTAGACCCTAGTGGTAAAATGGTAAGCAGACATTTGCAGAACACTTTGTTGTGATACTGCAGTCACATAAGCTATGACTCTGTTCTTGGTATTTCTGTGAGGTTTCTTACACATGTGCACCAAAAGACATATAAGAATGTTCATAGCAGCACTGCTCAGGGTAGCAAAAATCTGCAAATAACCCAAATGTCTGGCAGCAGAAGAGTGGATAAATTCATTGCAGTATGGTCACACAGTAGACTATCCTGCAGCAGTGATAATGAATGAACTGCAGCTCCTTTTTAAAAATGGATGAATCTTAGAAATGTAATGTGCAAAAGGGGCAAGTTACAAAGACTGTTTACAATATGGAGATCCTATTTCAGCAATGTCTTTGCAAAGACTATTTATAGCAATGCTATCTTACAGAGCTCAAAAGTAAGCAAAACCAACTAATTTATGATTTAGCCATATAAACAAATATGATAAAATTTTCTTTAAAACCTATAGGAGTCATAAACATTAAAATCAGGTAAAACGTACTTCTAGGGTGAGAGACGGGTGAGAGATGAACACAAAAGTAAATACATTGTTGGTAAACTTTTTTTTTTTTTAGTTTGGGAGGATGGTCATGGATATTGTCTTGTTACTTAACTCACTTGTGTGTATTCTTTTGTGTGTATGAAATGTGACCTTAAAAATATCATTTGGAGAAAAAATACATTTCCTCCTACTCAGTCAACCACCCATTTCCCTTCCACAGAGACTTGTTAAATAAGTCGTGGAACATCCATATAGTGGAGTATAATGCAGCCATTGAAAGAGAATAAAGCACCTCCATATGTCTGAAATGCAGTGATCCCCAGGTTTGGGGTCTTAAAGAAAAAAGTGTATGTGGAGCTACACTCTGCATTAAAACATACACACATACATATGTATATGCCAGTTATCTCAGTAAGATTACTAAGAAACTGGCTCTCATAAGTTCCTGACTCTTGAACTAACTTAAATGGAACCCATATTTTTTAAAAGTTGATTCAGCCATATGTCGGAAATGAGGCGATTGTGGAAAAATAGGGAGACCAGCTGGAAAACCATCACAGTAGTACCACCCTGAGGGAACCAAGGCTGCAAAAGGATGATGGAAGAGCATGGGGAAGTGAAACGTGTATCTTGGTGCTGTGGATGATTTAGCATGGCATCCTGCCGAGTTGCTGTTGCCAAAACCCAGCAGTCTAAAAAGTCACGTGAAACTACATTTTTAATCTGTTGAATTCAGTTTGTTTTATTATCCTGTTTATGACCTGTTGAATCCAAGATGTGGTCGTGGAATGCCACAGCCCAAATAGATGGTCTTCAGGTTTTGTGGAATCTCCTTTTTGCATTAAAGCCACAAAGGAAGAAATCACTACAGAATATGAAATTCTTCCTGATTTACTGTAAATAAAACATTTTGATCTCTCATCCTGAGAAGGACTTAATTGACAAGTCTATGGTGAGATTATACAAATGTGTGCTTACTAATGTGCCCTATATAGCAATGGCAAAAATACCCTCCTAACTGGATATACTTCCCTGGTGGCTCAGAGCGTTAAGCGTCTGCTTGCATTGCAGGAGACCTGGGTTTGATCCCTGGGTGGGGAAGATCCCCTGGAGAAGGAAATGGAAACCCACTCCAGTATTCTTGCCTGGAAAATCCCATGGACGGAGAAGCCTGGTAGGCTACAGTCCATGGGGTCGCAAAGAGTCGGACACGACTGAGCAACTTCACTTCACTTCACTTCAACTGGATATTCTAAGAAGTGCTTTGAAGGCAGAATGTACTCTTAATACTTATGGTTAAATTCAATGAAAGTGTTATAAATATTTCAGCTGGTTTTCTTCTACCCAGCTGCATTATGATACGAATTTCTTCATATGTATCCACAGTTATGAATTGTTGATTTTACTTAAATGTCTCATCAATCATTGGCATGCCCGTATTTTTACTCATTCCCAGGAGAATCTGCTGGCAAGCTAAAATAAAATAGTCCTATACACTTTTTCTCCGTTTCTTCTCATGCTGCTTTTCTTCTGCTCTTACCATCATCACTCTTCCCACGGTTGCTCTTTTAGTCAAAATGAAGCTGGGAGTTCGTTGTGTGCAGTGATGGCATACTGATGGCAGTGTTGTGTGTGTGATTCTCTGCTCTCCGTGTTTCCTGAACCTCAGATGGAGTCATCACTTTCAGTAGTACAAATCAGTTACTACTTGTTGAAGTACCTGAGTCTTTGAACATCTGTTGTCCTTTACATCATCAATGGGACTCAAAAGACATTCACTTGAAGGTTTTTCTCTCATACCACAGGGATTTTCTAAAACTCATGTTATTTCCTGTGGCCCAGAGATTGTTTCATTTTCCTGCAAGAGGAGGAAAAAAGGGATCTAAGTGCTTCCTGTGATTGCATAAAGTTTATTTTCGGAGCAAAATTCTGTGTTTGTTTTTTTTTAATTACATCCAGTTTTACTTGCTGGAGAATTTATAGGGAACATTGGGTGATGTTTGCTCCTTTTTTTTGCACCAAGGAAGTGTTTCTTTTTACTGATTAGAAAGTTTTAAAATAAATATCCTGTGACTCTCTAGCTCAAATGTTTTGTGGTAGGAAAAAACATTGCCCTGACAAAACATCTATCTCCTTATTCTTTGGTTAGTGTTCAGACTATTGCTTGAAACAGTCAACAGTATTTAGTCTCCCTCTGCACTAACCAATTTTTATAAATAGTATACATAAAATCACTAATAAACAAAAATGTCAAAACCTTTTATTAGTTTACATCTTTTTATGGTGAGGGGAGAATTTTTACTGTTTTGAATTAGCAAGTAATTGTTTTCTGTAGAATCAGGGAGATTTCTTATCCTTTCTAGAGAGGAATTTTCATATAAACAAGTTTTTTATATTTATATAAAACTTCCAATTAATTACATTTTACAGTAAATATTTAAAAAATGAAGATTCATAATAATCACTTCCTATTAGTAAAGAATCAGTTACTACTTGTTGTAACAGGAGCTATTTAGTCAAGTTGCTTTTTTATAAATGAGACATTGAAAAGAGTAGGAAAATATGCCATCTAAGTGTTTAGGCTGGAACCTGTATAACCCACTTTTATTTCTGAATGATGGTTTTATTGCCATGCTTTTTAGAACACCACTTTAGTGTTCTGATTTTTTAGAAACAAGTGTGTATGTGACTTGCTTGCACATTTTCTGAGACCATATTTTCCAAATGCACAATAGGTACTACCACCTCTGTTTTGGTTTCACTTCACAACCCTGTTAATAAAAATCCTTGTTACAAGCTAATTTCCCTTGACAATTCCAAGCAGCCCTAGCATGTTACGAATGACAGTGGTATCAGTTCCCATGTAAATAAGAACATTAGTCACCATCTCTAAAACTGGTTTGAGGAAGAGGGAGAAGGTAGATTTCCTAATGAAATGAGAGACAAAATTGTCAGTTTATCCGTATGGGAAAGTACCTTACAAATATGAATTTCTTTCCCTCTATTTTTCCGTATATTTAGTAAGCCTGTAAGGTACCCATTTTCTTGGGTAGAAGAAATAGGTTTGGAAAGTTCAGTGAATTTGTCTAGGTAAGACTGTTAGAGAAAAATATACCCAAAGAATCTCAGGAATCGTGATAGGCATTTATTAGCTGGAACAGTCCATGATATTAAGTGGATATCAACTGATGGGGATAAGATTCTACTCACATTACCTTATATTAGAATTTCTTTGCTTTACTCTCCGGAGTACTGGATGTGAACTTGAAGGGAAATTGTAATTCAAACAGCTGTACCAGATAGAATAACCATAAGTGGCGTTCTTGTTGAATGAAATATTAATCAAGAATGTAATTTTGATTCATTTCTTTTATTCATTTACTATTTGACTCGTATGAAAGAGTTTTATAGCTTTAAAGAAATATTTGCTTTCTTCCAACTCCATTGCTCTGTTGTTGTTGTTGTTTTTAAGTAAATACTGGGAGAAGCCTTCAAGAGAGGCTGGCATCTGGGAGGAATAAGGAGTTTGCTTCTTGATGTGCCCACTGTGGAGGGTAGTGGGAGGAGGTGTGGAGTGTCTCAAGTGCTTTAGTTTGCTAGGCCATCTGGTCATCAGGAAAATGCTGTGTTTTCAATTTCACAGTGAATGAGGAGTTTATTAAAGAGGAGAGCTTTTAGTTAAAGTAAGGAATCATATTTTGTGTCTGCCACTAAGAGCTTCAGCTTGCTTAATTGTGAAAAGAAGGGTCACATGTGGACAATTCTGCCCATCAATATGACTCTGTAATGATACTTTTGTTTCTATTACTGGTGAGAACTTGAAGGCAGTGGTTTGAAAAGATGAGCAAATGTGCAAGGGTTTAGAGTTATTATAACCTGGAATAGAGTTATTCCAGTCCCATAAGGTCTCTCCCCACCTCCATACACTCTTTATGAAGAGAAGAAAATGAGCCAAAGGGATGAGTTTTTCTTAGGCCAAAGAAAGAAATCAGAGCTTAAAGTTTACTGCCAAAGTGTCTGATCTAGGTATCAGTTGGAAAGCTATGAATCAAGTTTAATTGATCAACATCCATCCACTCTTCTACTTATTGAACTACTTTATGCTTTAAAAGTTAAAACCAGGCTCATGTTTTATTTACCACTTTTTAAATAAAGCATTAAGTTCAAGAGAGGCTGTAGGGGGAAAATCAAGTATAGGAAAAGAAATCGATGCAGAAAGCATGTCTTTGCACTAAACATTGAGATTGAAAATCTGGCAATGGGCAGTGGCCCACAGAAAATGAAGAGCCTTGGAGGTGAGTCCACCTGTTGCCACCTGTTGTCATCTTTACAAGTAATTAATACAATTCTCTGAAGCTACCTGAATTAAACCTTGAAAGCTCAAATCCCGGGATGCTATTTAGATTGAGCAGCCTTAAAGTTTTTAAAGGATTTGTAGAACCTGCAGTCCCATAGGAAAGTGCAGTTTGTTTCATTCAAGGTACAGCTAATCACTGTGAATAGGAAGAAATTTTCCTGACCTTTGAAAGAGACTATTGCCCAGAGGGTCTTTGGTTTATTAGGAGTGTCTGTCGAGATGAGAATTCTTTTTGGCTTCATTTGAAGGTGCCAGTATGGAAAGAAGGTGAGGAAAGTAAGGAATGGATTGCCCTTCCAAGAAGGGCAAGAAGAATGAAATGTGCAAAGGTTTGAAGGTTGAGAATTTAGTCGGGATCCACATTACAGATTAGAAGGTCAATGTGGCTGAGGCTGGGCTGGGCTGGGGCTGAGCATTGGTGAGCTAGGAAGGGGCGAAGGGCCAGGTTGTTAAGGGCTTCCTTCCACTTGAAGGAACTGGACTTGCCCTACCTGAGATACTGCTCCTGCTGCTAAGTCGCTTCAGTCGTGTCCGACTCTGTGCGACCCCATAGACGGCAGCCCACTAGGCTCCACCATCCCTGGGATTCTCCAGGCAAGAACACTGGAGTGGATTGCCATTTCCTTCTCCAATGCATGAAAGTGAAAAGTGAAAGTGAAGTCGCTCAGTTGTGTCCGACTCTTTGTGACCCCATGGACTGTGGCCCACCAGGCTCCTCCATCCATGGGATTTTCCAGGCAAGAGTACTGGAGTGGAGTGCCATCGCCTTCTCTGCTACTGGAGATAAGGAGCCATTAAATGGGGCTGTCAGGTCTGCTGGCATGCTAGCTCACCATCTTCTCTCCAGTCTCCCACCCACACGCAGTGTCCTGCTTCAGTGTGCATGTGCAGACAGCCTGACAAGCACCTCAACCTCAAAACCTTTCTCAGTTTTCACATTCTCTGCCCCCACTCCTCCGACTTTATTCTCCTTCCGTCTGCTCTGCATCTGAAATCTGAAACTCCCCTAATGTGAGTTTAGTTGTTTACCATTCTTCCTGTTCCCACACTCTGTTACCTTTAGTGAACTTTGCAGAACTTCTGATGGTTTGATGTCCCTTCACCCAGTCCTTCCCCTCTGTCCAGATTTATCTTTTGTATTAGTCAGGGTTCCCCAGAAAAGCAGAAGTAATAGGGCAGCAACCAATATATAGGATAATTGAATAGCAACATTCTCTCTCTCGATATGTAGAGAGAGGGGTTTTGAGGAATTGGCTCAAGTGATGGTGGAGCTTGGCAAGTGCAAAATCTGCAGGGTGGGCTAGTAGGCTGGAGACACCTGGAGAACTGATGCTGCAGTTCAGAGGCTGTCTGTCGGCAGAATTCCTTCTTGCTTGGGGGAAGTCAGTCTTTTGTGCTATTAAGGCCTTCAGTTGATTGAATAAGGTCCACCCACCCACGTTATGGAGGGCAATCTGCTTTACTCAAAGTTTACTGATTTAAATGTTAGTCTCATCTGAGAACACCCTCACCGAAACATGCAGAATAATGTTTGACCAAATATTTGGGCACCAAGGCTCAGCCAAGGTGAAACAGAAACATCATCACATCTTCCTTTCTTCTCCAATCTAGACTCACACAGTAAACGGCTCATTTGCTTCTCCCTCACTCCCTTATTTTGTATAATCACTATATGCTACTTTGTTCTTGCCAGCGCTCTTATGACTTCTGCTGTTGGCTTCTTCTCCTCCTGAAACTGCTCAGCAACACTGTAGAAAACCACACACTCAAGTGTAAGACTGCTACAACAAACATGTGGTTTCCAGCTTTAATGGGGTCCTCTGGCTCCTGGGTGCTGCTTGTATGTCCCTGGTCAACACCCTTTCCATTCCCATAGAGGTTATTTCAGATGTCTGCAGTTCCGGGGGGTCTCTTACTCATCCCAGTCTCTCTTCCTCATTAGAGGAGCTTACCTGTTACAACGCAGTGGAATCATGTGTGTTGAGCATGAACCACCTCCACTTGCTGCTCTGCTCCGAATCATTTGAACAATCTTGGCTTTCCCACATTAAGAGATTACTGAGAGCAGACAAAAAGCCCAGCAGGCATTCACACTTTGCCTTCAGAATTCATCCAGAGCAACTCTGTCTCTTCTCACTTTTGACTTTGCTGGCACCTTGATTCCTTTCCCCATACCTCCATTCTCTAACTCCCATTTTCCACTTTGTCTCTTTGTTGCTGTTCAGTCGCTCAGTTGTCTCCAACTCTTTGCGACCCTAGAGACTGCAGTATTCCAGGCTTCCCTGTCCTCTGTCTGCCCGAGTTTACTCAAACTCATGTCCGTTGAGTCAGTGATGCCATCCAACCATCTCATCCTCAGTCGTCCATTTCTCCTGCCCTCAATCTTTCCCAGCATCAGGGTCTTTTCCAGTGAATCGTCTTTTTGCATCAGGTGGCCAAAGTATTGGAGCTTCAGCTTCAGCATCCATCCTTCCAATGAATATTCAGGGTTGATTTCCGTTAGGATTGACTTATTTGATTAACAAGTGGCTTAGTTTGAATTCAACTTGCCGGCTTTGACCTTCATGCTTCTCAAGGTCACATGCTCTGGGGACTGCTCTACTCAGGGAGGAGAGAAGTGGCAGTGGCAAGAGAGACCTACATTCAGTTCCTGTACCTGTGGCTCAGCCAGAAAACATGTTACTCGAAACTGCAGAGTTCCTCCGGATTTTGATGGCTCCACATTCAACATGACACCCTGTAGTTCTCACTGTGAGTCTCTCTGCAGCCAGCCAATGCTTGCTGCAATTATCAATACCCAAGGGGACTTCCTGACATCTTCTGGTTTATCAGTATACCAAGAAGCTGTTGGAAAAAAAGCATTTCAGTAAGTTCTGGTCTCTGTGGAGAGGACATCTAGTTTGGCTGTCCTTCAGACTCACATATTCCACCCATATAGGCCAGAAATAGCTCACTACTAGGAGGACTCTTTGAAGGACAGAGATCATTGCCACCTCCTCCTGACTTCCCTTGCCTCCTCCACGGTGGTCCACTCCATTTTTCAACTTGCTTTGCCTGCTAAATGTCCACCTCAACTCCTGCATCTGATCTAGTAACTCAGGGTGATCAATCAAATGGAATTTAGAAATGGTAGGACATGGTGTCTGGATGTGGTTGGGCAGATGGTACCAGTAGAAATGAGGAGCAGGGTGTTTTAGGAGGAGGATGATAACTGGCTTTGACCATGTTAAATTTCAGATGCCTATGGAAAATGTGATCATTGTGACATCTTGACAGGTTTTTATTAGGCCTTGATCATACAGCCTGACTTACACCCTTCCCTTGAGGCCATGTGAGTTCACGTTTCATCTTATAGTTGCTGAAACAAAAGAAACAATACTGATCACCTAGTCCCCATCATTTAATCAAGGAGGGATTTATTATGTGTAACTGAAAAGACCCCGTTAAAACAGGAATTACATACACACAGCAGAGACAGGTCCCGGCTTGTGGCAGTGCCAGCCACCCCTCAGTCTCTGTCCTAGTTTCTCATCATCTTTGCCCAGCTGTTGGTGGTCTGAGCTTCATCCCTGAGGAAAAGATTCAGATGCTGGTGAGCCAGTAGTGAAGTACTGGAATGCATGTTTTTAAAAAGTATTAATTGGAACATGATTGCTTTACAATGTTGTGTTAGTTTCTTCTGTACAGCAGTGTGAATCAGCTACATGTATATACATATCCCCTCCCTTGCAAGCCTCCCTCCCATCCCCCTACCCCACCTGCCCGGAATATACCTTTATAGTTACTGACCACTCATTTTATTCTTTGGGTCAAGTGCAGAGTTTCTGCAGAACTATTAAGTAAGGTTTCTTAAAAGACCTCTGTTTCTTCATCAGTTAATCTGAGCAAATAATAAAATTGCTCCTTCAGATGCTGGCCAGCAAAGTGGAGAACAGCAGTGGGGCAGCGCCTGATCCTACAGGCATCTGGAAGGATCAGAATTGTCATCTGCTATTTGCAGTATTGGTTGGCATCAGAAACAGGCATGGAAGAAAACGTGCTGGTACGTCTCCCGAGTCTATCTCTAGACCGGGAAACTGGCTCATTTCCCATATAAAGGCCTCCTGTTGAAAGGCCACTTATGAATCCATGATGAAGTGTGCCATGTGTGTGTGTGTGTGTGTGTGTGTGTGTGTGTGTGTGTGTGTGAGGACCTTGCAGATCTCCTTACCATTAGAATGATGGTGACAGGAAGGCAGCTCTGTGTCCAGTCTGTAGCTCAGAAAGGTAGCTGGGCTTCAGATAGATTTGGGAATCATTACACGCTGGTGGAGGTTGGAGCATTTTTTTTTTTTCAGGTAACTATTTTATTCAACTCCCAAATTCCTTAATTTCAATATTAGAAATTTATATTCTCCTTAACTGTGCAGAGATTCAGTAGGCATGTGACACTGTAAGGAGTATTGAGGTATTTTTTCCATTATTACAGTTGTGAATAACCACTGCTGTCAGGTATGTGTGTGTTGATAATTCGGTTGTGTCAAACTCTTTGCAGTCCCATGGACTGTAGCCCACCAAGCTCCTCTGTCCGTGGAATTCTGTAGGCAAGGATACTGGAGTGGGTTGCCATCATTCCCTTCTCCAGAGGATCTTCCCAACCTAGGGATCAAACCCAGATCTCTTGCATTGAGGAGGATTCTTTACCGTCTGAGCTACTACAGAGCTGTAGGGTATAAATAAGTATAAATAACCTTTTTAAGTGGAAAAATAAATGGATGGAACACTGAAATTTTTAGAGAAAATTTTAAAACTATTTGTTAATTTCACAAAGATTAGTGAGGTTTCTGAATGTTTTATAACAAGGAAATCCTTGAAGAGTTTGTAGTCACCAAAAACAGAGTCAATAGAATACATAGAAAAATGGACAAGCCCATTGTCCTACTTTCTAAGTACGAAAGTAAATCTAAAGGTGCAACCAAGGACAGAATTACAGAGAATGAACAAATGGATGGAGAAAGTATGAATCAGTATCACCTTAAGGGTAAGTTAAACTCTTTGGGATGTTCCTTATCTTTCTCAGCCTACTTAGAAATCAATGGATGATGATGCTTTAGTGCCCCAGAGTCTTTCATTACTTCTAATCCCAAAGTAAAAGATGATAGTTCCAATATGACTATTAATTCCTCAGTTAACTTGCATTATTTTGTCAAGTGCCACCAAGGAATTGCTGTCAGTCCCCCAGTTTTCTTTTTTCCTTTCCTCTGATGTACAGAGCTGCTCTAGGTAATATATGCTTCTCATCAGATTATACTGATCTGCAAAAGAACTGGTGTCCTGGGGCCAGGAGACCAGACTTTTCAAGGTTGGTGGCAGTGGATCTTACATTGGTAAAACCAAATGTGTTTTGCTGGAATATTGATAAAACCATTCATTTTTACTGAGGGCTATTCACATTGATAGATGGTCAAGTACAAGAAGCAAAATAAATATGGATGATCCTGGCATTACTGCCTCTGACACTTTTTTTATTACTTTAATATTTTTCTATATAGTCTGTAGGTGTGGATAGATGCCAGGCTGACAATTTTCCTATGCCTCCCAGAATTACATTTATTAGTTTTATGTATTAATTCTTAAAGGAAAAGATATTTTTCGGTATGAAGATGTGGTGCTTCAACTTGATGATGTGACTGCTGCTTTCTATATACAGTAGTTTAGCATATGCAGATGATACCACTCTAGTGGCAGAAAGCAAAGAGGACTTAAAGAACTTCTTAATGAGAGTGAAAGAGGAAAGTGGAAAAGCTGGCTTAAAACTCAGCATTCGAAAAACTAAGATCATGGCATCCGGTCCCATTACTTCATGGCAAACGGAAGAGGAAAAAATGGAAACAGTGACAGATTTTATTTTCTTGGACTCCAAAATCACTGCAGACGGCAACTGCAGCCACGGAATTAAAAGGCGCTTACTTCTTGGAAGGAAAGCCATGACAAATCTAGACAGCATATTAAAAAGCAGAGACATCACTTTGCCAACAAAGGTCTGTATAATCAAAGGTATGGTTTTTCCAGTAGTCATGTATGGTTGTGAAAGTTGGACCATAAAGAAGGTTGAGCCCTGAAGAACTGATGTTTTCAAATTGTGATGCTGGAGAAAACTCTTGAGAATCCCTTGGACAGCAAGGGGATCAAACCAGTCAATCTTAAAGGAAATCAACCCTGAATATTCACTGGAAGGACTGATTCTGAAGCTGAAGCTCCAATACTTTGGCCACCTAATGAGACCAGCTGACTCATTAGAAAAGACCCTGATGCTGGAAAAGATTGAGGGCAGGAGGCGAAGGGGCAACAGAAGATGAGATGATTAGATGGCATCCCCGACTCAATGGACATGAGTTTGAGCAAACTCCAGAGATAGTGATAGGGCTTCCCTGGTGGCTCAGAGGATAAAGCTTCTGCCTGCAATGTAGGAGACCCGGGTTCAATCCCTGGGTTGGGAAGATCCCCTGGAGAAGGAAATGGCAACCCACTCCAGTATTCTTGCCTGGAGAATCCCATGGAGAGAGGAGCCTGGCAGGCTACAGTCCACGGGGTCGCAAAGAGTCGGACACGACTGAGCGACTTCACTCACTCACTCCAGAGATAGTGAAGGACAGAGAAGCCTAGTGTGCTGTAGTCCATAGGATTGCAAAGAGTTGGACATGACTTAGAAACTGAAAAAGAAAGCAAAATATGCAGGAAATTTGCAATTATTGAAATCTTCTTAAAATTTGTATAATTCTCTGCCTTAATAAACTATATTCAGTATAGCCCTTTTATCTTCTATATTTTATCTTGCTTCAGGACATAAAGGATCATTTATACTTCTATTATAGAGCTATACATATGTATATATGCATACATGGAGGGAGAAAGTCATTTACGTCTCTATCTTCAGGTTCTAGCCCCAGAAATGCGTTTGAAACAGTAGCTAAAATCCTTTTTTGTCAAGTGTTTTCTTCTGGTTGTCTCTTAATCCAAGGACTCCCTGAGCACTGCCCCAAATTCAGTTTCACTGGAAATTTAGTTATTTGAGGTTTTAAAATCGATGTTGATCCTTTTTTTCCAATTTCAACTGGAAACCATACATTTTAATAAGATATGTTTATGTTGCTGACTAAGCCAAGCAAATAACTATCTCCTGAGTTCTACAAAGCAAGCATTTTTAAGCAAAATCCTAAGTTAGATTATTTGAGATTTGAATTGCGGGTTGAATGCTATGATCATCTCCATCTTTCTCCTAAGTCTTCATTCATTGTTCAGGCAATGAATATTTATTGAGTGTCTACAACCTGTTAGACAGCATGTGAGATGCTGGGGAACACATGGATAACAATCCACAATCTTGCTTTCAGTGTACTTATAATGCTAGTGGGATTTCAGGCAGGGATTCTCCTTCAGCATCACTGGCTGATAAAATCAAGACTGGATTTCAAGTTCATTGTTCTCTCAGTCAATTGAAAAAAAAGCAAAATTTTAGCAGCCTTCCTGAAAAATTCAAGCTCTCTGGCTGTGAAAGTTTGTAGGAGACTTTAACAGTTGATGGTATGAGATGAGTGGTTTTCAAATTCTAGCATGCCTAGAATTACTGGTTCAGTTCAGTTCACTTCAGTCGCTCAGTCATGTCCGACTCTTTGCAACCCCATGAACTGCAGCACGCCAGGCCTCCCTGTCCATCACCAACTTCCGGAGTCCACCCAAACCCATGTCCATTGAGTTGGTGGTGCTTGCTGGGCCCCACCCCCAAGATTCTGGTGCAGTAGGTCTGGAGTTGGAGGGAGTGGGTTGGTTTGCATTTCTAAGAAGTTCCCAGGTGATGCAGATGATGCTGGTTTGGGGGCTACACTTTGAGAACCACTGGTCTAAAGTATTTTCTTCCTTAACAGGCTGTCCTTCTGGTGATAATAATGACATTAATAGTAATAAACATAGAATAGCTCACACCTAGTGAGTTCTTGTCGATTATCAGGTATTCTGCCCTTTACATCTATCATTACATTCATTCCTCACACAACTTAATGAAATAGTTGTGATTACTATGCTCATTCTGTAGGTGAGGAAACAAACATTTGGAAAGGTTAAATAATTTGCCCAGAGTTAGTAAGTGACCAAGGCCAGGATCTGAACTTAGTCTTTCTGACACATATCTATGCCCCAGCCACCACACTATTCTGCCTTCCTATGATGGCCAGCACACCTGGGCAATGACAGTACAATCATGATCTCCTTGGGGGACACCAAAGAGATATCTGTCGGGCCTGTCTTCACATGTGTCTGCACCTAGGGGTGTTCTGAGTAGATAGCCCTGTAGCCATTCATCAGTTCAGTCAGTTCGGTCGCTCAGTCGTGTCCGACTCTGCAACCCCACGGACTGCATGCAGCATGCCAGGCTTCCCTGTCCATCACCAGCTCCCAGAGCTTGCTCAAACTCCTGTCCACTGAGTCGGTGATGCCATTCAGTCGTCTCGTCCTCTGTCGTCCCCTTCTCCTCCTGTCTTCAATCTTTCCCAGCATCAGGGTCTTTTCCTAATGTGAGTCAGTTCCAAATTATTGGAGTTTCAGCTTCAGCATCAGTCCTTCCAATGATATTCAAGACTGATTTTGTTTAGGATGGACTGGTTTGATCTTCTTGCAGTCCAAGGGACTCTCAAAAGAGTCTTCTCCAACACCATAGTTCAAAAGCATCAATTCTTCAGCACTCAGCTTTCTTTATAGTTTAACTCTTGCATTCATGGGAAAGAGCAGAACTTCCTTTAGTCATTTATTCTAGTGACTAAGAAGCTTTTTGCAATGGAAAATTTTCTTTTTAATTGGATGAAATGCCTCCATTTTACATATTTTAAAAGACTTTAAATCACCAAGAATTAGATAACCATAGCAAAGCACACCCAGTTGAATTGATCACAGAGCTAGATTGAACAAGATTTGACAGTGAGGGCTAGAACAAGGTTTGCTTTTTCCCAAAGGTCTGCAGGGGAATTCCTTCCACCTCCTAACCTGGCATCCGGCTCTTCTCCTGCCTACCAACTGTAGAGAGCCCTTTCAGGTGGACTATTATTATAATAATATGACTTTATTATTATAGAACAGAGATGCAGAAAACAACATAGAGTGATAGCATGATATAATTATTCTGAGGTGAGCGTACTTTTCAAGTCAATAAATAGAACTTTGTCACCCACTATGATGGCTAATTGTATGTGTCAGCTTGACTGGGCAAAGGAATGTCCTTATGTTAATGCTGCCCTAATCTTCTAGGTTGTTCAAAAGTCATGCTCAGGAAAGGGTCCTAGGAATGGGATTTACTTGACTGGTAAAACATGCTGTATTTCTGAGGGTGTCTGTGAGGATTCCTCTGAAAGAAATTAGTTTTTGAATCAGTAGACTGCGTGAAGAAGATTGCCCTTCGCTTATTTAAAAATTTTGATGTCTTTAAGTCTCTTTTAACTTAAAGATTCCCTTTCTTTTCCTTAAAATTTATGTAGAGGATCCGGGCCATTTGACCTTTAGAGCTACCCCAAATCTGGCATCATCCCGTCCAGTCAGAGCCTGAACAGAACAGGAAGGCAGAGGAAGTCTGGTTTGCTCTCTGCTTAAGCTGAGACAACCATCTTCCCCTGCCCTTGGGTGCTGCACTCCTGATTCTCAGGCTGTGAGACTCAGACCAGGACATACACCCTTGGTCCCCTGATTCTCAGGCCTTCAGACTCGGGCTGGATCACACCTCTGGCTTTCCTGTTCTCTAGCTTGCATGTGGTAGATCGTGGTACTTCTCGGCCCCCACAATCACGTGAGTCCATTCCTGTAATAAATCTATATGTGTGTATTTTTATGTATCTATAAATATCCTGTTAATTCTGTTTCTCTGAAGAATGCCGACTAATACACCCACTTGAAGTCCCACCTTCCCCACAAAAGTAACCATATCCTGACTTTACTGTAATCATTTAGCTGCATTTTTTTATCATTCTGTATATGTGCCTCCCTTAGCACTGTGGTTTAGTTCTTGCTCATTTAAAAAATTTGAGGTGTCTTTAAGTCTCTTTTAACTTACAGATTCCCTCTCTTTTCCTTAAAATCTATATAGAGGAGTCCAGGCCACTGGACCTTTAGCATTTCCCCGAATCTGGATTGTGCTGATTGTAGTCTCTTGGTGCAGTACAGCATGTTCCCCTGGCCTCTGTATTTCCTGAAAATTGGCAACTAGGTCCAGACACTGGATCAGACTCACTTTGGCAAAATTGTGGGTGGTATTTGGCAAGATCATATGAGGTACGTGTTATCTGATTGTCTCTCTTTTAGTGATAGGAACAACTTTGATGCTCTAATGTGTACATCTTTTAACTCATTAGAGTTGCACAGTGATGCTATCTTAATTCTATCCTTTCTTTCTATTAGTTAGAATACATTTATAGAGAGATTCTTCATTACTATTGATAATCAGTGGTATAGTTTACATAGGGAAAGAAGGATAAATGCTTGATTCTTGCCTTTTATTTACTAATTCTCATGAATTAGTACCCTGTCATACCTCAAAGGTGACCAGTTCCTTTTTTGAAAGATTATTTAAACATATTTATAGGTTTAAAAACGTTGCATGTATTATCGTTATTGAAACTCAAATGATCACATCTATATAAAATTACTACATTGCACCTGAAATCTTCCATTATTCTAATGAGCCCCAGGTTATTTTCAAGAGAAATTATTTTTAAAGCCATATCTAGTGCTGCTGGATCAGTCTGTTTCTAGGCCTTTTCAGTGGACACAGCTAGGAAAGATATGTATCTGTAGATACATGTATCAGATCAGATCAGAGTTCAGATCAGTCTCTCAGTCGTGTCTGACTCTTTGTGACCCCATGAATTGCAGCAGGCCAGGCCTCCCTGTCCATCACCAACTCCCGGAGTTCACTCAGACTCACGTCCATCGAGTCAGTGATGCCATCCAGCCATCTCATCCTCTGTCGTCCCCTTCTCCTCCTGCCCCCAATCCCTCCCAGCATCAGAGTCTTTTCTAATGAGTCAACTCTTTGCATGAGGTAGCCAAAGTACTGGAGTTTCAGCTTTAGCATCATTCCTTCCAAAGAAATTCCAGGGCTGATCTCCTTCAGAATGGACTGGCTGGATCTCCTTGCAGTCCAAGGGACTCTCAAGAGTCTTCTCCAACACTACAGTTCAAAAGCATAAATTCTTCGGCGCTCAGGCTTCTTCACAGTCCAACTCTCACATCCATACATGGCCACAGGAAAAACCAAAGCCTTGACTAGACGAACCTTTGTTGACAAAGTAATGTCTCTGCTTTTGAATATGCTATCTAGGTTGGTCATAACTTTCCTTCCAGGGAGTAAGTGTCTTTTAATTTCATGGCTGTAGTCACCATCTGTAGTGATTTTGGAGCCCAGAAAAATAAAGTCTGACACTGTTTCCGCTGTTTCCCCATCTACTTCCCATGAAGTGAAGGGACCGGATGCCATGATCTTCATTTTCTGAATGTTGAGCTTTAAGCCAACTTTTTCACTCTCCACTTTCACTTTCATCAAGAGGCTTTTGAGTTCCTCTTCACTTTCTGCCATAAGGGTGGTGTCATCTGCATATCTGAGGTTATTGAGATTTCTCCTGGCAATCCTGATTCCAGCTTGTGTTTCTTCCAGTCCAGCATTTCTCATGATGTACTCTGCATATAAGTTAAATAAACAGGGTGACAATATACAGCCTTGACGAACTCCTTTTCCTATTTGGAACCAGTCTGTTGTTCCATGTCCAGTTCTAACTGTTGCTTCCTGACCTGCATCCAGATTTCTCAAGAGGCAGGTCAGGTGGTCTGGTATTCCCATCTCTTTCAGAATTTTCCACAGTTTATTGTGATCCACACAGTCAAAGGCTTTGGCATAGTCAATAAAGCAGAAATAGATGTTTTTCTGGAACTCTCTTGCTTTTTCCATGATCCAGCAGATGTTGGCAATTTGATCTCTGGTTCCTCTGCCTTTTCTAAAACCAGCTTGAACATCAGGAAGTTCATGGTTCATGTATTGCTGAAGCCTGGCTTGGAGAATTTTGAGCATTACTTTACTAGCATGTGGGATGAGTGCAACTGGGTGGTAGTTTGAGCATTCTTTGGCATTGCCTTTCTTTGGGATTGGAATGAAAACTGAGCTTTTCCAGTCCTGTGACCACTGCTGAGTTTTCCAAATTTGTTGGCATATTGAGTGCAACACCTTCACAGCATCATCTTTCAGGATTTGAAAGAGCTCCACTGGAATTCCATCACCTCCACTAGCTTTGTTCGTAGTGATGCTTTCTAAGGCCTACCTGACTTCACATTCCAGAATGTCTGGCTCTAGGTCAGTGATCACACCATCATGATTATCTGGGTCATGAAGATCTTTTTTGTACAGTTCTTCTGTGTATTCTTGCCATCTCTTCTTAATATCTTCTGCTTCTGTTAGGTCCATACCATTTCTGTCCTTTATCGAGCCCATCTTTGCATGAAATGTTCCTCTGGTATCTCTGATTTTCTTGAAGAGATCTCTAGGCTTTCCCATTCTGTTGTTTTCCTCTATTTCTTTGCATTGATCGCTGAAGAAGGCTTTCTTATCTCTTCTTGCTATTCTTTGGAACTCTGCATTCAGATGCTTATATCTTTCCTTTTCTCCTTTGCTTTTCACTTCTCTTCTTTTCACAGCTATTTGTAAGTCCTCCCCAGACAGCCATTTTGCTTTTTTGCATTTCTTTTCCATGGGGATGGTCTTGATCCCTGTCTCCTGTACAATGTTACAAACCTCATTCCATAGTTCATCAGGCACTCTATCTATCAGATCTAGGCCCTTAAATCTATTTCTCACTTCCACTGTATAATCATAAGGGATTTGATTTAGGTCATACCTGAATGGTCTAGTGGTTTTCCCTACTTTCTTCAATTTAAGTCTGAATTTGGCAATAAGGAGTTCATGGTCTTAGCCACAGTCAGCTCCTGGTCTTGTTTTTGCTGACTGTATAGAGCTTCTCCATCTTTGGCTGCAAAGAATATAATCAATCTGATTTCGGTGTTGACCATCTGGTGATGTCCATATATAGAGTCTTCTCTTGTGTTGTTGGAAGAGGGTGTTTGTTATGACCAGTGCATTTTCTTGGCAAAACTCTATTAGTCTTTGCCCTGCTTCATTCCGTATTCCAAGGTCAAATTTGACCTCCTACTTTTGCATTCCAGTCCCCTATAATGAAAAGGACATCTTTTTGGGGGTGTTAGTTCTAAAAGGTCTTGTAGATCTTCATAGAACCATTCAACTTCAGCTTCTTCAGCGTTACTGGTTGGGGCATAGACTTGGATTACTATGATATTGAATGGTTTGCCTTGGAAACGAACAGAGATCATTCTGTCGTTTTTGAGATTGCATCCAAGTACTGCATTTTGGACTCTTTTGTTGACCATGATGGCCACTCCATGTCTTCTGAGGGATTCCTGTCTGCAGTAGTAGATATAATGGTCATCTGAGTTAAATTCACCCATTCCAGTCCATTTCAGTTCGCTGATTCCTAGAATGTTGACATTTACTCTTGCCATCTCTTGTTTGACCACTTCCAATTTGCCTTGATTCATGGACCTGACATTCCAGGTTCCTATGCAATATTGCTCTTTACAGCATCGGACCATGCTTCTATCACCAGTCACATCCACAGCTGGGTATTCTTTTTACTTTGGCTCCATCCCTTCATTCTTTCTGGAGTTATTTCTCCACTGATCTCCAGTAGCATTTGGGCACCTACTGACCTGGGGAGTTTCTCTTCCAATATCCTATCATTTTGCCTTTTCATACTGTTCATGGGGTTCACATCTGGTCTTTCCCCTATTTTTTTACTAGTTGCACTTTTTCCACAGTGTGTCTTAGCCCTCCCATAGTCTCCATTCCACATGTAAAATATACCATATGTAATGTCCACCATCGGTCCTTATGTCAATGTCACCCTAGCCATCTCGGTTGTCTGAAGCCCATTCTCAGGAAAGGGTCTTAGGAATAGTATTGCCTAAGTCCTTGCATGTTGCAGAGTTTGTCTGTGCCCTTTATACTTGAAAATAACTTCTGCTGGGTATTACATCCTTGATTCATACTTTCTTTCTTCAACTATCTTAAATATGTTACCCCATTTCCTTCTGACAAAAAGCATTGCTCTGGGGAAAACCAAGTGGCAGTTTCATTTTCTTTCTCTTATAATTCATCTGTTCTTTTTTCTGGGTCCCTTCCTGTCTCTTCCTTCCCTTTCCAGATATAGCCTCATATTGGTCATTTGGGGTTGATATTCTCAGGTACATACTGTGCTTTTTTTCAATATGGATTTCAAATATATGTGTATATGTGTATCAGTTCAGTTCAGTTCAGTTCAGTCGCTCAGTCGTGTCCAACTCTTTGGGACCCCGTGAATCACAGCACGCCAGGCCTCCCTTTCCATCACCAGCTCCCGGAGTTCACTCAAACTTACATCCATCGAGTCGGTGATGTCATCCAGCCATCTCATCCTCTGTCGTCCCCTTCTCCTCCTGCCTCCAATCCCTCCCAGCATCAGGGTCTTTTCCAGTGAGTCAACTCTTCACACGAGGTGGCCAAAGTACTGGAGTTTCAGCTTTAGCATCATTCCTTCCAAAGAACACCCAGGGCTGATCTCCTTTAGAATGGACTGGTTGGGTCTCCTTGCAGTCCAAGGGACTCTCAAGAGTCTTCTCCAACACCACAGTTCTATATTTAAATTTTTATTTAATTTGTCTGTGCTCTGCAGCATGTGGGACTTTAGTTCCTTAAGTAGGAATCAAACCTGCACCTCCTGCATTGAAGCATGGAGTCTTCACACTGGACCTCCAGGGAAGTCACTATATTTTTCACTGTAGAAGATTTTTTCTTGAGTTACAGTTTTTAGTATTTGTTCTTTGACTTTGACTTTTCTGCAGGGACTCTTCCCTATACATTCAAGCTCCCTTGTTTATCTTTAATATTCCTCATTTTCTCTTGATCTCTTTTTAATTCTTTTCTTCATTTCTTTTTGGTTTTTAAAATGTTTCTCTTTTTTATATTTTCTTTCTCTTGGGACATTATTGTGTATATTTATTCTATATTCCTTCTAGTTTACTTTTCATTTCTGAAATGTTTTTCTTTTATTTCTAATTTGTATTAGTTCTGTCACCTCATTTCTGAGCTCTTCTAATTTTGATTGTTGTTTTCAAGTCTTCTATTATTTCCTTAATGCCTTTGAACTCATTTTAAAGTAATTAGGTTACAATTTTGTACTGTATCGTGTATTTCTGGCTTGCTTTCCTTGCCTATGGGATGCTTCTGAGTTCCCTATTTTCCTTTTTCTTATCATTATCTGTATGGTATGTACCTTGATACTTTCCTATCACTCATTCTTAGTGAAATTAGTTTTTCTCAACTTTAGAATGAGGCGGGGGTTAAACAAAGTGTTTCTTCCTCACAAAGCACCTCTCTTGTTGATTTTGTGCCCATGTTCAAACATACAGTAGCCTGCTCGCTCAGCTTTCTTGGCTCCGTTTCCCGCCTGTCCTTTGGCCTGAGCTTTCTCTTTCCTTCCTCTCTGTTGTCCCTGTTCTGCTCATCTCTGACTGCACTCCCAGCAGCTCCTCCCTGGTGCGGGCCCCATTCTAGGAGGGAGCCCTGATCCCACAGGGGCCCCTATGTCCTGCTCACCTCAGGCCCCTTGCACTCAGTTTGTATTGGTGAGGGTAAAAGCTCCTGGTTTTAGCTTCTGTCCTCAAATTGGCCTTCCCTATTTTCCAGTGAAAGCCGTAGGCTGTGCTGTGGTTTTCCTGTTCTTGGGTCCATAAGTCAGAGCCCCGCGGCTTCCCTCTTCTTCCTCCTGCACAGATGGGCTACCATGCAGGCCTTGTGAGTGTTGGTTTGTCTCCACCCATTTATATTTTGGGGTGCATGGGGATACCTCATTGTCCAGTTTTGTTTTAAATGTTGTCCATAGCTTTCTGCTTCTGCAGTTTTCCAGAATCCTGCCTACAAAGGAGCTCTTGATCGATGTTTGCCCAGTTTCCTTCTCCTTGGGAGCAGGGAGAAGCATTTTAACCTCCCTGCTCAAGACATTTAAAAGTGCCTCTGATGGAGGACTCTCTCTTCTCCTCAGCCTGCTTAAGCCTTTTTTCCTCTCCCTGGGCGCATTTGAGCAGGATGGAAGGAAAAACAGGTATGCATTAGAGCCTCACAGTGTGGCAGAAGCCTTGGACCGTTTTCCTGTCTTGCTGTCCATGGGATCAAACTGAAAGGTGACTGAGCAAGCAGAATGTTTCAGAGATGAAAGTTGATTCTGTTCCAGATGAAGCTTGAGTGACTCATTCTTAATAGGCGAGACTCACTTAAAATACAGTTTTTCTAGGGCTGATACTATGCTTCCAGGCAGCACCAGGCACCACTAGGGGAAACCAACACTGTGACCAGAGAAGCATTTTTAACGCTTGTATTCACATGGTGAAAATCGGAGAGGTCTACAATTTTAACCCTATTCTAAAGGCCAGTTTCCTGAGTATAAAATCTCAGCAACCCACCCAAGGTGGCTTTCCTCACTCTTGCTTCTGGAAGAAGGCAGTGGCATGGCTATGTCAGCTCTCCTTCCTCCCTGCCTGGCAGGTCGTGTGCCCTCCCTGGGTCAGTGAAGGACCGTCTACTCGCCAGGCTCTGCAGTTTCTCTGTGCAGGTGCTGGACATCCTTGGAAATCCAAGTGCTGTCCTGCTTGGGGCCATTGCTGACAGCTGGGGCTCCTTGTGAGTTTCAGACCAGGCTGAGGCCCCCTGTGACTGGCATTTCTTTTATTAGCCAGGAGCCTACAAACAATCAGACCTTCTACCACAAGCCAGCATTCGGTGTTTGGCTGGAAAGTGTCTCTTGGTGACCTTTATTTGCATTGGCCTGCAGATAATAAGTTTCCTTAGTGAGCCGGAGGTGGGAGGAGGTAAAGGGCATATGTGAAGCCTAAGTATTAGCTGTGAGGACTTAAGTATAGGATGTGCGGCCCGCGCTGGCAACCTCAGTTCCGCTGCCCTTTAGGAAGGGAACGGTGACTGTATCATTAGCCACCCTGGCCAAGCACCACCCCGGGGGTCCTTACAAGTTGAAAGAATTTAGCGATTGTACAGCCAGTGTCCTTCAACGGTCCCTAAAGCAGGAGACCACACCTGGTAACCATGAAAGAGATGAAGCTTTGCCATATTGTAGGCAGCCAGTTGGCAGCCCGCAGATGAGTTTTGTTTGGACTTAAGAAAATTTTTTAAAAATTTTAAATTTCCTGTCATCATTGAAATATCAAGAGACTCATGTTTCTTTTTTTTTTTTTTTTTAATGTCAATCTCTGGCTTCTCTTAGAGAAACCACAGATGTGGCAACAATCAGCTGGCATTGAGTGGCAGCTGCCTCCTAACCTAGGGGCCTGTGAGTGTCCTGTTGCCATAGTCCCCCCTCTCCTGCCATCGTTTTTGCTCCTTCTTATGGATTATTCTCATCAGCATACAAACCTAATGTTATCTCTCTGTTAAAAGCAGTCAACCTTTTCTTGACCCCACTTCCCCTGCCAGTGCTCCTTCACATTTCTCTTCCCCTCTTTGCAGCAAAAACTCCTCAAAATGTATTCACGCTCACACTGTCCATCTGCCTGCTCCCATCCTCTCTGCCATGCTCCATGGTCAAGCCCTGGTCTCCCTGTCTCCACCACAACACAGCAGAGTCACCAAGGACGCTGTGTCGCAGGTTTCCTCCAAGTCAGCCCAAGAGCTGCCTGTGATGCTGGCCCTCGGTGCTTCTCACGCTCCATTGCTCAGTCTTTGCTCAGCTGCCCTCCAGGTTCTACAGCTCTTAAGCTTTCCTTTCTCTCAGGTCTCTTTGCTAGGAAAGACTTAGGTCTCTGCCGTTGATACTCATCTCTGTCCATACTCACCTCATTATTGCCTTCAGTCTCATGGCTTTAAAAAGCATCTATGTGCTTTTTTTTAAAGCATCTATGATGCTTTAAAAAGCATCAGTGTGTGTATCCAGCTCAGGCCCGAACAGCAGTCATAAGTGCCCTGCCTCCCTGACTTCTCCTCTTGATGTCTCACATTGGCACATCCACACTAAGCTCTGGTCTTTCGTCCTTTGCTAGCCATCTTCCATGTACCTTGCCACATTCACTCTTCACCTTCCCCCACACTCCTGCTCTCTGCCCTGCAAGAGTGACTTGGCATGGCTACTCCATTCTAGTTGGTTCTACCAAGGTAAGCACATCAGGAGATCAAGGGAAAGAGTTGAGTGATGTCAAGGTGTTTATTCCTCAGGGTCCTTCCCTGTAGAGTCACCTAAGGCTGGCTGCATCCCTCTATCACAAGCAAGTCAGCACACTAATTCCAAGAGATACATGCACTGTGTATCATTGCATCATTATTTACAACATCCAAGATACAGAAGCAACCAAGATGCCCATAGACAGATGAATGGATAAAAAAGGTGTTATACATAAAATGGAATGCTACTCAGCCATAAAAAAATAATGAAATCTTGCTATTTGTGACAAGATGAATGGTCCTGGAGGTTATTGTGCTTAGTGTAATAAGTCAGACAGAGAAAGACGTGTTCACTGTATGTGTAATCTAAAAAACAAAACAAATGAAAAAAATAAAACACAAACAGACTCACAGATGAGTAGCAGTTAGCAGAGGAGAGAGGGTTGGAGGGAGGACAAAACAGGTGAAGGGACTAACAAACTACCAGTTACAAAATCATTGTCACAGAGCTGTAATGTACAGCACAGGAAATACAGTCAGTATTTTATAATAACTTCGTATGGTGTGGAATCTACAAAAATACTGAATCAATGTTTATATTCCTGCAACTAATATAATATCCTATTATAATGTTGTACATTAACTATTTTGTTGTTTACTCTCTAAGTTGCACCTGACTCTTTTGTGACTTTTTGGACTGTAGCCTGCCAAGTTCCTCTGTCCATGGGATTTCCCAGGCAAGAATACTGAAGTGGGTTGCCATTTCCTTCCCCAGAGGATCTTCCCAACCCAGGGATCAAGCCCTCATCTCCTGCTTGGCAAGCGGATTCTTTACTGCTGAGCCACCAGGGAAGCCCAAGTTAACTATAATTCAATTTTTTAAAAGTAAGTCAGCACAGATATTTCTGCGTGATTCTGTGCTTTTTGTGTCCGGTAACTAACCCCTTCAGGCCTAGGGCCGGTCACTGCCCTGCTGCTTACTAGACTTAGAGTGCCACCCTGACACCTGTTTTCCCTACGCCTTGCCCACGCCTTTGTAAATAGTCCCTCCATTAAGCCATCCATGAATTACCCTAATTTGAGTATGTCGTGTTTCCTGCTGGGATCTTGATTGTACCTCCTATTGTTGCCCTTTTTGTTTGAAGAGGATGTTACTGAGAGTGACCATCCTTTGTGTGAAGACAGAAAGGCAGATCTGTGTCCATTGTTTTAATGTTACACTTTGTCATAGCCTGAGGGAAAAGGCAGAGCGACACTGTCATTCTAATAAATATCTGTAGCTAGACCTTCAGGATGATAGGTAACAATTCAGAAGTAAATGCAAATAAGGTAAAGGAGCATTTACCTCAGATGATGACTGCTGCATGCTCCAAGCCAGTTGCAGACTTACGTGGTCCCCTCCAGCTGTGGGAATAGATAACTGTGATTCATGGAAGCCTTCCAGGGAGGCTGCAACCTGCATTCCTACACATATCCAAACATTTTGCCAAGATATCATGTAGTGTAGAAATATTGCATCTCCTTGACCTGAAGAATGGGCATTGATTTAGCTGCTGGAGACAGAGGTAGCTAGAATCATTATTAATTTATCTACAGGCGCTGACCAAAGCCATTCAATAAACAAGAGTCCCATGCAAGGATTATGTTTCATTGGTAGTACCATTGTTTACTCTTCTTGTCAGTGCCATCTGTATACTCAGCTAAAACCCAATTAAGCAAGATCCTAGCTTGTTAACACTTCATGTTCTTTTTGCATCTGTTTATGTATAAAAGGAAGAACTTCAGTAGCTCATCTTCTGGTAATGCTTGGGACAACAGGAGAAGAGGAGACTTTCTCTGATGTGGAATTCTGAGGTGGGGCACGGTCTTGTCTCTAATCTCACATCCACCGTCTGTCCCTTTCCTCCTCACAGAACTCCTTTTGCTTCTAACTCACAGTGTAAATATCACCCTGTGGGCTTCCCTGGTGGCTCAGACGGTAAAGCGTCTGCCTGCAATGCGGGAGACCCGGGTTCAGTCCCTGGGTCGGAAAGATCTCCTGGAGAAGGCAATGGCACCCCACTCCAGTATTCTTGCCTGGAAAATCCCATGGACGGAGGAGCCTGGTAGGCTACAGTCCATGGGGTTGCAAAGAGTCGGACACGACTGAGCGACTTCCCTTTCACTTTTCACTTTCATGCATTGGAGAAGGAAATGGCAACCCACTCCAGTGTTGTTGCCTGGAGAATCCCAGGGACGGAGGAGCCTGGTAGCTACAGTCTGTGGGGTCACAAAGAATTGAATACGACTGAGCGAACTCACTTTCACTTTGTGTTTTCTTTCTGCAAATAAAACAATTTAATAAATATATTAACGTGCGATATTCAGAGAAAAGATCTGTGAACTTTTCCAAGCACGTTTTTATTTTTAAAACTACAGGAAAAAGATAATAAATAGCAAAGGTAAAACATAGTTCAAGATGAAATAAGTATCAGTTATTGTATCATTTGTTGGAACAAAAACTATTTTTAAGGGCCTGGGTAAAGGAAAGTGAGAGCAGAAAGGGCAAATAATCAGAAAGGCAAAGATATACATACAAAAGGTTGATTCTCCAATTATTTATTCTGGTGGAAACAAAAATGTGTTACAGTAAAGAATGTTTGAAGTGTGATATATCCATAATAGTTAAATAAGTTGTTACATGCCAATAAGCACCCATCAAATATCATCTTTTCAAAGTATATTTGAATACTAGGAAGCTATTTAAGATGAAATGTTAGGTGAAAAAAGAAACTGTATGTTTAGTATTGTTCCTGATTTGATTATATGTGTGTGTGTATTTTATATATGTATATATGGGCTTCCCTGGTGGCTCAGTGGTAAAGAGTCTGCCTGCCAATTCAGGCAGTATTCTTGCCTGGGAAATCCCATGGTCAGAGGAGCCTGGTGGGCTATAGTCCATGGGGTCGCAAAAGAGTCAGACACAACTTCGCAACTAAACAACAAAAAAACCCAATATGTGTGTGTGTGTGTATATATATATATATATATATTTACACACACACGCACACAACACACATTCCTATATTAATAGAAGGATTAGGGCATATGCCAAAATGCTTGCAATGGTTATCTCAGATGATAGGATTATAGATTATCAGTATTTAGTTCTTTATAAGTTCTATATTTTATAGATTTTTTGCAATAAACATATAAACATGTTCATCATATAATTAGAAGTGGGAAAGTTACTCTTTAAAGGAGAGGATGTTGATTTCTAGAAAGGAATGGTGGAATTTCAGACAGCAAGGAATGGGCATTTTAGTGTGTGTGAGAGACTTCTGTTACATCACACTTAACAGACAACAGTAATTAACAACAAATTTCACAGAATAATAATGATGAACTTTTATTGTGTATTTACCATTTTCCAAGCACTCTGCATTAGCATACTTTATATTCATTGCTTCTCTTTTATCCTCTTAACAGCACTATGAAGGTAGGTACTAGAATTATCCTAAAGAGATACGTGAGGCTTAGCAAGGTTAAGTATATTGGTTAGAGTAAATCAAACTGCTATAACATCAACCTGAAACCTCATTGGATTAACAAAAAGGAAATGGATCCTTTAATCATGTAAAGGCTATTTCTGGATCATGTAAAATCTCACTGTCAGCATCAGTTGAGGGTGGGCTGGTTTCCACTCCATCTGTGGCTCCCAAGCCTGCCCTGGAAATTCATATCAGGCCAGCAGCCAGGATGACTGAGGTCAGGAAGGACTCTGCAGTTTCTGTGGGCCAGAATCTCCACCTACGTTTCAGTGGCCAGAACTCAATCGTGTGGTCACCCCGTCCTGCAGGGGAGGCTAGGAAATTGAGTCTACCTATATTCCCAGGAGGAAGGGGAGAGTGTTGTGGAGAATGGCTCACTAATTTCTGCCATGTTATGTGTATGACTGGAGATCTCATGCCAAGTAAGTGCCAGAGCAGGATTTGAATACAGTCAGTCCTATTCCAAAGCTGACATCTGAACCACAGAGCCAGACATTCACACTGCAGAGGACTTGAATTTTAAAAGCAGACTCCCCATAGGCATTGGCTTCATAGAGCAGTAGAATGAGATATTCAACTTTATTTTTTTACTTACTTTAGGAGATCTTATTCTGTTTTTTAAAAGTTAGACTCAAAATGAAAAGAGAGGTTGAGGTATAGCTAGTGCTAAATACCCAAGAATGGGACAAACATTCAAAAATTGTAGATACAATGACCTGAGATATTTGAAAATACTTTCAGTGGCACTAAGGTAGATTTTAAATAAGTGTAATGCAAGGAGAACAGATTGTTATAAACTGATGACAAAGGAAATGAAAATTTGCTTAATGCATATTCTATCAAGAACAGTCTTTATGTTAGAAAGAGCAGGACAAACATAATTAAGAGGGAATTGGGACTGATATGCAAAACAGCAATGACCATGCAGTTTGTTCTATAAAATAAGTTCCAAGACATCTGTTTCATGGAGATGAACAAGGTGCAAACATTTGCCTTCCATTACTCCCAAGACCAACCAAAATGAAAGCATAGAACTACCAAAAGAATAAACCCACAGCAGAGAGGGGAATAGAACTTGGGTTCACAACAGAATGAGAAACCTGAACACATTTCTAGAAGGTTGAGAGTGAGCTGACGGGTGAGAGGTAGGGAAAGATAACAGACAGCCTAGCACCAGTTGCAGGGGCCAAGGAAGCTGTTGGCCTAGCAGAGGAGGCCTTGCATTGAGAGTCAACAGGGGCTTTGGAAGCAGCGGTGAGCAGCTGGGGGTTGGGGAAGAGGAGGTGGTCTATCAATTGAAGGCTTATTTTTTGAAGAATCTAGTCATGTAAAGTTAAAAATATACCTGACACAAGGTAGAATGTGGAAGGGAATAGGGAATTCAAGACAAGATATAAAGTTTTACATAAAAAGAAACAGAAGTGTGAATATTATTTAATGTTACAGTGATTATTATTAAACTGAAAAAAATTTGAAACATTGAAAAGAGAGGCGAAAAATGGGATAGTATAAAAATCCTTATCTTTGTATCATAGTCAGTAAAATTGTTTTAGTTGAGAAATTAAGAAATAGAAGTAATTCTTAATTTTATCCAACATATTAGCCAGAAGAGATAAGTAACTTCCAAAAGAAAAAATATTAAGAAAGTTTGCTCTTTGGATAGTGCCACTGGAAGGTAGAGAAGGGGATAGTAGGTTTTGAGGTCTTCTGCATTATTTGACTTATTCACATATTATCTTCATGGAAAGTAAAAATCAGTTCAACTTTCTAAATTCCCTTGCTTTCTCATACATAATACTTCCCCGGAGAGCCTATTAGAATGTGGATTTCTGCTCTGTTTCCAGATATTCTCATTTAACAGAGAGGTTCTGATACAGGAAGTCCATGAGTCGTAGATTAGGAGCTGTGGCTCTAGGCTGTAAGAAATTATGTCCAGTGTTTGTGCCAACATCACAGGTATGAGAGCTGAGCCAGCATTCTCTGCTCTCCCTTTCCCCACACATCTTATGAAATGTGGTGTTTACACCTAGCTGCTCACTTCCTGGAGATGAAAGTGTTTTCAGGGAGCGGTCTGCTAATCTGTGCCCACAGATGAGGCTGGGAAGATGGCACCACTTCCATGACTTCCCTTTGACCCGTGCCAGTGCTAAGTCCCAAAACACTTGCCTGTGCCCCCCAGAGAGTCATGCCACTGCACATGACCACAGAGACACGGTAGTCATTTACAATGAGAAGGTGACTGCCACTCAGGCTAGATATCAAGACACTTCTCTTACGGAAAAACCATCTACAGAACTAGAGTAAATCTTGAAAGTGGCTTGGTAGATGTAGAATCAGAGTTTATGGGGTAAGTAGAATGTTTAATAGAATACAACTCTCATGGCTCATCCTCTTTCTCCACAGCATGGCCCGCCTAGTAGACTGGTACTTACCAACCCTGGCTGTACATTACATTCATGGCAGGAGCTTCCCAGAAGCACCAGCACAGGCTCCACCATAGATCAGTGAGTCAGAATCTCTGAAGGTGGGGCCCAGGCACTGATGCTTTTGTGAAGCTCCGCAGGAGGCCGTAACTACTGCCAAGAGTTGAGAATCACAAGGCGCTAGGGTCACAGAGCATTCCTGCCAAGTTGCCTTAGAACTCCCTTCCCCCAGTCCACAGGGGAGACATTAATGTGTCCCAGGGAAACGCTTAGATGCCTGGAGCTCCACTTTGGTGTTTTCCCTTTAGTCCATGACTAGCACCTTAGTATAAAACGTCCAGAAACTCAATGTTGTCTGCAATGCAAGGAAAACCTTGCTTTATGCATATTAATTCATGTGATCATTGCAGCAACCCTCTAAGGTAGGTACTGTTATCTGCATTTCACAGATGTGAAGGCTGAGAAAACAGAGGTGAAGTTACTTGCCTAAGGTTATAAATTTGTTAGATGGGAGAGCTGGGATGTGAACCCTGGTGGCCTGGCCCACAGTCTAGATTCAGTGATTCTGTTATGTGTGTGTGGGAAAACCAAAGCAATCAGAAAAGGCCTTCCACTTGCTTCCATGCCCACATTTGCCAGCCAACTGCATACGCGACTAGCAGCACCATCTGTGCACTGGGTCCCATCTCCTGTTGCCAACTCAAGGACATGGTTCCAGCACTTAAGCCACTGTCTACTCACTATCAGTTATCTCCTAGTTTGATCTTCCTCACTGGCTGTACACATATTAGCTGTTCCCATGTACTATTATATCTTTCATTGGAAAAAAATACCTTCCTTGGTCACATAGTTCCTTCCAGCTGCCACCCTATTTTTCTCCTCTCATTTATAGCACAGTCTTTCAGAAGGGTGACCTGTATTTGTCTTCACTTTTTCTGTTCTGCTCCAATTAGACTTTAGGGCTTTCCCTACCCCCAACATACACACATACTCTTAAGAATAGTGCTTATCTTGTGTTTTCTACACAGCCAACTCCGGTGCTCCATGCTGGGTCTCATCCTTCTCTGCTTAACAGCAGTATATGTCAGCATTAATAGCCTCACTTAGAAACTTCCAGGCCCCCACTCTGTCTCGGTTAGGTCTTCTCCACGTTACTGACCATCTACTCTTTTTCAGTCTCTTTTGCTGATTCTCCTCATCCCTCTGTTTTCTAAAGCATTGATGTGCCCCGGGCGTGTGTGTGAGATTTCTCCTCTTCCTGTAATCACTCCATTGGTAGCTTTATCCAGTACATTGATGATCCTCAAATTTATATTCTTAAAAAAAAATTATTTTATTTATTTTAATTGGAAGATAATTACTTTGCAATATTGTGATGATTTTTGCCATACATCAACATGAATTGCTATAGGTATATGTGTCCCCCTTCCTGCCCTCTCCCACCTCTCTCCCCACCCCATCCTTCTGGGTTGTCCCAGAGCACTGGCTTTGGGTACCCTGCTTCATGCATCAAACTTGCACTGGTCATCTGTTTTACATATGGTAATGTATATGTTTCAATGCTGTTCTCTCAAATTATCCCACCCTTGCCTTCTTCCACTGAGTCCAAAAGTCTGTTCTTTATATCTGGGTCTCCTTTGCTGACCTGCATATAGGATCATCAGTTCCATCTTTCTAAATTTCATATACATGTGTTAATATATAGCATTTGTCTTTCTCTTTCTGACTTACTTCACCCTGTATGATAGGCTCCAGGTTCATCCACCTCAGTAGAACTGACTCAAATGCATTCCTTTTTACAGCTGAGTTACTATTCCATTTTGTTTATGTACTGCAACTTCTTCTGGAGAAGGGCATGGCAACCCACTCCAGTATCCTTGCCTGGAAAATCCCCATGGACAGAGGAGCCTGGTGGGTTACAGTCAATGGGGTCACCAAGAGTCAGACATGACTGAGTGACTAAGCACTGCAACTTCCTAATCCTTTCATCTGCCGATGGACATCTAGGTTACTTCCATGTCCCAGCTATTGTAAATAGTGCTGCAATGAGGATTGGGGTACATGTGTCTCTTTCAGTTCTGGTTTCCTCAGGGTGTATGCCCAGCAGTGGGATTGCTGGATTGTATGGCAGTTCTATTTCCAGTTTTTTAAGGAATCTCTACACTGTTCTCCATAGTGGCTGTACCATTTTGCATTCCCACCAACAGTGTAAAAAGGTTCCCTTTTTCTCCACACCGTCTCCAGAATTTATTGCTTGTAGACTTTCAAATTTATATTTCTAAACATCTTCATAACCATGGAGTATGGAAAAATTCTTAAACAGAGTATAAAATGTGCCAACCAAAACAGAAAAGTGGATAAGTCAAACTGTATTAAAATTTACACTGTAAACCAAAAGACTATTCAGAGAGGGAAAAAGTAAGCCACAGAGTGGGAGATAGTTATACTGCATGTATCTGACAAAGGCCCTGTATCTATATTATGCAGATAACTACTACAAATAATAACAAAAAGATAGAGTAATAGAAAAATGAGCAAAGGCTTGAGCAGCCAAGATGTCTTCCCTAAACTCCAGGCTTGAAAATACAACTGCATATTCATGATATCCGTTAACCGGGCATCTTAAATTTAACCCATCCAAAACACTTCCTGCTTCCTCCTCTCCCTCTCAACTGAGTAGTGTATGTGTGCTCGGTTGTGTCCGACTCTTTGCTACCCCAGCAGGCTCCTCTGTCCATGGGATTTTCCAGGCAAGAATACTGGAGTGGGTTGCCATTTCCTCCTCCAGGGGATCTTCCCAACCCAAGGATCAAAACTGCATCTTCTGTAGCTCCTACCTTGCAGGTGGATTCTTTACCAATGAGCCACCGGGAAAACCCCCAAACCCTTGGAGTCATCCTCAGTTATGCTCTCTCTTCCTTCCCATCTCCAATCTGTATTAGTTCTGTATTGATTTGCAACAAGTTATACCTAATTTCTGCTTGCTGGGAAACTGGACACAGCTTAGCTGGGTCTCCAGGATCAAAGTCTCTTATGAAGCTATAGTCATGGTCCTGGCCAGAACTGAAGTCATCTCAAGGCTTGACTGTGGAAGACCACTTCCAAATTCACTCATGTGGCTGTTGGCAAGCCTCAGGTCCCTACTGGCTGTTAGCTAGAGATGACAGTTTCTTGACGTATGGGCCTCTCCAAAGGAAGTTTGCAGCATAGTATCTGGTTTTCCCCACAGTTAGCCAGAGAAAGAGCCAGAGAGGGCAGCTAGACAGAAGTCACCTTTAATAAGCTAGTCTTGAAACTGACATACCATCACCTTTGCTATATTCTTTTCATTAAAAGTTAGTCACTAGGTCCAGCCCACACTCAAAGAGAAGGAAGAATCACTGGGGGTCATTATAGAGGCTGCCAACTACACAATCCAGTTCTCCCATTCTTTTACCAAACGTGTAGAATCCAAGTATTTCTCACCACCTCCATTGCTAGCACCCTGGTCCGCCTGGCTTATTGTAGTAGCTTCTTATATGGTATCTTTCCTTTCTAAGGCTTGCTATGCACAAACTATTTGACACTCAGAAGTGAGAGTGACTCAGTACAGTCAGTAAAAGCAAGACCTGGAGCTGACTGTCACTCAGATCCTGAGCCTTCTTAAATGAACAATGTAAAGAAACCAAGGAAAACAATAGAATGGGGAAAAACTAGAAATCTCTTCAAGAAAATTGAAGATAGCAAGGGAACATTTCATGCAAGGATGGGCACAATAAAGGACAGAAACATTAAGGACCTAACAGAAGCAGAAAAGATTAAGAAGAGGTGGCAAGAATACACAGAACTATGCAAGAAAGATCTTAAGGACCTGAATAACCATGATGGTGTAATCACTCACTTAGAGCCAGACACCATGGAGTGTGAAGTCAGGTGGGCCTTAGGAAGTATTACTACAAACAAAACTAGTGGAGGTGACAGAATTCCAGCTAAGCTATTTAAAATCCTAAAAGACAACGCTTAAAAGTGCTGCACTCAATATGTCAGCAAATTTGGAACACTCAGCAGTGGCCACAGGACTAGAAAAGGTCAACTTTCATTCCAATCCCAAAAAAGGACAATTCCAAGGAATGTTCAAACTACCATACAATTACAGTTATTTCACATGCTAGCAAGGTTATGCTCAAAATCCTTCAAGATAGGCTTCAGCAGTATGTGAACCAAGAACTTCCAGATGTACAAGCTGGGTTTCCAAGAGGCAGAGGAACCAGAGATCAAATTGCCAACATTAGTTGGATCATAGAGAAAGCAAGGGAATTCCAGAAAAAACATCCACTTCTGCTTCATTGACTATGCTGAAGCCTTTAACTGTGTGGATCACAACAAATTGTGGAAAATTCGTAAAGAGCTGGGAGTACCAGACCACCCTCTCTGTCTCCCGAGAAACCTGTATGTGGATCAAGAAGCAGCAGTTAGAACCGTGAGTGGTTCAAAACTGGGAAAGGAGTATGACAAGGCTGCATATTATCATTCTGCTTATTTAACTTCTATGCAGAGTACATCATAGGAAATGCCGGGCTGGATGAAAGACAAGCTGAAATCAAGATTGCCAGGAGAAATATCAACAACCTCAGATATGCAAATAATGCCACCCTAATGGCAGAAAGCAAATAGAAACTACTTTAGTTCTTTAGCCTCTTGAGGGTGAAAGAGAGTGAAAAAGCTGGCTTAAAACTCAGTATTCTAAAAACTAAGATCATGGCATCCTGTCCCATCACTTCATGGCAAATAGAATGGGAAAAAGTGGAAGCAGTGAGAGATTTTATTTTCTTGGACTCCAAAGCACTGTGGACAGTGACTGCAGCCATGAAATTAAGACACTTGCTCCTTGGAAGGAAAGCTATGACAAACCTAGACAACATATTAAAAAACAGAGACATCACTTTGCCGACAAAGGTCTGTGTAGTCAAAATTATGGTTTTTCCAGTAGTCAAGTACAGATGTGAGAGTTCGACCATAAAGAAGGCTGAGCACCGAAGAATTTATGCTTTCAAATTGTGGTGCTGGAGAAGACTCTTGAGAGTCCCTTGGACTGCAAGGAGATCCAACCAGTCAATCCTGAAGGAAATCAGCTCTGAATACTCAAGGACAGATGCTGAAGCTCCAATATTTTGGCCACGTGATGTGAACAACCAATGCATTGGAAAAGACCCTGATGCTGGGAAAGATTGAAGGCAACAGGAGAAGGGGGTGGATGAGGATGAGATGGTTAGGTAGCATTACTGGCTCAATGGACATGAACTTAAGCAAACTCTGAAAGAGAGTGGAGGACAGAGGAGCCTGGCATGCTACAGTCCATGAGGTCACTAAGAGTTGGACATGATTGAGTGACTGAACAACAACAGTGAGTGTGAGCCCTTGAAATATGAGTGAGATCATGTTAATCCTCTGCTTAAAAAAAAAAAAACAACAACTCTGATGTTCTATAAGCACGCTCTGTTCCTGCCCCAGCCTTTTCTTCTACTATTCCCTGTTTTGTTCCCTCTGCTCCAGCCACTCAGGTCTCCTTCATGTTCCTTGAACATGTTAAGCATGTACCACCTTAGATCCTTTGCATGTATGTGCCTTCTCTAAGATATTTGCAAGACTGTGTAAGGATGTCATCTTTCAGTGAGTCCTTCCCCAAATGCCCTGTATAAAATAGCAATACATATACCTCTTCACTCCTTTACTGCCTGTACCCCTTAACCAACTTTTATTCTATTCCATAGCACTTACCATCAGCGTTGTTTTATTTCATTATTTTCTGTCTCTCCAGTGGAACTTATTGGTGTACTAGGCACTCAACAAATATTCAATACCTACGTTCATACACGCCTACCTTTGGTCAGGTTATACAAGTTCTTGCTCTTCCTGTGGCTGTGAACAAGCTTGAACAATTTTGTGTGCGTGTGGCACCATTTGACCATTGACCTCATTGGACTTGTGTTGAATTCATCAATTAACTTTATTACAAGTGGAAGGGGTGAGTAGGGATGGGTAGGAGGGTAGGTGGAGAGATTGCTTGCTACACTCTTAGCCGTCCACACTACATCCCTGACCAGCCCACTGATTCTTCATCCTTCTATCAAAATCTTTCTCTCCTGAGCCTCATGGAACCTTCTTGTTGTCATTTCTAGATCCTGAGTCCATCCAAGATCTTAGCCCAGCACCCTCCAACCAGAACCATGGCTCTTGCTGTGCCTTTGAAATCCTAAACTCTGGAATACCAATGTTTGACCCCAACTTCTACCCTTTCAGTTTAGCCTCCTTCTATTTGTCCTTGAAACACACGGAGACCTCCACCCTATACTCCTCCAATTTTAGCCAAACAACTGTCCCCTTTTGGCCTATGTCTTCTATCTAGCCTGAACATTTGATTCATCACCATATTCTGTACAAAGAAGATGGGGTGTAGTGGTGGAAAGCACAGGCTCTGGAGATACAAATACAGGTTCAAAGCCTGGCTTCACAACTGGCTAAATCTTGTGATGTTGGGCTAATTAATTAGTATGTCTAAAACTTACTTTCCTTAAATGAGAATAATGGCTTCCTTATAGGGAGGTTGTGAGGATCATAAGAGTTTTAAAGAAATGCTTTGCTCACAGGACAATAAATGGAAACAGTGACTATTGAGGTCATTTTTAAATGAGTTAATATTTAGAAATCTTTAAAAGAGTGCCTGGTACACCGTAATTAACTATTTAATGTTTGTTAAATAAATTAATATTAATTTATTTCTGTTTCTTTCCAATATCATTCCTTACCTTTTCCTCATGCTCAAAACCTAGTATCTGTTGCTCCATTGTGAGTCCTGTTCAGTCCCATCACACACCTGGCAAACTGAAGGCAGAAGGAGAGTCCTGGGCTCCAGCCTCAGCCGCAGCTCAGGGCAGCTCCTCAGTCCTTTTACTGTCCATCAACAGCGCCCTCTCTCCTTTGCTTAGCAGTTACCTTGGCTCTTTTCACTCAGATCTAGGGCTTTCCCTCACCACGTGGTTTTGCGTGCAATCCTGTTCACAGAATCCTCAGCTGTGGATCCCAGTGCTGCTGCTGTGACCCTGGACAGGTTACTTAAGCTCACCCGTGTTCAGTTTCTTCCTCTGGGAAGCATGGAGATTAATGTGCCTCTCACATGGGGTGGTTAAAAGGATTGTGTGAATTAACACATGTGAAACACTTAGAGCAGCGCTTGGCATATAGCAGCTTCACAGTAATTGTATGCTATTCTAAGTCATTCCAGTCTTAAAAAGCACATGAAACACTCGTATTTATGTCTTCCCCTAGCAACTGTCTCTTTTTCTCTTATATTGAAGTTTCTTGAAAAAAAAAAAATAGCCTTTGATATTTTCTCCCTTGTTCTAGTGCTTACTTCTCCCCCTCTATTAAAATGCATTGCCCCACTCTCCCATTAAAACACTTTTGCTTAGGTTTTGCAAAAAACTCTATGTGTGTCTGCGCATGCACAAGAGTGTGTATATGTTTGTGTGTGTGCATGTGTGTGTGTGTGTGTGTGTACATGCACTCTGGGACATCTGATACTGCACTACTCTCTTCTTCACATCTCTCTCTTGGCCCTCCAAGACACCATTTTCTTTGTGTTCTCTTTTCTCTCTGGTCCTGTCTTCCTCTTTTTCCATTCTTACCTTATAAATGCTTGTTGTCCCTGGTTCTCTATCATCGGCCCTACCCCCTTTTCAGGTTATACATTCTCTTCAATCCTTCTACCCCAGTCTTTAGCATTCACTTACATGGAAGGACTCCCAAACTGAACTCTGAATTACAAACTCATCTATCCCAAGGCCTGCTTATAATTTTGCTTAGTTGTCTATGGGCTTCTTCAGTGTATCATATCCAAACTTGAACTCTTCATCTTCCCCACCAAACACACTCCCCTGCCATTCCAAATGGCAGCATCATCCACCCGTTGGCAAAGCCAGAAAATGGAGTGTCACCCTCAACAGCACCTTCTTAATCACATCCACCTTATACCTAGATGATCACAGTCTTAGAAATTCTGATTCCTATTCACTTCTAAAATCTGTCCCCACCATTCTGCTCCAACTGCCTCTTAGCTGTTCTCTCAATGTTCAATATTTCTTGCCAGGATGATTGCAGTTCCCTCCTGCTGAAGTCTCTCCACTTTCCTCTCTAGTTGTGCCAGTCTACACTTCACAATTCTGCAAGGATGTCTTTTTAACATTTAATACTGCTTATATTATTCCTTTGCTTACAGTTTCCAATAACTTCCCATGAATAAAACTCAGACTGCTTAGGCTCCCAAGAGGCTGTCATGAATGTGCCTCTGCCTGCCCTTCTGTCTTTACCTCCTAGCTTTCCCCTGTGTGAATCCTATGCAGTTCTCTGGACACATCATTCTCTCTCTTACTTACCTTCCCAGCTTTGCCTGGAATGTCTTTTCTGGTTCTTTATTTGACTTAATTATACTCAGCCTTTAAGAGTCATCCAAGCTTTATCTTCTCCTGGCAGCCTTCCCTGACCACCTCCAGCCTACCTTAATTTCTTTGATTCAATTAGGAATTAGTTGTAGCTAACGCGACCGAACTGAACTGAACTGAACAATCTATTCAGCTAGCTTTAAAAAAGAGAGAAAGGAGGAACAGGTGCTCGTAAAGTTATCATAGGGTTGAAGGAGCAGGTTCTAAGCTGAGTTTCCAGGGGTGACTCCGAAATTATCACTGCAGAACTGGCCAACCAAGGGTTCACTGCCTCTGCCAAGAGCCATGTCAGCTGGAAACTGGCACCCCGCGGGAAGCTGGGGGCTGCCCCGTAAAAAAGCCTCCACACCCTTGTTTGTTAGGATAAATGATGCCAGCAGTCACAGGTAACCACTACATCATGGCATCTATACTTATGTTCCAAGTCTTTCAGTCTTTGCTTTTGGTTGGCAGAGACTAAGTCCATGTGGGGAAACAGTTGCAAGGTAAAGTAGTCCTTAGCTTTCCATTCCCTGATGCACAGTAGGTGTGATGGAAGGAGAGTGGAATAGAGCAGAAGGGGCCAGCATACCCCTTTATGCTCTCATACCCTCATGTACACTTTCTGTAGACACACTTACCACTCATGCTCTGCTTAACTGCCTATCTGTCTGTCTCACCTGAATAGGCTGCCGTTTTCTTTTCTAAAAAATTTTAATTAATTAATTGGCTGTGCTGGGTCTTCATTGCTGCACCCAGGCTTTCTCTAGTTGCGGCGAGCGGGGGCAACTCTAGTTGCAGTGTCTGGGCTTCTCTTGTGGAGCACAGCTCTCGGGCACACGGGCTTCAGTAGTTGTGGCACATAGGTTCAGTTGCTCCACATGTGGGATCTTCCTGGACCAGGGATCGAACTGGTATCACTTGTGCTGCAAGGCAGATTCTTTTTTTTTTTTTTTTTTCAAGGTGTATTCCTAACCACTGGACCACCAGGGAAGCCCCAGGCTGTCACTTTCTTGAAGGCAGAAACTATTTTGTTCATCTCTGAATTGTGCCCAGCACATAGTAGGTTCTCAATGAGTGCTTGTTAACTGAATTAATGAATAAGAAGTTTTAGCATTATCTTGGAATTCTCCTTTAATCAACCAGCCAACAACTGGTACCAGTTTCGTCTCCAAAATGTCCTTCCAACAAGCGCTCATCTCACCACTGCAACAACCTCAGTATTAATTTCCACCACTTTGTTCCATTCTGTGGGGTGAACTCCTTATCACCACTGAACTTAACCTTTATGAAACACAGACCTTCTCATGTCACTCCCCAGTCTAAAAGCTTCCAATGGCTTTTCCTTTAGGAAAAGTACAGATTCCTCAGCTTAGCATTCAAAGCCTTCCTCCCTCTGTCCAGCCTGCTTTTTGACTTTGGTTCAGGACATTCCCTCACACACTCTCCGTGCTAATCACTCCCTCAGCGCAGCCAGAATGCCGAGCGAGCTTCCTTTGCTTAACTCTGTTCAGCCATCACTGTCTGGCTCAGATGCCACTTATTCTAGGGATGTTTCCCATTACCTGCTCTTTATACCTTCACCTTCCAGCACTCCACATCTGATCAGATTGCCTTCTTTTAAGTTCTAGAGCTGTGGTGTTTACACTGTGCTGCACAGGGCCCTGGGACTCTATGGGGTAGGGGTGTTTCTAGGGCCTCTGAAGGGAGCAGAGGGAGGCTGAGCCCCCATCTTACTCCACCCAGAGCAGCTCTGCTCAGTCAACCCATGTACTGTGTTCCATATAGACTTTGTTGAAAAAAGGTTTACATTGTTATGGATAAAAACTTTAAAAGGCACTTTCTAAAGGACTTTATGGGTATAGCAGTCATCCTAATGAATTGTTTAATCACATGTGCCTGGCACTGCATCTTGCTCGTTGAATCCTCTGTGTTCTTAGCCTGATAGAGGCAGCCAGTTGGACTAAAGGGATAAGGCCTAGAGAAGACATTATGGTGAACACAGACTCCATGCAGAGCTGGAAGGAAGATGAGGGCTAGTCTTACGCTACTTCCTCAGAAAAACAAAAAGGGAGAAACAAAGGGAGTATTAAACAGGTGGAAGTTTTAGATCGGTATGAGCAATTTGCCAGGGCTTCCTCGGTGGCGCTAGTGGTAAAGAACCCACCTGCCAATACAGGAAACAACAGAACCATGGGTCTGATTCCTGGGTTGGCAAGATCCCCTGGCAGGGGACATGGCAACCCACTACAGGATTCTTGTCTGGAGAATCCCATGGACAGAGGAGCCTAGAGGACTAGAGTCCATAGGGTCACACAGAGTCGGACATGACTGAAGTGATTTAGCACACATGCATAAGCAATTGCCCGTTTGACCTGAGCAGCCATGGGCCACCCTGCAAAAGCCCCTCTGCTGGGAGTGGCATAGAGGTGATCTCCGTGTGAGGCCAGCCACCCCACCAGAAGGCCTCCCAGGCCCCTGGACTTCTGTGCCTCTACCCTCTTCTGTTTTGAGTTCCCACTGTGAATCCAGATGGTTCAGTGTCTGGATTTTTTGAGACTGTAACATCAGCAGTATTTTTTTTTCTTAGCTGTAAATGGATTGATTTGACACTTTTATATTATCAAATTGATTGCTGTCTGTTTCTGACTAAAGAAAGGCCCCCCAAAAGGCAGGCCCGGAACTGAAGTGGGGGAGTCGGTCAGGTGAGGGAGCCAACACTGTGGCTGAAGCAAAGCTGTTGGCATCTTCTGATCACAGATTTGCTGGGGAAGCACATTTAGAGGGACATTTATAGCGTCTGCTCCTTAGTAGTAAATGGGAATTTACTTGACTGAGGTAATGGATTGTGGGGGATTCTGTAATTGTCTCTGTGGGTGGTCAGCAGCCTGTTTGTTAGCCACACTAGAAGTCAAGGGTTTACTTTGCTGCCTATTTAACGTTATACTTCTATGGCAGTTTGATTGAGTTTCCCCACTTAGAGGTTGGGTAATGGTACATTTTATTCCCAGAACAACTAACTTTTTACTAGAAAACAAGAGAGTTACTTATTATTTCCATGCCTTGAGATCTTTTGTGTGGTGTGTTTAGGAACATGTTGGGAAGCAAGATGAACAAAGACCCCAGGACTGCCTCTGTTCTCAGGGAATTTTAACACAGTATCCTTAGAAATGTTGAATTTGTTTGCTTACTTAACTGGACCAAGTACCTGTCTTTTCTTGGAGTGTTTTATAAGATGGAAAAGTGCTAGATGCAGCTTGATAATTCTGTTTCATTAATATTATTCTAATTAATTCTTGAAGCCCTGGCTAATATCCTCGGGGAAGAATAGTTAGCACAATTAATTAATTGTGCTTCTTTTTACTTTTCTGTTTCCAGAGATGCTTGTTTAATTACAGGCTTATGGTGTAATTTTTTCTTTAAGAAGGAGAAACATTTGATTTCATAAATCTCATAAGGAAAAACTCAACAAATAAGCTTTGAAGAACATATCTTCATATCAAGACAGGATATCCTCCTTGATCAGTTATTCTTGTGAACAGGAGATTAAACAGAAGTAAAATTTGTAAATTATGTTATAGATGTCAGCTGACATTGATATTAATATTAAACAAGGGCTGGCTTACAGTGCAGAACAATTTGTGATCATTACATTTCTTCTACAGCTTAATTGATCCTATATCCTTTAGCCTCTTGCACGTATGTGCTCACATTCCATACCTGCTTCCTGATTCTGTTGTCATTAGGTTACCTCCAGTGGATAATGGGACAAAGGAGAAATGACAGTATTTGAAATGCTAGCTGCTGGCATGCATGTTCTTTCATATCAAACCATTGTCCTATAGCTAAAGATTCCTTTGAAATTCTGGCAAATTCATAAGGTGTTCTGTTTTCTTAAACCTGATGCTACATTAGCTAGATAGTTTAGCTATTTGTTATTTTCAACATGGTAAATAAGAAGGGAATTTATGTAATTGTCCATGACTGAAACAGGATTAAAAATCCAGATAGTTAAGTGTTACAAGCATATGGCCTGTTTTTATGACTAATCACTTGAGATATGTAAATAGTGTCACCATAGAAGCAGTAGAAGAAATATAAAAATATGTGATATAATTTTGTTTCAGAGGAGGAATAACCAATTACATTACATAGGATTTGCACTAAAAGAACCAAGAAATTTCTTGTATATGGCTTAGGACCAAACAGTGCTGTATTTTATGGGCTGGAACATAAGAAACCAAAGTCCAGGATTAAAAGGACTGTCGTAAGAGATGCAAAATGCTTAGCACAGACCATCTTTGATGCAAATGCCACAGTTGTAAAAATCGCCTGGTAGTGCTGGGCAGCCCTTGAAATTTGGTTCGTATGTCAAGCTTGTCAATGCATTACCCATTCTGCCAGAGGCTTAAAATTGGTTCTTTTCTTGGTTCACTTGGGGTAGGGGGAGGGAATGCAAAATTTGTTGCTTATTCATTATACATACAAGGCAACATCTGTTCCCTGCTCCTTCTTCATCTGCACTTCTGCCTACAGAGTATATTAAATAACCATAGAAATGAACTTTGTGGTTAGAACTTGCTGGCCCAAAGGTGAAAATAGATAGGTAGGCATGTTACCCAACAAGTATTCAGCTGGAATGCACCAGCTGTTGAAACACTAAACCCTCCAGTATAGGTTGGTCAATAGCTACAGTCCTGACACCCCATCCCACCAACTGCTTTCTGCCCTGGCTGCCGCAACCCCTCCTCTGGAACTTTCTAGGCTTTTCCATAATCCAGCAACTAAAGGGATAATGCCTGGTTCAGCAGGACCCTGCTAGAGCACCATGTTAAATGTTTGAATAGCGTCTCTGCACATTACCTAACAATAACAAATATTACTTAACTCTTTGAAAAGCAGATTTTCAATACGAGACTAGAATGTTATCTCCCCCTGCTTATATTGAGTGGTATATCATTAGAGTCCATTGTACAGTTAACAAGAAGGAGATGGCACACCAAATTAAAACAATTTGTTTAGAGTTTACTTATAAGGGAGTTATCTGCAGAGATGTGGGTGTGTGTTGGAGCAGGGCACAGAGGTCCAGCAGGAACCCAGGACTAAGAGCAGGAAAACTGCCCTCACCCTGGCCCCTGATGGATGGCAGAGGGGTGGCCGTAATATAGAGAAAGCAGTGACCTTAAGTCAAGGACACAGTAAACCTGAAAGGGGTCCTGAAGACATAACTTTTTTTCTTAAAGGATTCTTAGTTTTGGCTTTTTCGTTTGTTTGTTTTTAACTTCTGGCCACACTAGGTCTTCATTGCAGCACTTGGGCTTCCTCCAGTTTCCCCAAGCGGGGGCTACTCCAGTGTGGTACACAGACTTCTCATTGCAGTGCATGGGCTCTTGAGCACGGGCTCAGTCCTCATGGCATGTAGAATCTTCCCGGACCAGGGGTCAAACCTGTGTCCCCTCCATTGGCAGGAGGATTCTTAACTGCTGGACAACCAGGGAAGTCCCAAGACAGAAATTCTGATTTGCCAGTGACAGTTTGAACAGTGGCCCCACCTCCTGTGAGCTCCCCATTGGCAGAAGCTGACAGGAAGCCGGGAAGCACAAGAGCCCGGTGACATGGTCTACAGGCTGAAATTCCTGGAGCAGCCCTCAAGAGAGGGTGGTGAGTGGATGTGGAGGGACCAAGGGAAGACAACCCAGCCCACTGTCAATCACTGTTCTTCTGTGGAATTTTTCAAAATAGTTCCCATCCACAGAAAGTGCTCTTTACATGGAGAAGATGTGAAAGATTAGCTTGTTTCTTTAAATTTATTACACCAGGAAATGTATCTCTTTTTGTTGTTTACTGACTTCACGCTCCAGTTATGCTTGGTGTCACACCAAAGCCACATCTCTCTGGTGGCTCTTTCACAATCAGGTTTATACAAAATTTCAATATTAGAATGATAAAAAAGCAAATAGGTATGCAGTTGTTCAGCAGAGATGCCTGAAAATAGAGGGACAGAAACTCTAACAGATGTAGTTGCTCCTGAGCGAGGGCCATGCAATTGCTTATTCTTGGTAAGATTCAGTTGAGTCCCTGTGACGTCTGCACATGTGCAAATGCAACTCTCTTAGCCGCTCTGTGAGTGAAGTCTGCCTTAGAGAGGTCACAGTTAATCTCTGACCAAACTAACTCATGTTCTTTCACCATGTAAAAACAGATGCATATTATTGTATTATCAGTTCAGTTCAGTTGCTCGGTTGTGTCTGACTCTTTGCGACCCCATGAATTGCAGCACACCAGGCCTCCCTGTCCATCACCAACTCCCGGAGTTCACTCAGACTCACGTCCATCGAGTTGGTGATGCCATCCAGCTATCTCATCCTCTGGCGTCCCCTTCTCCTCCTGCCCCCAAGCCCTCCCAGCATCAGAGTCTTTTCCAATGAGTCAACTCTTCACATGAGGTGGCCAAAGTACTGAAGTTTCAGCTTTAGCATCATTCCTTCCAAAGAACACCCAGGACTGATCTCCTTCAGAATGGACTGGTTGGATCTCCTTGCAGTCCAAGGGACTCTCAAGAGTCTTCTCCAACACTACAGTTCAAAAGCATCAATTCTAAAGCGCTCAGCTTTCTTCACAGTCCAACTCTCACATCCATACATGACTACTGGAAAAACCATAGCCTTGACTAGATGGACCTTTGTTGGCAAAGTAATATCTGCTTTTTAATATGCTATCTAGGTTGGTCATCAAAAGATAGATTATAGGACAAAGAGAGGCTGGACTTCTTTTTTTTTTGGCCTTTGTTCCTTTCCAGTTTCACCTCCAAAATGTTAACTACACTGTGGTCTTGGTAAGAGTTGGATTTGCACTGCCTGAGGTCCAGGGTCTCAGTTATTGCCACATCTACCTGCTTGGTACTTGCAGACCTGAGGGAGCATTGAGGTGGTGGAGCACATGAATGATTAGCCAGTGGTGGCAGAAGTAGCTGTCAAAGGGTAAGATAGCCAAAATCCTACTGCCCTGATGGAGTAGTCAACCAGGAAGTGTTCCCACTGCCTCTTCTGTGTGGGACCCCTGGCCACACTGGGATGCCTGGACCAGTTACTCCCAGGAATAACATCCTGATCCCCACAATTGGTGACACAGAATAGCTGAGTTCTAGATTCCCAGTAGGGAAATTGCTTGCCCTCTTGCATGATGGGGATCATGTATGACTTCAGGGGATGTTTATGTAGACGTTCAGCACCGTAGTGGTCTGCCCTGGCCGGAAGAACCACTTTTCTTCCAGTCAACATCCTAAACAGCCATTTCTGTTCCTTGTGGTTCTATTTCCAGAGCCACAAGGTAGAGCATCGGAGGTTGTTTATAGCTTAGTAACTAGCACAATGGCCATTCCCAGAGTAAAGCCCAGTGCATGACAAGAAAGAAGGCAGACATCCTAGAAGCTAAAGATTTCCTAACACTTTAGCAGGTCATCAGTCACCTTTCAGTCTTATTTTCATAGTTACTAGTGAATCCTATTTGCTGTCTTTGTGACTTAATTCACATTTTACCTTAATGTCTTAGGACTTCGCTTTTAATCTGACACCTTCCACCCCACATCTATTATCCTGCATACCATGGAACCTGAGGGAGAATGTTGGAGTTAGAAGGTGGGCAGTGCTGTCTTGGGCCTGCAGCCTCATGCCCATCTTCTCAGGCATCTTAGATCATCTGAAACAATCATGCTTCCTTTAGTCCCTTCACTAATGTCTCTGTAAGTACTTTGTTTAGGGCCTTTTGAGCTTCCCTGGTGGCTCAGACGGTAAAGAATCTGCCTGCAATGCAGGAGATTGGGTTGGGAAGCTCCCCTAGAGAAGGGAATGGCCACCTACTCCAGAATCCTTGCCTGGAAATTCCATGGACAGAGGGGCCTGGCAGGCTACAGTCTGTGGGGTCGCCAAGAGTTGGACACGACTAAGCAACTAACACTTTCACTTCACTTTCATACTCATTTATAGAATTGGAATCAGGAGTCCCAATCACATGGATTATGAGCGTTGATTTTGTACTGCTGGTGTTTTTCTCCAATGGATTTCTGTGTGTCAGTCCTGCCTCACCCACTAGATGAGTCTTCTTGAGGGCAGATCTATGTGTCAGGTGCCCCTGGATTGGAGTCAACTGGCTTAAGTGCAGATCCCAGCTCTGACACTTATTAAGTAATTGAAGCAAGTGACTTCATCTCTCCCAGCCTGAGCTGCCTCATCTTCAACATAGACGAGAGTATCTATTCTTACGGGCTTGTGATGGTGAAACAAAATGATACCATCACACAGACCCTGGTACTTGATAGATGTTTAATAACTTTTAATAACTTAGTTCATTTCTCCACCCTTTATTTCATAACCTCTTAGTATATGTCATTATGCTGGAATGCAGTAACATCAGTGACCTGACTTACCAAAATAGAGAGGTTGTGGAATCCTTTCAAGGAGAGAATCTGAAATATCTTTACACAATTTCCCTCCTCGCCAGGCATCTAGAACATTGAGTATCCCAGTAACAATTAAATATATATATAATGGCTGGAAGTTATTTCTAGAGAGGAAGGTCATCTTCAGTGTGTGTGGATGTGAGCGGCCGGATACAGTGTCAAGAACAATAGCTATTCATTGTTCGGTTTCAAAGCTGGCACCGGCAAGCTAGTATTCTAGTGTTATTCCCACACAAATAAATCTTGAGCAAAATTTCCATGACCCAATAGATTGGTATAAACAGCTCGTTGCAAGAGCTTTTTACCTGCATCCCATGTCACTCATTTACACACTCAGTGCTTTTCAGGGAGTCTTGTAAGGGCAACTTATGAATCAATGGTTGGTTGTTTTTTTTTTTAAACAAATGTTCATCAACCCCTACCCTCAAGATTGTTTTGTTGCCAAGTACACATGGCAAACAATTCGGTTCCTTCCACCAGAGCTGTTGATGGGAGATTCAGTCATCAGATAACCCAGCTGAAGGAAAAGTCCTTTAAAGAGATTCCGGAGCGATAACAGGCTGGTGGAGCCCTGCGGGCGGCCAGAGGTCCTGACTCCTGGGCCAAAGAATAATGATATGCTTTTTATTTTTAAGTATTGGTTAGTGTTTAATAGCACTTATTATTTGCAGTGACCTTTACAGCTACTGTTATTAGTTATTCCATCTAGCAGCTCTGCGCTAAATGACAAAACTATTTTTACTCAAATCCACCAACCCCCTCTCTTCCCACTCCAGTCGCAAGGCTTGTGCAGTTCTCAGCACATTGTACAGACTTTCATTTAGGCATCAGCTCTGTTTCCTCAGGCGCAGCCATCTCAGTGGTAAAGAACATTTTAAAGTCAAAACAACATAAAATGCGGTGCATCTTAATGTACTCATGTAAGTTGGATCATGTCAGTTCTCTGCTTTCAGTCCCACTGCAGTTCCTCATCTCACCTAGAATTAAAGCCAAAGTCTTGACAATGGCCTGGAAGACCCGTCACCCCTGCCCTGCTCTTTGGGCCTCCCCTCTTCCCCTTTGCTGTCGCCCTAACCCTGCTCAGTCCCAAGGGGCCTTTTTGCTGTTCTTCCAACCAGGCAGGCTCTTTGCATTGGTTATATCCTCTGCTTCTAATGTTTCTCCTTCAGAGACCTACGTGACTGACTCTCTTGCCTCCTTCAAGTTGTTGCTTAGATGTCAAAGAGGTCTTCCCTGCCAGCCTAATTTAAAACTACAACTGTGATCAAGTACTTAAAGCCTTCTAATATACTATATAATTTGCTCAGCTATAATGTTTACTGTTTATTTTCCCTCCCCCAACAAGACTGTAAAATCCACAAAGCAGGGACCTTTGACTGTTTAGTTCATTGCTATATACCAAGCACCTAGAACCATACCAAAGTCATATAATAAATATATGTTGAATGAACAAATACCATGCCCCTGAAGGCTGTTGTAATGCAATTTGACCTACAGACTTAGAATGCATCTCAACATGTGGTTTATCTTTTTATTCCTTAGCAGTAGTTCCTATGCTTATTTTCCACTCATAACAAACAATTCATTTTGATAGCAGTTCTGCAGGGATAAATGAAACACACAGATCTTAAGGTTGCAAGGAAGTGTAAAATCTCAGTGTTGTAGCCTAAGAAAGGACTTTATGGGTATTCTAGCCCAAACATGCATCTGATCTAATGCCATCAGCTCTGGTGCCACTCTGTATGCACTCTCCTTCCATCTTTATAAAGATACAGTGGTTAAAAGTGGTTAAAAGGATAATCTCTGTGATTGGGTCTCTGTCATCTAACTCTTATTCCATCTTTGTCTTCTGTGTGACTGTGAACAAGGTATTTTAGCCTCTCCCACCCTCAGTTTCCTCATCTGTAAATGGTGATAAAAAGTAGTGTCCATCTCATGGGGTTTTGTGAGGATTAATGAGCTAAGGCATGTAAAAATTTTGGTGTATATTAAGCACTAAATAAATATTAGCTATTATTATTATTATTAGAAAGTCCTTAGCATTGAGCTTAATCAAGCCTTGTTAAACAGATACAACTGAGTTAACCTATTTTACTGCTGCTGCTGCTAAGTTGCTTCAGTCGTGTCCAACTCTGTGACCCCATAGACGGCAGCACACCAGGCTCCCCTGTCCCTGGGATTCACCAGGAAAGAACACTGGAGTGGGTTGCCATTTCCTTCTTCAATGCATGAAAGTGAAAAGTGAAAGTGAAGCCGCTCAGTCATGTCTGACTCTTAGCGACCCCATGGACTGCAGCGTACCAGGCTCCTCCGTCCATGGGATTTTCCAGGCAAGAGTACTGAAGTGGGGTGCCATTGCCTTCTCTGGACCACTTAATGACTCTTCCCTGAACCAGGAAAATCTGTGTCTACTTTGGCAGAAAAGTAACTGACGTTACCTAGCCAACAAATTTCAAGTTGCACCCTACCAAACCTAGACAGCATATTAAAAAGCGGAGACATTACTTCGCCAACAAAGATCTATCTAGTCAAAGCTATGGTTTTTCCAGTACTCATGTATGGATGTTAGAGTTGGACCATAAAGAAAGCTGAGTGCCAAAGAATTAATGCTTTTGAACTGTGGTGTTGGAAAAGACTCTTGAGAGTCCCTTGGATTGCAAGGAGATCCAGCCAATCAGTCCTAAAGGAAATCAACCCTAAATATCCATTGGAAGGACTGATGCTGAAGTTGAAACTCTTAATACTTTGGCCACCTGATGTGAAGAACTGACTCATTGGAAAAGACCCTGATGCTGGGAAAGATTGAAGACAGGAGGAGAAGGGGACAACAGAGGATGAGATGGTTTGATGGCATCACTGACTTGATGGACATGAGTTTGAGTAAGCTCAAAGTTGATGATGGAGTTGATGATGGACAGGGAAGCCTGGCGTGCTGCAGTCGTTGGGGTTGCAAAGAGCTGGACATGACTGAATGACTGAACTGAGCTGAACTGAAACACCCTGTTACGCTTATGTTCAGTGGCTCTGGTTCTACTTCTTAAAGTCAGTACAAGCCTCCCCATCCTTCTCTATCCACAGACCTTTACCTCCTAGAAAGTAACTCGGATTCTTTACTTCTCCACTGGTTCCCCAACTCACAGGGTGATTTTAAGCATGTTTTCTCAACAATGCTAAATACTGTGCAAAGTGCTCTGATGTATTAAATAATTCAACCTCCAAATAGTCCCTTAAGATAGGTGTCATACCCCCTGTTTTGTAGATGAGGAAATTGAGACTTGGGAAGGCTGAGTAGCATGCCCAAGGTCACAGAGCTGCTTAGGATTTGAATCTAGGCTTTCTGACTCCAGAGTCCATAAGAATGCCAATGCTGTTTCCTTAACTCAATTTCATAGAACTGTAGTTCTACAAAACAAAGGTAATACTTATCTCAGATATCATGGTAATGATCAGATGTGATAAAGTATGAAAAAATGTTTAGTGCAGTGGCTCCATTATTGCTCAAAAAAATGTTCATTTGCCACCTTTTTCCTCTGGTCAAATTGAGCATATCATACTGTAACTACTTCACGTTTTTCAAGTACCTGACACAGAGTGGGTCCTCAGGGGCAGTCACTGCTCCTTATTCCCACGTGTGTGGTTTGAAGCCCTCTCTCTACCCTGATGGTTCTCCTCCAGCTCATTTAGATCTTAGAATGTGGCACCCAGAACATTCACCAGGTGGGCTTGGATAAAGCAGAGTGCAATGGGCAGTCACCACCCACAGAGAGTGAGCTCCCGATCAGGCAGTCCCTAAATTATGTCCTATTACCTGCCGTGATGATTTTTTGGTTAGTCATTTACGCTGTCAACAGGTACTGAAATTGCTGTCAGTCAAATCCTCAAGGTCTCTTTGCTTAGGCAGTTACTGATCCATACCTCACGTGGCCTGTCCCTGAATAATTGATTTTTTCTTTTCCAAAAATGTCCTCTTTTTTTCTGATATTTTAAATACTACATGTTTGTTGGGAAAAATGCAGAAAGTCACAAAGTAGAAAATTAAAATCACCATGAATAGCATGATCCAGAGATAACCACTCTTCTTTCCTGCATATACATCTTCCCAGCATATATGCATGTGTGTATTTCTTTTTTTACAAAATTAGGGTCATACTATTCAAAATGTATTCTGAGTCTGCCGTTTCTCACCATTTCCTCCCAGCTTAAGCCATCATCATCTTTTTCTTAAAATACTGCAGAACTGTGAAATTACTATTGCCCAAAATATGTTTCCCTACTTCCTTTCTTACTCCCCTATAGCCTGTGATCCAAAAAGTAGCCAGTGCAATCCTTTAAAATCTTAACTCTCTCCTGCTTACAATCTCCTGTGGATTCCCATGTCACAGAAAAAACCCTAGCGCTTCCCTGGCTGGAGGGATCCTGCCTGGCAAGGCCTCTCCAACCCCACTTCCGTCTCCTCTACACCTGGCACACAGCGCTCCAGTCTTGTGTGCTTCCTTCAAATCCAGGCCCTTTCCTGTGTTAGGGCCTCTGCTGTTCCCAGCACTGCGCAGCTCGACTCACTTCAGTCCCTGGTCATGACCATCCCTCAAAGACCATCCTCCCCAAAGAGCACCTCTGCCTCCATCGCCACCTCTCCCTAACCCTGACCCATTTTCTTCATTGCTTTACTTCTTCTTCCGTAACATGATGTTGGTGGCTGTCATATTCCATCATACATGTGTACGATCAACCCCATATTGTTCAACTTGTAGGCTGTTTCCCTTATTTGGTATTAGAATTTATTTTAAGTATTTTATAGCTTTCATTTTATAAGATTCCATAATTTCAGCCAGACAAGATGGTTTGGGCTCTCAATAACTTCCCTAATCAGGTACTTTTCTAAATGCTTTAATACACAGTGATGGAAACTATGTCATCCAGCGAGGTCGAAGCAAAAAAGTTCCCATTTTCCAGAGGGAGGAAATGGAGTCAGAATCTAAATAACTCTGTCAACATCACACGGCTATCATGGGGTGGAGCTAGGATCCAGACACAGGCTCTCAGCTTCCTCGGCTGCTCTCTGAACCCCTCCTGCACCCCACCCACTGCCTCCTGATCTTTCTCCCAGCAGATGTCAGCATACCTCCTTCGTTCTACAAGCCAGACCCCTGTCTGTATGTGTCCAGAGGCACTGGAAGCCAAGTCGTGTGCCATTAAAATCCCTTTACAGATGGTTGCTAGCCTATTTTCTCTAGTCCTCTTTGGGGATTATAGTTGAGCTACGCTGAGTTCTCTTACTTGTACTATCAAGGAGTCTCTACTTTTCTTCCTGGTTCACAAAAAGATTGTGCAGCCTTGTTTGTTACCATTTCCAAACAAGGATGTCTGTGGAACAAATTAACATTGGAGGAACCCTCTGAGAGGGATGAAGTTGGTGTAAATTTTGCTAACAGTCTCTGCTACTAAACTTGAAGCATTTGCCCCTCTGCAAGTCTCTGGAAATTCTTCCATGCTTCATAAACGTATACATTATCATAGTGCCATTTTTCATATATTGTAATGATGAATTCATGTTCTTTGAGGGTCCTGGGGCTGTTTGTCCTGCACCTCTGTTGCAGTGAGTATTTGGGAGCCCTTACAAATGCTGCCGAGATGGAATTCATCGGAGCCCGGAGACTTAAACGCAGCAGCAGGTGCCCTCCTCCTCTCCCCTCGCTATCTCAGACTTTAATTTCCTCTCGGCCATGTTTTTGTTCTCCTTTCTGGCTCACAGACATTCTTCTTGATAGGGAAGATGGAAACAAACTCGGAATTGAGTAAATTCTGTGTTCACTATATCATGCCAAAGTTAACAGTGTCGTCTGCCCCAAGCAGTAGGCCAACAACCTCTCTTGTTCTTTTTCTTGTTCTAAGTGTAACTGTTCTGTTTGCACGCATCCCAGGCCCCAGCCTTCCACTTCCCTGGCTTGATTCTTTCACTTTATGCCCTTCCTTTGTGTCTGCTCTTGGCTGCAGGTTCCTCCTTCCTGCCTTTGTAAGTGTCTTTGTAAATACAAACTCATTGGAGACAGAGTGATTTCTTCAGATAACTCCCTCGCTCCTTCCTTTCTGGAATTAGGTATGAATAGATCATCAGAATTATATTATGTGGAACCTGCAGTCTTTCTAGAATCAAGCTCTATATGATTACAATCTCTGACCATGGGATCAAAGAGCACCTAGCCTAGCGCCTCGCGCTTCGGAAGCCTACAAGACTGGGAACAGCAACAGTAACAGCCAGCCTTTGAGTGTTTACCATGGGTCAGGCACTATGCGGTATGTACCTTATCTCATTTAATTCCCACAATTGACATACAAGGTAGGTCTTATTCTTCACGATTATAGTGCGAAACCTGCGCTCTGGGGAGGTGACATTTGCACAGCTGTGAGGGCGGAGCTGCAGGCCTGACTCAGGTCTGTACAGCTTCCTGCGTGTGCACTTTAACCTCCACATTATGCTGCCCTCCGAGTTTAAGTCCATTGACCCACACTTTATTTTTGCTGGACTTGTGTAGTTCCTCTTTCCTACAGGCTCAGGAACATTAGCTGCTCATGTTCCTTCTTTGCTCTTATAAATCATATGATGACAAGTCCCCTTTGTCTCCAAGGGCCAGTCAGCTCCATCCTGCCATCCATCTAGTTCTACCCCACTGGCCAACAATAGGTCCAAGCAGCAGCTCTCGTCACCGTAACCTTGTCTTTCTGTGACATGAGATTGTCAGCAAAGCAAGGCTCGAGTGATACTAAGCGCTCGACTTCTGGCAGAGTGGGGCTCCTCACAGACCTCTGGGTGGTTCTTCCATCACTCCTCAGCCTGGAGAGAGCAGGACTGACTAGGGAATGACAGGTGTGCCTGGCCAGGTGGGCCTAAGGGGAACCGACCCAGCATCTTGCCGCCTCCTCTTCATGCTGTGGGAATATTACATTGCTTTGATGGATTTTTCTTCAACTATGATTTACACGCTACCTACTCGGAAAAAAGAATGTGAAGTGGTATACAATAAAACATGTCTGAAACAGGAGAGCTAAAACACATTTTTAAAAACAGAGGCAGTCAGAGAGAGGTCAGAAATCACTTGGTCTGAATCCCTGACAAGAAGTTTTATGGCACATGAATATATTTGATTAATTCCCATCACAACTGTCTGGGTGTCTGGAGGGGTGGGGTGAGAAAAGAACTCTGCAGATGGGGAAAGCTAGAACCTCAAGGGCCTATTCTGTACACAGAGTTGAAATTGCACGGCATTATGCCTAGTGACATCCATGGAAATACCACCTCGTCTAGGAAGCCTCAGGGGAAGGCAGCAGGGGAGCAATTGCCTGGGTTAATCCTAAATTTAGAGTAGCTGATCTGCCCAGGGGTCATAGGCAGGATAATTTATCATTGTCATTGACCAAGGACCACAATAAATTTGTCTTTAAATTTTAACACCTAATTTACACGTTATACAGATAGAACTCACAGTATCAATGTATCTCTCTGTTGTTATTTAAAGCACAGAATTGGTGTGAATCACAATGGAACCTTTTACAATTGCCACACTTCTTCAAGGGAAGCTTATGCTATGGCTTAACCACTGAACCAGGTTTCTACTAAGGAATGGATGACAGAGGAATGAATGAATAAATGAATGAATGAGTGCCCACATGGTCCCACAACACCATGAATCAGTCTCATACCGGCTGTGCCACAAAGAGTTCATTCTTTAAGGCTGGGCGTGTGTCCTGGCAGTGCTTCCCATCAGAACAGAGGCTGGCACTAGGAGAGCTTGTGAGTCAAACTGGTGGCCATCAGCATGACCCAGGACATCTCGGGGCAGGGCTCGGAGCACAAATACCTTGCTGACCCCATCCAGACACACACCTTCAACCACCTTGATAATTTTACTGTGACCAAGATTATTCTACCACCAGAGGAAAACATAGAGAAAGATCATTGGCAGAGGAGGGTACGCTTCTGAATTTCTATGCCATTAGAGGTGTAATAGCACTCAAAATGACCAAATCAACCTGAGATCGCTGGTGGGTCTTTTCCTGATCCCCTACAATTCTTTGGGGGCATTTCTAAACTTTACCAAATGGAATCAGTATGCCAAGGCAACCTTTGCGGCCAAAGATGGAGAAGCTCTATACAGTCAGCAAAAACAAGACCAGGAACTGACTGTGGTTCAGATCATGAACTCCTTATTGCCAAGTTCAGACTTAAATTGAAGAAAGTAGAAAAAACCACTAGACCATTCAGGGAATATTTCATGCAAAGATGGTCTCAATAAAGGACTGAAATGGTATGGACCTAAAGAAGCAAAAGATATTAAGAAGAGATGGCAAGTATACACAGAAGAACTGTACAAAAAAGATCTTCATGATGTGGATAATCACAATGGTGTGATCACTCACCTAGAGCCAGATACCCTGGAATGTGAAGTCAAGTGGGCCTTAGGAAGCATCACTATGAACAAAGCTAGTGGAGGTGATGGAATTCCAGTTGAGCTATTTCAAATCCTAAAAGATGATGCAGTGAAAAGATGATGCTCTATTGAGTGCAACAAATTTGGAAAACTCAGCAGTGGCCACAGGACTGGAAAAGGTCAGTTTTCATTCCAATCCCAAAGAAAGACAATGCCAAAGAATGCTCGAACTACCTCACAATTGCACTCATCTCAAATGGCAACCCACTCCAGTGTTCTTGCCTGGAGAATCCCAGGGACGGGGGAGCCTTCTGGGCTGCCGTCTTATGGGGTCGCACAGAGTTGGACACGACTGAAGCGACTTAGCAGCAGCAGCAGCACACGCTAGTAAAGTAATGCTCAAAATTTTCCAAGCCAGGTTTCAACAATACATGAACCATGAACTTCCAGATGTTCAAGCTGGTTTTAGAAAAGGCAGAGGAACCAGAGATCAAATTGCCAACATCTGCTGGATCATCAAAAAAACAAGAGAGTTCCAGAAAAACATCTACTTCTGCTTTATTGACTATGCCAAAGCCTTTGACTGTGTGGATCACAATAAACTGTGGAAAATACTGAAAGAGATGGGAATACCAGACCACCTGACCTGCCTCTTGAGAAACCTATATGCGGGTCAGGAAGCAACAGTTAGAACTGAACATGGAACAACAGACTGGTTCCAAATAGGAAAAGGAGTACGTCAAGGCTTATTTAACTTATATGCGGAGTACATCATGAGAAACGCTGGGCTGGAGGAAGCACAAACTGGAATCAAGATTGCGAGGAGAAATCTCAATAACCTCAGATATGCAGATGACACCACCCTTATGGCAGAAAGTGAAGAAGAACTAAAGAGCCTCTTGATGAAAGTGAAAGAGGAGAGTGAAAAAGTTGGCTTGAAGCTCAACATTCAGAAAACTAAGATCATGGCATCTGGTCCCATTACTTCATGGCAAATAGATGGAGAAACAGTGGAAGCAGTGTCAGACTTTATTTTGGGGGGTCTTCAGAATCACTGCAGATGGTGACTGCAGTCATGATATGAAAAGACGTTTGTTCCTTGGAAGAAAAGTTATGACCAACCTAGATAGCATATTAAAAAACAGAGACATTATTTTGTCAACAAAGGTCTGTCTAGTCAAGGCTATGGTTTTTCCAGTAGTCATGTATGGATGTGAGAGTTGGACTATAAAGAAAGCTGAGAGCCAAAGAGTTGATGCTTTTGAACTGTGGTGTTGGAGAAGACTCTTGAGCATCCCTGGGGCTGCAAGGAGATCTGACCAGTCCATCCTAAAGGAAATCAGTCCTGAATGTTCTTTAGAAGGACTGATGTTGAAGCTGAAACTCCAATCCTTTGGCCACCTGATGCAGAGACCTGACACAATTGAAAAGACCCTGATGCTGGGAAAGATTGAAGGTGGGAGGAGAAGGGGACAACAGGGGGTGAGATGGTTGGATGGCATCACCGACTCAATGGACATGAGTTTGAGTAAATTCCGGGAGTTGGTGATGGACAGGGAGGCCTGGCGTGCTGCAGTCCACGGGGTCGCAAAGAGTCAGACACGCCTGAGCGACTGAACTGAACTGAACTGAAGACAACCTAGAAACTAAGTACTGGCCAGGTTCGGTTAAAAAGAAACAAAAACAGGCTGAACAAAGAAATATCAGGCAACAGATCTAACTAAAACTATTCTTTTAGTTCTTTCTGTTTCCCTAATGTAAAGGAACTAAGTACACAGTTATTTACAGGAGAGGCAGTAGTTATTTTTGTAGGCAAATACTAATATTCCCTCGAGTATAGCAAGGGACAGGGGAAATGGTATTGATAAGTCTGGGTGTGGCTATTTCTTGTCAGCTTGATGGAATTTGGTGAGTAATAATTGTTAAAAACATCTTGTAAGGCTGGATGAAAACATGTAAAAACCTTTCGAGTATGGCAGCAAAAACAATCTCCACAAGTAATTGTGTCAATTTATTTAATTGGCCTAGAGTTGGTTGACTACCAAGTTGTTCATCCACTCATCCATCTATCCTTCCACCATTCACTCTTTCAGCACTTACTAAGCAATGTAATGGATTGATTTGTGCCCTCCTAAATTTATTGGGGTTTTTCTGGTGGCTCAAACAGTAAAAGAATCTGCCTGCAATGCAGGAGACTCAGGTTCAATCCCTGGGTCAGGAAGATCCACTGGAGGAAGGAATGACTACCCACTCCAGTATTCTTGCCTGGAGAATCCTGTGGATAGAGTAGCCTGGTGGGCTGCAGTCCATGGAGTCACAAAGAGTCAGGCAAGACTGAGCATCTGAGCACAGCAACCTTAAACTTATATGTTGAAGACCTAACTTCCAGTATCTCAGAATGTGACTGTATTTGGAGATATGGTCTTTAAAGAGGTAATTAAGTTAAAACGAGATTATTATAGTGGACTCCAGTCCAATATGACCAGTGTCTTTTTAAAAAGAGGAAATTTGAACAGTGATGTATAAAGAGAAGATCATGTGAAAACACAAGGAGAAGATGTTCCTCTGCAGGCAAAGGAAAGAGGCCTCAGGAGAAACCAGTTCTGCCAAAGACACCTTGATCTCAGGACTTCTGACCTCCAAAATTGAGGAAACACATCCCTGCTGTTCAAATCACGGATTTCAGTTGTTTAAGTACCGGTTTGCTGTACTCGGTGGTGGTGGTGATGGTGGCCCTAGCAAACCATAGGGCATAGTTTGGCCTTTCGTAGATAATAATACAAGCATCTATAAAATACCAGGGCCCTGTACCCAGTAGGAACAAGATACATTCTCTGCCTTCAAAGAGCTCCCAGCCTGCTAGGTGCAAAATTCTGCCAACTGTTGGGGAAGCTATAAGGTTACAGAAGTGAATCAAATACCTAGTTTTGTGAGATGTTAATATTCTATAAACCAAAGCTCTTGCCCCCATTGGTCTGATTATTGAGGCCATTAATGGCATATGCCCTCATTTTATTTTGAATTCTGACCAAAAAAATTTCAGGGTGAGGGGGTCATTTGGGAGTTAAGTGAGATTTTTATCACCTACAGTAACTAAATACCTGCAGAAGCCTGGGAGGTTGTGTGATATTTTTTGTTTCTCTAATTCATGTGAGATCATTTAAACATAAATGTCTTCAGAGCATTTTTGCTTCTTTAAACATATCAGAAAACTCATTTTCACAGTAAAATAATATCTTCATAGCAGATCCATTTACTCCCAGCTCACACAGCTTTAGCTGATCTCCACAGTAAGCAGAGGGTACGGCAGTGACAGCTGGCACCCTGGTTCACTCAGATTCTGTTTGTGCAATCACTGTTTATATGGAGACTCTAGCTCAGGGAACAAATCATGACTTGAACCAACATGGAGGTCATAGAGCAGGGCCCTGTGCCTTTTGAAATAGAACACAATCACACATGAACCAAACTGTAGAAACAGCATGAACCAAACTGTAGAAACATGGAGGTTTTACAGCTCTAAGGGCTTTGGATGCTGTCCAGTCTTTAAAAAAAAAAAATAAATCCCTCATTTTGTAGAGTTGGAGGGAGAAATACATGTTAAGTGACTTACCTATGGTAAAAAACAAAACAAAACAAAAAACTGGCCAGTAGCAAAAATAGGAAGAAGACCCTTGTCTCTTGCTCTAAGCACAGGCGTCTTTTCTGCTACTGTAGGTTGCTGCTGCTGCTGCTGCTAAGTCACTTCAGTCGTGTCTGACTCTGTGCGACCCCATAGACGGCAGCCCACTAGGCTCCGCCGTCCCTGGGATTCTCCAGGCAAGAACGCTGGAGTGGGTTGCCATTTCCTTCTCCAGTGCATGAAAGTTAAGGCTTGGGAAATGATGCTCCAGAGCGAATCCCCTCACAGACACTGTGTCTGTGCTTCAGGTGCATTGTCGCCAAACAGAAAGTGTTAGTTGCTCCGTCGTGTCCGACTCTTCGTGACCTGGTGGACTGTAGCCCGCCAGGCTCCTCTGTCCATGGGATTCTCCAGGCAAGAACACTGGAGTGGGTAGTCATTCCCTTCTTCAGGGGATCTTCCTGACTAGGGATTGAACCCAGGTCTCCTGCATTGCCAGCAGATTTTTTTACCATCTGAGCCACCAGGTGCCAGAGAGGGCTATCTATTCCTTGGTTTTGATCTGAGCAGCTTGAGTCCTATTGGTTGGTGTGGGAAATGACGTCAGGCAAGGATCACCATCTTTTCCATTCAAAAATAGAGCTGCTTATTAATGTAACAAGTGTGGAAGAAACGGAAGAAGAAACAAAGGCTTATCAGGCACCAACTACGTGGCCACACTTTACAGCAATGCCAGAGTCAGGTACAATTATTCACATACCAGTGGACTGGTTTGTCCTGTTCCACAGCCTGTGATTCTCCCACTATTCTACATTGCTTTCCTCAGCATGATGAATAAATGTTATATTATAAGGCTGGGGCTTCCCTGGTGGCTTAGATGGTAAAGAATCTACCTGCAATGCAGGAGACCCAGGTTCAAGCCCTGGGTCAGGAAGATCCCCTGGAGAAGGGAAAGGCTACCCATTCCAGTATTCTTGCCTGGAGATTTCCACGGACAGAGGAGCCTGGTGGGCTATATAGTCTTTGGGGTTGCAAAAAGTCAGACGTGACTGAGCTACTAACACTTCTTCTTTTCATTATAAGGCTAAACTAAAGTATATTAAGATGTAAAGACACACAAACATAGAATAATATCTTAATTGCTAAACTTCAGCTTTTTTCAGTTAGTCACTCTGACTGCATCACTGGTTTCAACTCTAGGCTAAAATAGAACACTGTTGAAGCTCATTTTGAAACTCCTTTGGCCAGATGTTTGCCCAGAGTTATATAACTTTGGGGCAGTTTTGCATCAAGAGCCATTGCATCTTTTTTTTACCATCTGAGATGGCTCAGATGGTTCACTTAACCCTTGTAAGGGAGGAGATTCACGTCTCTCTGGGGCCTCTTCTCTTGCTTATCAGGTCTGGCTTCTTTCTCAGTTGAGATGCAGATCCCTTCTATGAACATGATTTTTTAACCCAAAAACGTTCTTGAGTACCATGTCCAGCTCCACAGTCAGAAATCTGAGTGCTTAAGTCTCCTGCATTTTATTTTATTTTTTCATGGACTGATGGGAGAAAGGCCACAGTGATATCTGGTGAGTGTGTCGGTCTGGCTCACTGAGATTCTATTTGTGTAGAGAATGCTATGGCACCCCACTCCATGACTCTTGCCTGGAAAATCCCATGGACAGAGGAGCCTTGTAGGCTGCAGACCATGGGGTCGCTAAGAGTTGGAAGCGACTGAGTGACTTCACTTTCACTTTTCACTTCCATGCATTGGAGAAGGAAATGGCAACCTGCTCCAGTGTTCTTGCCTGGAGAATCCCAGGGACGGAGGAGCCTGGTGGGCTGCCGTGTATGGGGTCGCACAGAGTCGGACACAACTGAAGCGACTTAGCAGCAGCAGCAGCAGAGAATCCTGACCTCTCAGGAACCATGTGGTGTCCCAGGCACCGTAATAAGTCTTTTCTGTAGATGGTTTCCCCTAAGACTCAGATAACCTCATGTTGCACTGACATATTTTGCAGAGGTGTAAACTCACTTAGGAAGATCAAACAACCCAGCCAGGTTCACACCGCCATCAAGAAGCAGAGCTGAGCTTCAGACCCAAGCTGGCTGAGCAAAACCCTGAACTTTCCAACCACTGTGCCTGCTACGTCCTGACTCTCTTGTTTCTTTGTACATTTCTCTAGCCAGGAGATTTTCTCCACCTGACCATTTATTTTCCATAATTCTTGCTCTTGTAACAGATAATTTTCAAGGTCCTTTTGAGTATTGAAATTCCATGACTGATTAAATTTTATAATTTATGCAGTTTGATTCATTTGCACTAACGCCTGAGTTCATTTATTGCATTAATTCCTTTGCTGAAGGTTCCAACAGCTTTTCGGTTTACTTACGGATCTCCTGATGCTGTAGATCTCATGCTGCTTTTCCCAGAATAACGTTTAAACCCTGAATTTTAAAAATGTAAGGTTTAAAAGCATATCTGAAAGGATTTTATCATGCACGTAACATATCAATTTTCCACATGGACCAAAATAGTCATTTTAAGCCCTGCTCTCTCGGTTGTCTTTCCCTAGTCTCACAGATGCAGTGCTAATTGCTTGCAGCTTTGGGCTCTCTTTAACATGAGGTAACAATTTGAACGTCTTGGGCTTGAGTGCTGCATTTGTTAGAACATGCCCGGCCTGGAATTGGCCTTGGCTCCTCAGGATGCTGAATCTGCAGAGATCAACTTCCCTGAATGCTGAGAAGCTTCCTGGAGAACCTTCTGTTGTGCTTCTCTTGGACAGCCCGTGGTGTCACTGGTTCTGTAACCAGTGCCTCTCTTATTTGGACCTGGCACCACTGGGTGATGGCCCTTTTGACCAGCTTGGGATCTGAGTCTTTCTAGTGAAGCTGTGCTGGTAGAAGGATGCTTCTGGAAGGGGGCGTTTATTAATAGACCTACTGGCTTGATTTGCTCCAGTGTCTGAGTGGCTCTTTGTAGGCAAAGGCACACCCCACTTGAGACCTATCTAAAATATATTCTGACTGGATCAGGAAGGCAAGGAAGATGCAAAAGAAAGGAAGTGACAGGATTCTGTAATCACATCTGTAATTAGGGGGCTTTGGGGCATAACTGGGGCATAATTTGGGAGAATTTTTCTATGTTGTCTTGCTTGCATCTTATCTCTAGTTCCGGTCATTGGAATCAGAGAAGCCCGGGTTCCAACAAGTTCTTCTATTGATGGCTGTGCAATAATGAGGACATCATTTGACTCCCAAACCTCAGTTTTCTCATCTGTTAATTGGGATGAGGGTCCCTCCCTCATGGGTGTGAGGTGAGGATAACAGGTGATGATGCTGCTGAAGCCCCAGGCACCCTGTGCTTGACTCTGCAGCCAGTGCACGGGCAGGAGCCACATGACACTGTTCTTACTCCCCTGCTTGCCCTGCTCTACACAGGACACATGCTAGAAAAATAAGGTTTATGCCAACTAGCATTTTAGGAGCACTTGTAGGTCGTCCCTGATGACTCAGATGGTAAAGAATCTGCCTGCAGTGCAGGAGACTCGGGTTCAATCCCTGGGTCAGGAAGATCCCCTGGAGAAGCGAATGGCTACCCACTCCAGTATTCCTATCTGGAGAATCCATGGACAGAAGAGCTATAGGGCTACATCCATGGGGTCCCAAAGAGTCAGACTTGACTAAGCGACTTTCACTTTACCACAGGTATGTGCTATGCAGTGCACATGTGTTTGATAAGGTTTCATATTTTCAATATACTTGAGTAATTGCTACCTCAGAGCAGGCTGCTTTCAATTCGGTTCAATTCAGTCACTCAGTCGTGTCCAACTCTTTGCAACCCCAAGGACTGCAGCATGCCAGGCTTCCCTGTCCATCACCAGCTCCCGGAGCTTGCTCAAACTCGTGTCCATTGAGTCAGTGATGCCATCGAACCATCTCATCCTTGTACCCTTCTCCTCCTGCCTTCAATCTTTCCCAGCATCAGGGTCTTTTCCAATGAGTCAGTTCTTCGCATCAGGTGGCCAAAGTGTTGGAGCTTCAGCATCAGTCCTTCCAATGGGTATTCAGGATTGATTTCCTTTAGGATTGACTGGTTTGTTCTCTTTGCAGTCCAAGGGACTCTTTAAGAGTCTTCTCTAACACCACAGCTCAAAAGCATCAATTCTTCAGCACTCAGCTTTCTTTATGATCCAGCTCTCACATCCATACATGACTACTGGAAAAACCGTAGCTGACTAGATGGACCTTTGTCAACAAAATAATGTCTCTGCTTTTTAATATGCTGTCTAGGTTTCTCATAGCTTTTCTTCCAAGGAACAAGCATCTTTTAATTTCATGGCTGTAGTCACCATCTGTAATAATTTTGGAGCCCAAGAAAATTAAGTCTGTCACTGTTTCCATTGTTTCCCCATCTATTTGCCATGAAGTGATGGGACCAGATGCCATGATCTTTGTTTTTTGAATGTTGAGTTTTAAGCCAACTTTTCCACTCTCCTCTTTCACTTTCATCAAGAGGCTCTTAGTTCCTCTTCACTTTCTGCCATAAGGGTGGTGTCATCTGCATATCTGAAGTTATTGATATTTTTCCTGGCAATCTTGATTCCAGCTTGTGCTTCATCCAGTCTGGTATTTTGCATGATGTACTCTGAATGTAAGTTAAATAAGCAGGGTAACAGTATACAGCCTTGACATGCTCCTTTCCCAATTTGGAACCAGTCTGTTGTTCCACGTCTGATTCTAACTGTTGCTTCTTGACCTGCATACAGATTTCTCAGGAGGCAGGTCAGGTGGTCTTAGATTCTCATCTCTTAAAGAATTTTCCATAGTTTGTTGTGATCTACATAGGCTGCTTTAGAAAGACAATAATAACTTTATGAATTAACTTACGCTTTTTACATATTTTTACCAAATTAGACCTCCACCCACCACACCTTACAGCTCCCTAGAGGAACAAAAGCAATGAGCAAAAACAGTGCTTGCCTCCTGGAGACTCACAGTCCCTTCTTCTGGAGTTTTCTTCTAAAGAACACCCCACTGAATGCAGCCGTCAGGGGCTTACTGCTCTTTCCTTGTGGTGAGGAGAAGTAGGCCCGGGTCCTAGGCTGGCTGAGACTTGAACAAGAATGTTGAAGAGTCAAGACATGTCTGTTCTGGGACTTCCCTGGTGGTCCAGTGGCTAAGATGCTGTGCCTCTGCAGGGGACATGGGTTCCATCCCAGGTTGGGGAACCAAGATCCCACATGGTGCATGAGATGGCAAATTTTTAAAAAGAGACATGTCTATGTTGGAGGCTTAGCAGAGGGCAAGGGACTGTACTGCAGAGAGCTGGCTGAGGCCACCTGACCAAGGATGGTCCTTGCCCTCCCCACAGACCCACGTGAAGCATTAGAACTATAACCGGCACAAAGTGATATTTATTAACCACCATTATTATCACCAGTATTATTACTACAGCACTTGTTGGGAGACTCTCTGGGATTGGGCTTTGGTTGTCTTTCCAAAATGATCTTCTGTCATAACAGAATCTAGGGGTGGATTTTGAAACCAATAATTCCACAGTGAAGGAACAATTTGACAACCTTGGGATTGATTGTACAAATCATCTGAGGCCCTCTTCCTTATTCTCTCTGAATAGCCAGGACAAGCTGAGCCCTGGCTAGGTTATCCCAATTTATCTGTACTATTGCTGTCTCCCGAGCCAGCAGGAAGTGATGATTACCTCACTGTGTATTCACCCCATGGGCTGGTGGAAATGGGATGCAGACTGCTAAGTCCACACTGTCGTGCATTTAGGCCTCAGAAATCTGATTCCAAGAATGTATATCTTGCATCACAATCTGGATTTCCAGAGGAAAGTTTTGGACAAAATAACCCAGACCCAGGTCTGGGTAATTTAAAGCCTGGTGAAATGGGGCAGAAAGAGCCCAGAATATACAGGTCTGAATCTTGGCTGGAGAGATGTGGAAGATTTGAGGCGCCAGACGATTGGCTTCTCTCCAAATGTTTACCACCCTGGTGCCATGAGGTAGTGGATGGGCCACGTGCTCATTCTCCTCCCTTCTCTCTCTGCCTTTCTCTCCCCTTCTCCTCGGATTTTCCATAGTCTGGAGAAATTCAGGAACCTGCTGACCAAGAGGGAGAGTGATGAGAAAAATGAAATGACAGATTCAGACCAACCCTGCCCTGGCTGAGGACACCATGAAGTGTGAGTGCTGGCCCTGGACTTGGAACCCCAGCTCTCACTCACATCTGCCTGGGCGTGACCTTTGTCCCTGGAAGACTTGGTTCTCTGGAGAGAGGATGACATGAGGCCTGGGGCCACATCTCCAGGAAATAGGAAGGTGGTGGCGGCTGCTGATGCAGAGAGTCCAGGAGAGCAAGGGCTGCTGTTTCTTCCTGCCCGGTGCCTCCCCGCCCCCGCCCCGCTCCACCCTGTGGCACCCAGGCTGCCTGTACTGCTCGAATGCCACAGACCTTGCTGGGGGCCTCCAAAGAGACCTCAGAGGCTTGCAGCTGGCAAGGCCTTTAGTTGGCATGTCTCTGAGTTCACCTCCCAAAGAAGAAAGCATATGCTGCTGCAGCCAGTGACACTCCTCACTGATGTGCCTGCTGCCCAGGCAGTAACTGTTCAGTCTGGCATTGCTTTCTCTTCTTCCTAAAGCCTAATATCACAAGGAGTCCTGAGCCCTGAACCCAGTCCAGCCTCTGGGACAGAAGAAGCTGTGCTTTTATAAACCCACACTACTGCAGGTTCTATACAGGCAAGTGGTTCTCCAATTCCTCCCCTTCCCCAGCAACTATGTATCAAGCCAGAGGACTCATCTCACTGGTAAAAGGTGTTTTGCAACGGTCACTGCTCCACTTTGGGCTGCCAGCAGTCTGTGGATGGGGGGGCACCAGAGGCCAAGAAGGTGGCGAGCTGCAGACATGGACACTGATCACATGTGTGTGTTAATCACTCAGTTGTGTCCGACTCTTAGCGATCCCGTGGACTGTAGCTCACCAGGCTCCCCTGTCCGTGGAATTCTCCAGGTAAGAATACTGAAGTGGATTGCCACTCCCTTTTCCAGGGGATCTTTCCTTAGCCGGGGACTGAACTCAGGTCTCCCACATTGCAGGCAGATTCTTTACCATCTGAGCCACCAGGGAAGAGGGGGATGGGAAAGTGCTGGCTGGCACTGCCTGGGCACACCCTCAGAACCCTGATTTCTCTCCTGTGTCCCCCAACCCACCTCAGCAGTCTGGTGCCAGGCTCTCCGTTGCTGGCTGACCCCCATCACCCAGCTGCCCCTGGCCGCATTTATAAAGGGCGTCTCTCCAGGAGTCCCCTCAGAAAGGGGGTGCATAGCAAAGGGAGGCCTTTCATCCAGAATTCTCACACTCACCAAAGGCTTCAAATTTGGATTTTAAAAGTTTTATCTTCAAAGATATGCTAATAGGGCTAAAAGAAGGAAACGATCATCGGCTTTAAATTTCTGCCAGACTTTGGTACCATGCCCGTAAATTTCAAAAATAAATCCTTCTATTATATTGTGAATAGATGATCACACTGTTTTGTGTTTTAAATTTTACATGTGGCACAAGCCTTCATTTATTAAATTTTTAAAATATGTCACAATTTTTGAAACCCTATTTGGACATGCCTTTGTTTTCACATCACATCTACTTCTGCTTTATTGACTACGCCAAAGCCTTTGACTATGTGGATCACAACAAACTGGAAAATTCTTCAAGGGATGGGAATACAAGACCACCTTACCTGCCTCCTGAGAAATCTGTATACAGGTCAAGAAGCCACAGTTAGAACTGGACATGGAACAACAGACTGGTTCCAAATTGGGAAAGGAGTATGTCAAGGCTGTATATTGTCACTCTGCTTATTTAACTTATATGCAGAGTACATCATGAGAAATGCTGGGCTGGATGAAGCACAAGCTGGAATGAAGATTGCCAGGAGAGATATCAATAATCTCAGATATGTAGATGACACCACCCTTATGGAAGAAAGTGGAGAGGAACTAGACTAAAGAGTTATGAAGACTCTTTAGAGCCTCTTGATGAGAGTGAAGGAGGAGAAAAAGCTGGCTTAAAACTCAACATTCCAAAAACAAAGATCATAGTATCTGGTTCTATCACTTCTTAGCAAATAGATGGGGAAACATTGAAAACAGTGATAGACTTCATTTTCTTGGGCCCCAAAATCACTATAGGTGGTGACTGCAGCCATGATAAAAGACACATGTTCCTTGGAAGAAAAGCTATGAGAAACGTAGACAGCATATTAAAAAGCAGAGGCATTACTTTGCCAACAAAGGTCCATTTAGTCAAAGCTATGGTTTTTCCAGTGGTCATGTATGGATATGAGAGTTGGACCAAAAAGAAAGCTGAGTGTCAAAGAATTGATGCTTTGGAACTGTGGTTTTGGAGAAGACTCTTGAGAGTCCCTTGGGCTGCAAGGAGATCCAATCAGTCCATCCTAAAGGAAATCAGTCCTGAATAGTCATTGGAAGGACTGATGCTGAAACTAAAACTCCAATACTTTGGCTACCTGATGTAAAGAAGTGACTCATTTGAAAAGACCCTGATTCTGGGAAAGATTGAAGGTGGGAGGAGAAGGGGACGACAGAGGCTGAGATGGTTGGATGGTGTCACTGACTCGGTGAACATGAGTTTGAGCAAGCTTCGGGAATTGGTGATGGACATGGAAGCCTGGTGTGCTGTAGTCCATGGGGTTGCAAAGAGTAAGACACAACTGAGCGACTGAACTGAACTGAACTTGTTTCCACATGCCCAGAGCCTCAGAGGATGAAAGTGTCCCAGGCCTCTCTTGACCATCAGCTGCTTTCCTCTTGGTGGACAGTAGGAAAAGCTGTTCCCTTTCCATATTGCTGTTTCAACCTTAGAAAATCTAAGGTGTATCTCCCCGTTTCGTTACAGCACTGACCTATGATGGAAGAGGCCTTCAAGGTTTAGGGATGTACAGTTCTGGATAGTGCCTGATCCCTTGCGTTTCTAACAAGTTCCCAGGTGAAGTGATGTAGGTGGTTCAAGGGCCACATTTTGAAAACCACTGTCCCATGGACAGAGGAGCCTGGTAGGCTGCAGTCCATGGGGTCGCTAAGAGTCGGACACGACTGAGTGACTTCACTTTTCACTTTCATGCATTGGAGGAGGAAATGGCAACCCACTCCAGTGTTCTTGCCTGGAGAATCCCAGGGACGGGGGAGCGTGGTGGGCTGCCGTGTATGGGGTCGCACAGAGTCGGACACGACTGAAGTGACTTAGCAGTAGCAGCAGCAGTCCCAGGGAGATGGGCTGGGAGGGAAATGTGAGTGAATACTCAAAGATCTAGTTCTTTCTTTTTATAATTTTTTAATTGGAGGAAAATTACAATGTTGCATTGATTTCTGCCTTACAACAACGCGAATCAGCGCTAATTATACATATATCTCCTCCCTTTTGAGCTTCCCTCCCCTCTCCCCATCTGACCCCTCTAGGTCATCACAGAGCACCAGGCTGGGCTCCTGTGTTATATAGCAACTTGTTCCCTAATAGCTCATTTAGTAAAGAATCCACCTGCAATGCAGGAGACCCCGGTTTGATTCCTGGGTCGAGAAGACTGCCTGGAGAAGGGATAGGCTACCCACTCCAGTATTCTTGAGCTTCCTTTGTGACTTGGCTGGTAAAGAATCGGAGACCTGGGTTCAATCCCTGGGTTGGGAAGATCCCCTGGAGAAGAGAAAGGCTACCCACTCCAGTATTCTGGCCTAGAGAATTCCATGGACTGTATAGTTCATAGGGTCGCAGAGAGTCAGACATGACTGAGCAAGTTTCACTTTCTTACCAGCTATCTGTTTTACATGATAGTGTATATATGTCGATACTACTTTCTCCATTTGTCTAGTTCTTTCTTATTCTCAAACTTTGCTGTTGGCTTCAGAGGCGGGGAACCCTAAGCACCATAACTGCCGCTGCACAGAAAACCCAGGTGGGGTTGATCTGAGTCCGGAAAGCCAGAGTCTCAGGCATGGACCTACAGCAGAGGAGCTAGAGGTCTGATCAGCTGTGTCCAATGAGAATATAATGCAAGCAACAAATGCAAATCATATATATTATTTCATGTTTTCTATATATATTAAAAATTAAAGCTTAATTTTAACCATATATATATATTTAACCTAATTATCCAAAATGTTATCTTTTTGATATGTCATCGACATAATTATTAATGAGACGTTTTACATACTTTTTTTCACACCAAGTCTTGGGACCTGTTCTGTGTTTTCCGGGAGCACGTGTGGAGAATGCACGTCTACATTCACCACGTACTGGGGTCACCTGCCTCTGAAGAAGAAGGCCTAGGGCACGGAGGTCAGCAGGCAGGTCCCTCCTTCCTGTCCTTCCTAGAGCCTCTAGAATCTGTTCTCCACATCTGAGAATCTTTCCTGTGTTCCTCGTCATCGCTGCTTCTGGAGAGCACGAGCAGGCGAGTGGGCCAGATCAACTCTGCAGGGCTCCTTTCCTCGCGTCTATGTGTCTGAAGTCAGAATCCAAGAGAATCACGCCTCCCCGCCACTTTCCAGACTGAACCATTGACACATATGAGCAGAGCCCCTGGGTGTTGATGGGGAGAAGATGAAGCTTTGGTTGGGGAGAAATGGATATCTGAAATCGATTGAGACAGAGAGCAAAGGAAGAGCTGTGGTTGGCCTGAACAGTCTTGAGTGTTGTTCAAATGTTGCCAGCGGGTGTGAGCTGACACTTCTAGGAATTCCACTGGCCGAGGATCCCAGAGCACAGTGGGTATTTTTTGTTTTGTTTTGTTTACAACATTGAGTCCACAGCCATTGTGCTCTGCCCATGGCATGGTGCCTTTTCTCCAGTTGCAGTCATGAAACAGGCAGGTATTGAGTGCCCACTGCATGTGCCAGTATACGGGGGAGGCAGTTGATTATAATTATTTGGATCACGTGTTTTAGAGCCAGTCAGGCCTGAGTGCATATCTCCACTTTTGCAGTGTGATCTTAGGAAGTGTTTTAATCTCTAAGCCATGGTTTCTTTGTTTGCAAAATGGGGATAATAACACCTATACCACAGAAGTCCCGTGAGAATGAAGTGAGGTGATATATGTCACTTCTGACCTCAGAGCCTGGCTCACAGGCATTCAGTGAACGGCAGCAGCTGGGACTGGATGAGGTGAGCGAGGTGTACCGTGTGGAGCTCTCACCACCATCACCACTGTTGCTCTTAAGTTATTATTGCCATAGTAGGTGCCCTGGGAATTACCAAGCTGCATGAGGCATGATCCTTCCTCTCCAGGAGCAGGGGGTCCCTGAGGGGAGAGAAGATGTACACACAAGTGAGCCAGGGATGAGCTAGGTGTGATGATTGGGAGAGGAAGGAGAGATTGCTTCCATCCAGGAATTCAGAGACTGTGTACATGAGGAATGGATGAGAGGGCTGCTGGCAGAGATTGAGGAGAAGGACAGTTTCTGGAGAGAAAGGCTCGATCAAGGCCACAGAGGTGAAGAACTGTGCTCAGGGAGAATTGAATGGCTGTGATCCTGGCACATGGAGACAGCTCAATGAGACTGGTCAGAGGCTGGTTGCAGCCCATTTGTACAGGTCTTACATGCCAAGCAATGGCGTCCAGACTGTGTTTGGTAAAAAATAGAAAACCATAGACAGCATCCCAGGAGGGAATGACAAGAGTAATGATAAATACTTTTTTTTCCTTTTGAAACAGGGAAGTTTTGAGAGTCAGAATTTACTGACATTGCCTGGTCAAAACTGAACACGAATCTTCATGCCTTGAGATGCAGGTAACTTGTAAATCATGTCATCTGTTACCACCCATTTGCAGTCCTACTGCCCCAAAGGAACCCTGTTAGCAGTGGGGTAGGCAACCTTCCAGACTTTCCTCTGTACAAAGACAACACACAGAGAGGAAAAGGCTTTAACCAAAATTGGAGCATACCAAACTCACTGTTCTGTCATTTACCTTTTTATTGTAACTGACTCCCCAGTCCCCCTCCTCCAGCCTTTAGTAACCACCACTCTACTTCCTATTTTTATGACCTTAACTAATTCAGGAACCTAGTATAGATGGGGATCATTAGGTATCTGTCCTTTTGTGATTGGTTTATCTCATTTAGCATAATGTCTTCTAGGTTTAACTATGTTATAGAATGTCAGAATTTCCTTCCTTTTTAAGGCTGAATAATATCTCGTTCTTATATATATTACTGTTTTTTTTTTGGCCCATCATCCCCTGATGAACACTTGCTTTCATCGTTTGACTCTTGTCTGTTATGTACTTTAAACTTATATTGTGGGCATGTTTCCATGTGAGTTCCTACAGAACCAGCTCATTCTTCTTCATACTGCCTACTGTTCCATTGTATGGAAGTGACCAATTGAGAATCCCACAACCAGCTAGTGGTATGATGAGGATTTGAACCCAGTTCTTTCTGGCTCCAAAGGCTGAGTGCTTTTCTGTGCTCCAGGAGACGTGAGGGATGTGTACATTTTGAGCCACTATGTGGCCAGAATGGTGTTAGGCACATATAAAATAATGGGATACAACTTGACTGGGTTCTGAAAGGATTTTGAAAAATTAAGTGATGGGAGTGTGTTGAGGCCAGATCTAGTCCTGATTTAGGAAACTTCCCACGACCTAGTGATGGCCAGTGACACTCAGATTGATTTTTCCATTGCTGAAAGGAAGTAGAAGTGATCAGAGAACATAAATAACCTAGTAAAGCCAGGCAAGACTGTGTCTTCCCATGACACAGTTATGGCCAATTCTTGGTCAACACTGACCTGTGCCCCTCTCAGTATGGCTCTGCTGCTGCTGCTAAGTTACTTCAGTCGTGTCCGACTCTGTGTGACCCCATAGACGGCAGCCCACCAGGCTCCCCCGTCCCTGGGATTCTCCAGGCAAGAACACTGGAGTGGGTTGCCATTTCCTTCTCCAATGCATGAAAGTGAAAAGTGAATGTGAAGTTGCTCGGTCGTGTCCAACCCTCAGCGACCCCATGGACTGCAGCCTGCCAGGCTCCTCCATCCATGGGATTTTCCAAGCAAGAGTACTGGAGTGAGGTGCCATTGCCTTCTCCACAGTATGGCTCTAGAATAGGAATAAACAGTAGCATCTTTAGGCCTTGTCGCTCATCTGGCCCAACCCTTTGTTTTAGGCGAGGAGGGAACTGGAGCCTGAGAGAAGGCCCCATTCCCTGCTGGCACCTCGAGGGTGTGGCTGCTGGCTACTTAAGGTGTTAAGGTACTCCATATTGTTTCCCATCCCAGTTTTACTGACTCGTAGTCACTCTGTTGATGGTGGAAACTTGTGCATTATTTTTGTTCTTCATTTTTCCTGTACACGTACATTCTTTCAGCCACCTGCCTGGCTTTATTAAAAGTTATTTATGGTCTCTTAATACCTCTACTTCCTTCTTTTTCTTCCAGCAATGGAAAATCAATCTGAGTGTCATTAAGAGGATATCCCCTGAAGATGGCTGGAAACGGTGGATTTGTCACCCAACTTTCTTCCCTTCACTGATCAATTGGAATTTCTTCCACGGGCCTGAGCCCCAGTGTTATCTCACTGTCTGAATCCAGGCAGGCCTTGCACTGACTTGCCAAGTTTCCATCACTTTGTCTTCCTGTCATTGGCTGATCTGATCTCTGCACTGATTAATTAGTTTCAAATCCCTTCCTATTGATCTAGTAAAATTGACTTCTTGAATTCGTGATGGGAAATTCTGAGAGTGTTTCATTTAGACTCTGAGGGGCATCTTTTTTTAATGTCCTGTCAGAGACTTCCCCTGGGATCGAGTCGTTGTCCACTGTGCAGTCTCCTGAACCACACAGAACAAATGCGGAACTGGCGGAGGTCCTCTCCCTGCTGCTGAGTCTGGGTGCTTTTACAGCAAGCACTTCTGCCTATTCATGGGGCAGGTTTCTGTATCCTCTCACCAAAGGCACCTTGGACCACTGTCTTTCTACCTCTCGAGATTCTCTGAGCTGCATCTAAGCATCACAGCTTAGCCTTTCAGGGTGGGGCCTGCTTGCCATCCACCCATGTCATCTGGGGCCAGAACAGAGCCGCTTCCCCCGCCCCAGTGGTACGCTGCTTGATTTATACGTATCTTCTTTTTCTTTCTACTGGCTGTGATCCCCCCTCTCCGTGCAGGAAGGGCTGGAGTAAAAGTCCGAAAGTTGAATATTCTCTGTTCTGTCACAAAGAGAAATGAGCAGAAACACATGGCCTTAAAGGTTAGGAGAGAATTCCGTTGAGAGCCAGTCCCAACCTGGATGCAGGACTGATTCATGGCACTCAGCAAGATGCCTTTCGGGGTGTGGTCACTCACTGGCTGGAATTAAATCCTAATACCTGCTTTCCCAGTCAGCAGCCACCACGATGCAGGGAGCTTGTTTATTTAACGTGATCAGACCACTGTGTCCAGCTAATCTCCACTTGCCTATCTCCTCTAAGATAGCTTTCCCCAAAAAATGTGTAAACACATTCTTTGAATCTTCTTAGAAGTCCCTTAAAGCCCCCTGCGAGGCCTGCCCCCACTGGGCAGGCAGTGGTGAGTCACCCCGAGGTGGGAGGGTTCTCATACATCTCCGTCAGGCACGGCAAGAGCAGCAGCCCAGCCAGGAATGAGCTTCTCCCTCCCAGCAGCCTCCCTGCAAGGCAGGGCCCTGGAGAGCCGCTGTGCAAGCTGCAGCATTTGGCTCATTCATTTGTCTTCATTAACGTTGCTTATAGCGAGCCCTTTGTCACATATATGATTATGGGAGATTCAATTCTCCTGAATGTGTAAACACAGAGCTCCAGTGTGAGGCTCCAAGCAGGCAGCAGCCTGAAGAGGAGCTTTTCTGCTGTTGGGGGGATGACATATACTTTCAGCCCCTGAGGATGGGGCTGCACTGGGGGGACTGGGTCTTAAATGTTGGAGACTGGTTCTTGCTTCTCAGTCCTTCCCCCCGGGGCTGAGTCCTTGCCCACCAGTCACTTCACATGACTCCATGTCCTTGTCCGTTCCTCCCTCCCCTCAGCTCCACAGTCACCAAGTCCACTCATACTCAGCATTCCTGCCTTAACCTCGCTTAACTACATCCCTTCCTCATTCCTCCTCCAGGGCCCTGTCCTCATATAAGGCCACCATCATCTCATGGCTGGATTCTTGGACAGCCTCTTCATCATACTCCCTACCACCAATCTTGTCCCACTCTCCTCCGTTCTCACCCTGCTGCTATCTTCATCTTTCTGAAATCCCTATCAGTCTGGGCCACCCTCCTTCCTAGGAAAAGCCTGAACTGCTTCACTTGGTCTGCAAGGCTCTTCAGAACTAGGTCCCTGGAACTTCTAGGCTTTGACCCCATCAGCATGATTGTTTCCTTCCTGCATCCCCTTTTTGGGTTATACTTTGTCACAGGGTTCCAGAACAATTCTATCTTGTGCCTAATATCTTAGGGCTTTTAAAAAGATGGGCTTCCCTGATAATTCAGTTGGTAAAGAATCCACCTGCAATGCAGGAGACCTCGGTTCAATTACTAGGCTGGGAAGATCTGCTGGAGAAGGGATAGGCTACCCACTCCAGTATTCTAGGACTTCCCTTATGGCTCAGCTGGTAAAGAATCCGCCTGCCATGCAGGAGACCTGGGTTTGATCCCTGGGTTGGGAAGATCCCCTGGAGAAGAGAAAGGCTACCCACTCTAGTATTCTGGCCTAGAGAAGTCCATGGACTGTATAGTCCATGGGGTGGCAAAGAGTCACACACAACTGAGCGACTTTCACTTTCACTGTCCTTAAAAAGCTAAATCAATCGTTTAATTACTTAAAAAATATTTTTATTGAGGTATAATTGACATATAACATTATATTAATTTCAGATGTGTGTGCAACTCAGTTGCTCAGTCATGTCCAACTCTTTGTGACCCCATGGACTGTAGTCTGCCAGGGATTATGCATGGGATTTCCCAGGCAAGAAGGGTTGCCATATCCTTCTCCAATTTCAGGTGTACAAGCTAACAAATCAATATTTGTATACACTGTGCAATAATCACCACAGTGAGTCAGTTACCATCTGTCACCATACAAAGTTGCAAAACATTTTTTCTTGTGGTGAGAACTTTGAAGATTTACTCTTAGCAAGCTTCAAACATGCAATACAATATTATTGACTATAATCACCATTCTGTGTATTACCTCACTATGAATTCCTTTTTTAGTTTCTAATTTGCTTACTCTGCTATTTCTCATATTAGCACAGAACATGGGGAGCTGGACTAAATAAAATACCCATGTCACTGTTTCCTTAGTATCATTCTCCAGGGGCTGATGTTTCTATTCTGAGCTGTTATACTCAGGCCACTTTAGGTGCAAGAAGGAGAACAATCAAGTTACCAGAGGGAAAACGTGGGTATTTATTAAAGAATATGCATGAGGGAGGCTTCTCTGGTGGCTCAGTGGTAAAGAATCTGCCTGAAGTGCAGGAGCTACAGGAGACACAAATTCAATCCGTGTTTGGAAGATTCCCTGGTGGAGGAAATGGCGACCGACTCCAGTATTCTTGCCTGGAGAGGATCCCCATGGACAGAGGAGCCTGATGGGCTGCAGCCCATGGGGTCACAACTGAATCAAGTTAGCAAGCATACACACATGCTTGAGGGACCAGAACAAAATCTGGCTCAGGTAAGGGCAGAAACAAGACAGCCACTGGGCCCGGCCAGTCTCTCTTTCTCTCTGTGACTTTCTGTCTTTCAGTCTTTCTCATTTGCTTCTCTTCTCTCCATTCTCTTAACTCCTTCTTGGCCAGCTTCTCCTCTTTGTTGTTATTTTTCAGTTGCTCAGTCATGTCAGACTCTTTGCAACCCCATGGACGGCAGCCCACCAAGCTTTCCTGTCCTTCACTATCTCCTGGAGTTTGCCCAAACTCATTCCTCTCCTTATTCATCTTATATACCACCCAGAATGGCAGCCATAGTCCAGGGCCTATGTGGGCTTCCAACTTTAGCACCCACCACTCACTACAGCTTCCTGTCACTGGAGAGAGGTTGGGCGGGTGCTGAGTCCTCGCTCTGAAACAGGCTGCAGCAGTCCTGCATCCTGGTAAGTCTTGGGTCTGGTTGCCCTTCACTCAGAACTCTTTCCCACATTCTTCCCCATAGCTTTGATCCAAGAGGGGCAGGTTACAAGGGTATCCCGTTTTCTCTGTCAGAGGCTGGGAGCAGAGGCAGCTTATCAATGGGAGGTCATATTAACTTATTACATTAATTGTATTAGTAACAAAGTACCATAAGAAAGTAACAAAGGAGGCTGTATTAGTAACCAAGTACCACAAACTAGGTGGCTTAAACAATAGAAATCTGTTGTCTCAGTGTTGGAGGCTAGAAATCTGAGATCAGGGAGTTGGTTGTGTAGATTTCCTTCTGAGGGCCATGAGGTAAGGATGTGTTCCATGCCATTCTCCTAGCTTCTGGTAGCCTCGAGCATCCCTGGCTTGTATGTGGCATTCTCCCTGTGTCTTTGCATCATCTGCCTTCTGTATGTGTCTGTCTCTGTATCTGTCTTCCCTTTTATAAGGACTCCAGTCATATTGGATTGGACCCCACTCTAATAACCTTGTCTTATTTTGATCTTTCTACAAAGACCCCATTTCCAAATAAGATCACGTTCACAGGTACTGGGGATTAGGACTTCACCATCTTTTGGGGTGTGCAGTTCGATCCATGACAGAGGCTAAGGGCAGGGCTGAAGATATCTCTGCAGTTCCTCTCCTTGGCCCCCTTAGGAGCTTCATTGTGAGCCCACTTTGGCAGTCCTCCAGACATGACTAGACACTGGAGTAAAAAGAGACCATTAGGTGTAATTGAGGCCCCCACTGCAGACAGGAAAAACCTTGTAAACCTCAAATAAATACCTTCTACAGGTAAACAGTGCCCCACTGCACCCTGTCCAGGAATGTAGCCTTGTGGCTTTGTAAGACCTGTAGGGAAAGGTTATTTATAACATGGATAGGTTGGTAGCTCTGATGACAACTATTAACGTGGTCAATAATAACTACACCAGTAATGCTAATACTGCAAAAGGTCAGTTTTCATTCCAATCCCAAAGAAAGGCAATACCAAAGAGTGTTCAAACTGCCACACAATTGCACTCATTTCACACACTAGCAAAGTAATGCTCAAAATTCTCCAAGCCAGGCTTCAACAGTACGTGAACCATGAACTTCCAGATGTTCAAGCTGGATTTAGAAAAGGCAGAGGAATCAGAGATTAAAATGCCAACATCCATTGGATCATTAAAAAAGCAAGAGAGTTCCAGAAAAACATCTACTTCTGCTTTATTGACTACGCCAAAGCCTTTGACTGTGTGGATCCCAATAAACTGTGGGAAATTTTGAAAGAGATGGGAATACAAGACCACCTGACCTGCCTCCTGAGAAATCTGTATGCAGGTCAAGAAGCAACAGTTAGAACTGAACATGGAACAACAGACTGGTCCCAAATTGGGAAAGGAGTACGTCAAGACTGTATATTGTCACCATGCTTATTTAACTTATATGCAGGGTACATCATGCAAAATGCCAGACTGGATGAAGCACAAGCTGGAATCAAGATTGCCAGGAGAAATAATAACCTCAGTTATGCAGATGACACCACCCTTATGGCAGAAAGTGAAGAAGAACTAAAAAGCCTCTTGATGAAAGTGAAAGAGGAGAGTGAAAAAGTTGGCTTAAAGGTCAACACTCAGAAAACTAAGATCATGGCATCTGGTCCCATCACTTCATGGCAAATAGATGGGGAAACAGTGGAAAGAGTGACAGACTTTATTTTCTTGGGCTCCAAAATCACTACAGCTGGTGACTGCAGCCATGAAATTAAAAGATGCTTGCTCCTTTTAAGAAAAGCTAGGACCAACTTAGATAGTCTATTAAAAAGCAGAGGCATTACTTTGCCAACAAGCGTCCATCTAGTCAAAGCTATGGTTTTCTAGTAGTCACGTATGGATGTGAGAGTTGGAGCATAAAGAAAGCTGAGTGCCAAACAATTGATGCTTTTGAACTGTTTGGAGAAGACTCTTGAGAGTCCCTTGGACAGTAAGGAGATCCAACTGATCCTAAAGGAAATCAGTCCTGACTATTCATTGGAAGGACTGATACTGAAGCTGAAATTCCAATACTTTGGCTACCTGATGTGAAGAACTGACTCATTTGAAAAGACCCTGATGCTGGGAAAGATTGAAGGCGGGAGGGGAAGGGGACAACAGAGGATGAGATGGTTGGATGTTGTCACTGACTTGATGGACATGAGTTTGAGCAAGCTCTGGGCATTGGGGATGGACAAGGAAGCCTGGTGTGCTGTAGTCCATGGGGTCACAAAGAGTCAGAGATGACTGAGCGACTGAACTGAATTGATACCACATGTGCCTTAAAATTGTCTTCATATCCATTATTTTATTTGATCCTCATGACAACTATGAGAAATAGGAAAAGATTTTATTTTGTTTCATTTTGTTTTACTTATTTACTGAGGAATAATTGACATAGAGTAGTATATTAGTTTCAGGTGTACAACATGATTTGCTCTTTGTATATATTGCGAAATGATCACCATAATGGGTCAGTCTTATCACCATGCTGCTGTGCTGTGCCTAGTCACTCAGTCATTTCTGACTCTTTGGGACCCCATGGACTGCAGCCCACCAGGCTCCTCTGTCCATGGGATTCTCCAGGCAAGAACACTGGAGTGGGTTGCCATGCCCTCCTCCAGGGGAATCTTCCCAACCCAGGGATTGAACCCAGGTCTTCCACATTGCAGGTGGATTCTTTACTGTCTGAGCCACCCAGGAAGCCCACTTATCACCATACTTAGTTACAAAACTTTTTTTCTTGTTTTGAGAACCTGTAAGATCTATTCTCTTAGCAACTTTCAGATAGGCAATACAGTATTATTAACTATGGTCTCCATGCTGTACATCTCATCCCCATGAATTATTTATTATTTAACTGTAAATTTGTACCTTTTGACTCCCTTCATGGATATTTCCCCAACACCCACCCTGTGCCTCTGGCAACCATCCATCTATTCTCTGTATCTGAGAGCTTCTTTTTTTCTTGCAGAACATATGGTATTTATGTTTCTCTGAATTCTTTAACATAGCATACTGCCCCCAAAGTTCATGCATGTTGTTGCAAATGGCAAGATTTTTTATGACTGAATAATATGCCATTGTGTGTGTATCACATTGTATCTATCCGCTCATCCATCACTGGACACTTAGGTTGTTCCCACATCCTGGCTATTGTAAACAATGCTTCATTGAACATGAGGGTGTGTATAGCTTTTTGAGTCGATGTTTTCATTCTCTTCAGGTAAGTACTCAGAAGTAGAATTGCTGGATCATATGGTGGTTCAATTTTTAATTTTTTGAGGAACCTCCATACTGTTTTCCATAGTGGCAGTGCCAGTTTACATTCCCACCATGAGTGCACAAGAGTTCCCTTTCCTCCACGTCCTTGCGGGCGCTTGTTACCTCTTGTCTTTGTGGTGATAGCCATTCTGACAGGTGTGAGGTAATCGCTTCTCGTGGTGGTGATTAGCATTTTCCTGATGATCAGTGACAGTATCTTTTCTGTGTACCTGTGCAGATTTTTGTCATATTACTTCTTTGTGCCTCAGTTTCCTCATCTGGGAAATGAAGATAGCAGTAGCTGCTCAAAGGGTTGTTGTATGAGTTAAATACATTAATAAATTTTAGCTCTGATACCCTGTAAGCATGATGAAATGAATGCTGTTTTCATTCACTGTCATTTATATTACAGATAGAGAAAACAGACTGGGAGGTTAAGAGTCTCAGCTAAGACTCTCAAACCCACTGCCAAGCAGGGGCCCTCACAGTTCAGGGGCAAGAGGATCAAAGGGTGTCTCTGTAAATCCAGAGAGAAGATGACACTCCATCCCCATCACCTCTTCCTGTCATATCTTAGAGTTATTAATACTTTGCTCGAGGCTCATAACGTCTTTTCTTTAAACTGTGTTTTCATTTATTTCCTGTCAAAGCTGTTTTCTTGTTCCCCAAATTAAGAATATATAAAGAAAATATATTTTAGGATGAAATAACATGCAACTCTTTAGTTATGCCTGCTATCTCTGAAAGGTATGAAATACAGTTGTTTGCCAGAGAGAGAAAAGGAAAATCATACACCACATGTACACATACATATTAGAAGACATACGGGACCTGGAAGAGGGCACATAATTTTTCTTTCGTTTCAGTCTAAAAACCATCTAGCCCATTCTGTCAAGCTCTTCTCTCTCATCTCCCTCCACATCTCTGATTCCCACCTGTTGGAGACTTGTTTGTTTTTTTTCTCTCTCTCTCCCCTCTCTGCATCCTCTTGGCTTCATTCTAGGATGTCATAGGTGGGGCTCCTCAGAGGCTGCTGCTAAGATAAGGGGTCATGTGAAAATGACGTACTAGGAAGCATTTCCAGGAAAAATTGGTGGGAAGGTAGGATCAGGAAGGGAGGTCTAGGAAAGCATCAGGCAAAGTCCCATGGAGTTGCTCTTGGAGACAGACGAGTTCAGCCTTCAGAGTTGTCCTCATCAGGAAGGGATGGACAAGGAGCTGGAGGAGTTCCCACCTGTGATCAAGGGCTGTCCTGCCCCCCTCCCTCACTAGGACAGAAATGCCCCCGTCACTTCCAGCTGTCTGAGTGCAGGCCTGAGAAGTGGGAAGCAGGTGCTGGCTTTGAAAATGAAGGCACAGCTGGAGCTGGTGTGTATGAAGATAGTAGATCTGAGGAAAGACTCCATCCTGTAAGAGGCCGCGTGAAGCCCCTGCTGCGCAGGGCTAAGGAGGCCTTAAATTCTTCTGAGTGGAAAGTCTGCAAAACAAACACACCTTTCTGTTGTTCGTGTGCATGGTCTCTGGACAAAGTTTTGACATGTCATGCTACTCAGGGTCTGTTTTTTCATTTGTTTTAATAAATTCAGAGAAGGGAAAGAAATGACATGGATGAAGTGGGGAGAAACCCTCATCAGTTCTCAAACATATTTTAGTTTCATGTTATTGGTTTTTAAACAAAATTCAGAGACACCATGGGGTCTCGGCGGACCTTTGAAGGATTCTTGATTCAGTGTCAGGTGCCCCTATAATCCCAGGCTCATCCTACATCTTTATTGTTTACTTCATCTGCCTTACTCTTCCCCTTTCTGTACAAAATTGGCCTTGGTTTATTTCCTTCTCCTTTTTTCTCCTTTGAATGCTATGGCTTCAACAGTAAGGGGAAGATGCTGAGAAAGGTGGGTTGAATACACAGTCTGGATCCTTTTGGAGATCAGTGCTGTATTTGAGGTGATAAGAGAGTTGGGGGCTAGCCCCCAGTGGCAGGAATGAAAGGGGCACAGGGAGGGATGGAGAGAGCATGCTTTCTGGACTCTACATGTCACAAGGTGATTTCAGAAACAACGTTCTTCCTAATGAGGGAAGATGGGTTTCTGGCCTGCAGGTGGAGGGGCCAGTGCTTGGTGGGGGCAGGGTGCTGGCAGCTTGCACCTGTGGCAGGGAACTGGGCCACTCACCTTCACTGTCTCTTGGCAGAAAGGCAAGGTGCTTCCTAATGGAGACTGATGAAGCCGGAACGCAGATAATGAACTGAAACAGGATTCCTCACTGAAATGAAAGTCAGGGCTGGCGATAATGAACGCAGTTGTCTCTATTGAGCCCAGAAGCTCCACTCTACGTGGAACTTTGTGAAATGAGGTCTTCCTTGTAAAACAACAGGTTGTGAGGAGTGGAATCTATGTTTAAATTGCTGTTAAACTGAGCTAAGCAAAGTCAAGAAATAGCCTTCCAACTCAAGAGATTAATCCTGCAAGCAAGGTGCTCAAAAATGTCCAAGAGGCTTGAAGTCCTTCTTGAATCTTTCGGCAACCTGTGAAAGGAAAATGTTGTAAAATTTCTCCTGCCAAGAAGGAGCTTAAGCATCTCAAGGGCAACCTGAAGCTATTGTCCAAGGTTGTTTCTCTGAATGGACAGTCTCAAGTCAGGAACTTGTGATATTGTGAGTGAACAAAAGAAGATAAGAATACTCAGATTCAAGCATTTTGAAACTCTGGAGAAATGTTTCCCTGGGCTGGGGAGTATCACCAAAATATCCCAGATTTTGGGACACAGTAAAGAAGGAACTGAAGGAATGTTTATTCCATAATAAGGTCGGATAATAAGTTTACTGATCCTGTACTCCCAGTATGAATCTCAACATCGCTAGCTTTTCTGCTGTGCTGGATGAAAAGAGTGGGGTCTGGATCGAAGAGATGTGCTCTTTGAGGTAGGATAATTATTGATTTTCAAACTTCTGGTTATCTGTATAGCATTTGATATTTGCATTGTTGTTCACCAAAGTTTTAACTCATGTGCTCCATGATTGCCAATGGTATACCGAGTCTGTACTTCAGGAAATTTTGGGTAGGTTGGATTTTTTAAATCAGCATAACTTTTATGATTGAAGGCAGTAATAACACCAGTCATCTATAAATCACTTCCACAGTTTATAGAGCATTTTAGTATTACAGGCTTAGTCACTCAGTGTTTGACTCTTTGTGACCCCATGGACTATAGCCTACGAGGTTCCTCAGTCCATGAAGTCTTCCAGGCAAGAATACTGGAGTGGGTTACCATGCCCTCCTCCAGGGGACCTTGCCAACCCAGGTACTGAACCCACGTCTCTTGTGTCTCTGGCATTGGCACGTAGAGTCTTTACCACTGCGCTACCTGGTTTCAATTGCCACAACATCTTTTGAGGAAGTATTGTCATCTCCATTTTCCAGACACAGGAACTGGGACTCAAGAGGGTTCAGGGGCACACTCAACCTTCCACTGCTTCTTGGCTTGTGTTCATAAGTCAGTTCTCCCTACTGCAAATCGTATTCTTTTTTAAAATTCAGCACTCACTAATTAAATCAATTCCCCTGTAGAATTAACCTGGCTTATTATGCCATGGTTATTAATTTTTCTTTTTAATGTGTATGGTGTCAACAAACATTTCTTTGTATTTATCAAATTACTGTAAAGTGGGATATACCTGCAGTGGGTCAACATTGAATGAGTGTCAACTAAGACAGAAAGAAGGATTATTTTCCCCATGTTGTGGGTAAGGAAATGAAACAACAATAAGGTTAAGTGAATTTCCTAAAGTCTTGGTGAAATGGTAGTATCAGTGCTGAGTATTTTAAGCTTCCTGGTTAGCCCATAAAACACCCCTATATTTTCTATTCTTGCTTTGATAGACCAGCTATTGGCAATACCCATAAGAACACTTCCAGTAGAAGCAAATTGTGTGACCTTACACAATACCCAAGACAGATCCATAGGTCTGTGCTTTGAAGTGTGCATGGTTTGGCAGTACAGTTTTAAGAAAAAGAACACAAAATTAGTAAGAGGCTCTGAAGATTAAGCTTCATGAACTTCATAGTAAATCCACCTCTGCCAATAGCTGGCAGGAATGCTCCAGACTCTCACCACACTTCAGGTCCCAGAGTTACACTGGATTTTTGTCTTCCTTCGTTAGTGAGCACGCAGCCTGGAAAGGTGAAGTGAAGCCCAAGTTGAGGACAAAGATATTGAGAGAAGCTCGGCATTTGAAAAGCATTCAGGTCTCCAAGAGCTTCCCAGGTGGTACTAGTGGTAAAGAACCCATCTGCTAATGCAGGACATTTAAGAGACATAGGTTTGATCCCTGGATCAGAAAGATCCCCTGGAGAAAGAGACAGCAACCCACTCCAATATTCTTGCCTGGAGAATCCCCATGAACAGAGGAGCCTGGCAGAATAAAGTCCATGGCGTCACACAGAGTTGGACACGACTGAAGTGACTTAGCACTGCAGCACAGGTTTCCAAGGCCAGATAAATTACTTTCCAGGGAACCAAAATAATTGCAGGTAGGATCAAGGAACAACTTTTTAATAGTTTCTGCACAAGTTATGAAGAAATGACTAGCCACAAGTCAGAGGGGCAAATTGGACCCCAAATTTCAGAGGTGGACTCTGCAAACTACAGGCTGGTAATCTCAACGTTAGCCACCAGCAAATTTCTCAAATGGGTTATCTAACAAATAGTTTGTTAAAATATAGAAAGGGGAGACATGGTTACCAGGTTCTAAGATGGATTCAGTAAAAAAAAATAACAAATCAAGTTCATTTCCACTTTTTTTAAGTGAAATGTTAAGCCTAAAGATCAGGGGAATATGTTTGGATTTCAGAAGGCTATTTGATGGGCTCTTTCATGAAACCTTTTCAAGCAAGTTGGAGAAATGTGGCTCGAACCATGGAATAGTTAAATAGTTTGGTTTGGTTGACTGATAGAGTGAGATGAATTAGTGCCGAAGTGAAAGAATTGCCCATTTCTTTTCAGCTCTTGTTCAGTAAGGATACAAAGATGAATAAGACAGGGCTCCTGCCTTCAAGACTTCAGCAGAGAAAAATGATATATAAGGAACTAGCTATGATCATTCTGGAGAGGGCTGTACCAGGGTTATAGCCAGGAAATGGAATGACTGAGTAGAATCACTGGGGTGGGGTGTTGGGAAAGAGAACTTGATTGCAGTTAGCAATGTCAGCTGATACAGAGGCCGTCTTACAAAGTAGTGAGGATTTCAACTAGAGAGGAGATAACTTGGGGAAGGACACTGAACCAAATAAGTTTCAGGTTCCTTTCAAAGGCTAAGGTTCCGAGTTTGTTCATGGTTAAATCACAATGGCTGGTTTCAACACAGCCAAGCTTGGCTACTGCTCTGAGCCTGCATCTCCACAGCCAGACCATGGGGCAGGGAAAGCAGAACTGCTGAGAAGGGTACCAGAGTCAGCCTGGAAACCACAACCGCGCTAGGAGCACAAGACGGGGAAGGAAAGCTTGTTAGCTTGTTCAAATTACTGGGAACCTCATGAATGAGAATGTCTTTGGCTATTTGAAAAAAACTACAAGCTAGAGGGTCAGGGAATTAAAGGAGCCTTGTGGTCTAGCAAATGAAAGCTGGCGATTTGGGTGTGAGACCCTCTACTCAGAGACATTGAATTTATGTCTCAGGAGTGCTGAGAACCTCCACATTCTTCTCATTTCAAAGCTTTTTCATGTCATTAAAAAGACTGATTCTGCTTTTCTAGAGAATAATGTGGGTTGTTTATTAATGTTCATAGGAAATATTTCTACAATGCCACCTCAGGGTCTGAAACCAACCTGACTGGATGAGGCACATCTAAAGTCTAAAAATCCTAATGTCAGCTGTGTTTCCTGTGCAGAGCACGCTTTAAAATGAAATATTAAGTCACTGAGTCATCTAAGTACCTGGAAACGATTCACATCAGACTGGGAAGAATTTATTAGAAAAACACATCACAGTTCCCCAGCACAAGAGCCACTGCTCGCCGTACACAGCTGTCGGCAGCAAAGTTCTCTTAGGTTCTCTCGCAGGCAGGTGTCCTGCCCTAAATCTAAATTCTGACCGGGAATCTCCTCTGTAACTCAAAGTCACTGTAACAAGATAGCCACCCCGCCTCAAAATCCTTTATACTGTCTCTCCCGTGGGGCTCACCCTTTCTCAGATTGGCACCCTCCTCCGAGGACAAAAACTGGGCATGTGGTGTGAGCGGAGCCCTTTTCACCAGGCAGCCCCTAATTACGCACGGCCTTTCTCCAGCGCGCTCAGCGGCAAAGACCAGCCAGACAATGAACCCATGTTCAAGGCTCTGGATAATGCCGGCCATTTAATGTGGTTGAATATCGCAGCCAGGGCCTTCCTGTTTCCAAACCAGTCAATAGAGGTGTGGGGCCCTGACTGTGTTTCCCAGCCTTTTGCCATCCCGTGGAAGACAAAGAGGAGTTTGATGTCTGTGCCCTGAATACTTAGCATGAGAGGCTGAGGTCCAGCCATCTCCCTGTAAGGTAGTAGAAGGCTGTGGTGCTTGGACAGATTGGGTAGAGTCCAGTTTTCTAGGCAGCACCGCTCGCTCTGTTCACAGGTCCACAGAGAGAAGGGTCTCAGTGTGACTGGAAGGATCTTCTGTCACAAAATAGTACCTATTTTCCCACATAAGCACACAAACATCCTACCTGATTTCTTTCAGCATCAAAAATATTAGTTGACTATAACCATCCGTTTTCGTACCCTGGCACTCCGTGTTTTATTTGTAGAACCGCTTGTGCTCTTTGAAAATTTAATGAAACAATATTAAATAAATAATCCAGAAGTAGCATAATCAAATGCCAGTACATCCAGGCTGGGACCCTGTTCTGAGAAATTGGCTATGTGTAAAGCTCACCTTTTCCTGTTCAAGGAACTACCCTGCTAGTCTGAACATGTGAAAATCTAGCTGGGATGGACCCTCACCCTTTGACTCTCAGCAATAGAAAGAGAATGCAGATCTGTACATAGCAGTCTCTTCATTTTATCCATAATAGCTTCACAGTCAGATTATCCCTACATTTTGGATGAAAAAGGAATGCTATGAATAGCAATAAACTGAGGGGAACCAGTGGGCTGGAGTGTTATGTAAGAGAGAGGGATCCTTCCCTCTCCCATCCGCCTTCCTCCCCACCCTCCGTTTGTAAGAAATACTATCCCAAACATCTCAGACAGCTGAGAATGAAAAGCTACTATGAAATATATACTCTCTTGCTCCTCCCCAGACCATATCTGGCAAGCACACAGGACTTGTGTGTTCTTGGCTAAGAATATATAGATGGATGGATAGATCAATAGATACAGACAGATAATTATATTATCATTTAATCACTAGTGATAGCATAGAGGCTGTTCAAGTAAATAAGAGAAAACCCATTTCTAGAAACAATCAGGCTACATTAAACTTTTCAGTTCTTTTAAAATTCTTCTTTCATTATTCTTTCATATTCTTCTCTCATTCTCCCTAGTACCCATTACCAGCTAACTCAAGGTCTTACTTTAAGAAACAGCAACCCTGGGGAGCTTTCCATGGTCTCCTGAGACTGGGTTGGTTGCCCTCATTCTTAGCATACTCTTTGTTCTCTATCAGAGCATCATCATGCCAGCCTGTGTGGTAACTGTGCATTTAACTATGCTTCCCTGTCGTCTATTAATTCCGCATCTTTCTTACCTTGTAGTCTCCAGTGATCATGACACTGCGGTCATGAAACATAGTAGGTATTCAGTGGGCATTTGTCAAATGAATGGCCTCACTATAATTCAAGGTCACCCTACTTTGTAGAGCCAGCCAGTTTGAATTGGGACCCTTTTATATGTGAACACCATGCTCTGTCCTGGTTCTCCTGAGGTCACTGAAGGATATGAGCAGTGGCCCTGCTCCCAGATCCCTTGCAGACGAGCTAGACAAATGAGACAATCAGAAACTCATCAAGAGCCATGTCGAGCTGCTGATTTCAGCTGAAACTTGGAAGAATGAGAGAGCACAGAGGCCGAGGAAGTCCTGTAAGGCAAGGAGTGAAGGGGACTGCAGCTGGGCTGGAAGGAGGGGGAGAGTTTGATTAGGTGGAGAGGGTGAGGAGGGTGTGGAAAGGAGGAATAAGAGCTGCAGGTAGGGATGAGCCTGGCCTGAACAGGGAACAGGGAGGTGGAGGCTTAACTGGAGCAGAAAGTCCAGATTCTCCACGAGCTGGAGAAGCTAGAGCTGGGTTATGAGGATCTGGAAGGCTAGGGGGAGGGGTCTGGGCTCCAGACACTGCGTGATAGGTTAACAGTGTAAAACTAGGAGTAAGGGAATTTCATGATTTTTTTTTTAAGTCATTAAAGAAGAAAGTCCTAAAATAAGAAAGTCTATGGTCATGGCAAGGAAGACCTGAGAGCTGGGTTGAGAAGGCTGCACTGTAGCCATTGCAGTTATCCAAGAATGAGATGACATGGCCTGGGTTAGGGTGACACAGGAATGAAGAGGGGGAAAAGAGGAACTGGTAAAACATTTTGGAGAAAGAAACAGCAGGCTGGCCTTAGCTGGAGACACTGATGCTTTTCACAAGCCTGAGGTCTTATTTTTCTGAAGGTACAAGTGGGCCCCAGTGGCCAGGGACCAGATGGCCAGCGAGGAGGAAGGAGATGGCTTTGGAGTCTTCATGCTGTCCTGATGCCCCTTATATAGATTGCAGGTCAACCTTCCCTTCCCCAGGGTGTCCCCCTGTATAACTTTTGCTCACTCCTCCTGCCAAACTCTGCAGGGTAACCTCCTCCTGTTGGCACCATGGTTCTGTCTTCCAGGTGGTTCCAGGGCAGCTGCCTTGTGGGGCTTCAGTTCCCTCCCCAGTGAAGCACCCAGGCCATGCTGGGGCCTCAGCAGAGGGCAGGACCATACCAGGGGTGGCTGAGAAAAAGTTTGGTTTTTAAAATATTCCAGCCTTTGACTGCCTTCTCATAAGTCCCTAGGGTTCTGCATTCATACTTTCCTCTAATGGCTTTCATCATGGTCTTGACAGCCATCTTGTGAACATTTTACTTGAAAAGAAACAGTGCTGTGTTTCCAGAGTGTGCTCAGGAGGAACAGCCGGGAGCCTTGTACCCCCACTGCCGGCAAATCTCCTGGTCTGGAGAGAACTCAGGGCCTGGTGGCCATGATTTATCATTCTAGTGTCTTTCCCAGACAGCCCGCCTGCTCCCCTGGTTCAGCTTTTCATCATCGTTTCGGGGCTGTTTGCTCAGCCTTCACTACAGTTGTTGCAATTGTGTTTTGGACCTGACCTCCTGGCGAGCCGTGGGCTTGGCTAAGGGAGCTGGCAGAGGCTGAGCCCAGGGGAGGAGAGCACCCGGGCTCCTGAGGGCAGGAGGAGGCTGAGACACAGGCGTGCATGTTCTGAGCCAAGAAGCGGATTCATTGAGCAGCCAGCTTCAGTGCCCTTGGGGAGCGTTCCCCAGTGACCGGGGTCCTGGCTGTGCCATGGTTCCCTGCTCTGTCTCTCCTTAATTCCCACCTCCCCTTCAGACTGTTATACTCTGTCACCTCCCAAAAAAGGGTGATGAGAATTCTCTCCAAACGGTCCATGGTTTGAAATGACCTCAAACACAGCCCTGAGGGCAGGGTGCAGCTGCATGCTTCTGTTCCCTGGGAGCCAGTCCACTCGGCCTTCTCCCTGCCACCGTCTTCACCCCTAGCCTGCAGGCCAGTGAGACAGCAAGAGATAGAGAAGAGGAAGGGGCTTTGGCCTGGACGTCCGGACATCCAGGAGTCCAGAATTGTCTCTAAGCGACTTCTTCCATGTTGCCTACTTTATAAGAACAAAGCCACCAGCCTCTGTCTTGACCTAGGAGGGATGGGTTTAGCTTTACTGATCATGTATTGTGTGTCAAGCTAGTTATATACCCTGTGAATTCTCAGGACAGCCCTTAAGAAGTAAATGTTGTTCAGTCACTAAGTTGTGTCTGACTCTGCGACCTCAAGGACTGCAGCACATCAGGCTGCCCTGTCCTTCACTATCTCCTGGGGTTTGCTCCAATTCATGTCCATTGAGTCAGTGATGCTATCTAACCATTTCATCCTCTGCCTCCCCCTTCTCTTCCTGCCCTCAGTCTTTACCAGCATCAGGGTCTTTTCAGATGGCCAAAGTATTGGAGTTTCAGCTTCAGGATCAGTCTTTCCAGTGAACATTGCGGGTTGATTTCCTTTAGGATTGAGTTGTACCCTAAATTTATAGTTGTTCAGAGAGTGAAAGTAACCACGCAAGGCTGCACAGCTAGTAAGTGCTAAAGCTGAAATTGAAGTCTTCCTAACTTTTCTTTTTCCACACTGCTTCTGAGAATGGGTGGGCCAGCCCATACACTGGCTCTTCTGATCTGTAGTCAAACATGTATATTAGAAAGATGTTACTGACATAAAGATATGTTTATTGAGTTCCTTCAGTGTAAAGCAGGAAAATACTTCTAGATTCTCAGAGGAAAAGTGCCATAGAAAAACTCAAATTCAGTTCATAGTGGTTCCTGACCACTTCTCTTCAGGGCTGTTTTGATGAGGGCATCGTGGTTTCCACTGTCAGCCCAGACAAGTCTTGAACAAGAAGAGCGTGAAGGCTGATCCCAGCTGTCTCCTATGTGTCAGAGAACTCGTCATGCAGTCTGTCTGGGTTCCCGTTCCTCCACCTCAAAAGAGAAACTGAGATCCCATGCCCTTACAGAGCTTGGCTGAAAATAGATGCAGACATTTCAGGTTTACAAAGGAGCTGCTGACAAGCAAAAAGCTATACTCAGGTCATTTTGTGTTATCCCCTTCTGGGAAGACAAGAGAAGAGAAATTTTTCCTTTACCAGTTTCCCTTCACTTTTTTTTTTCATTTAACATTGTATTGATTTTTAAAAATATTTGTTTATTTGGCAGCACTGGGTCTTAGCTGAGACATGCAGGATCTAGTTCCCTGATCAGGGATCAAACCCAGGACCCCTGAACTGGAAGGTTGGAGTCAGCCAACCTTCAGTTGGTGGAGTCAGCCACCAGGGAAGTCCCTTCCCTTCACTTGTGAAACAAATCTGTCCCTCCTTGTCCTCCTGTCACCCCTAACATGGGGGCAGAAGCAGTTTGCTCCATCAAATTGTACACCACTAGCATTTTCTGCACAGGCAGCAGATTTTGGGGTTCAAGCAGCTTATAGCTCAAGCATGTCTTCCAGGCAGACTCAGTTATTCTGTACCTGGCCCTGGCACAGAATTAACGCTGTTTCCTTCCTCTTTCAGTGAACTGCCTGCTCTTCTGGACTCAGGCTTTGGGGTAACAGACTTTGCCAGGTGACCCGACTTGTTAGCTTAGCCCCTTGGGGCTCTTGGAAAACTAGGCCATTTTCTGTCTTTGTCTCAGATCCAGCCCCAGGGCGTTCCTTGAGTTAGGCCAAGACTTCTGCATGAACCCCACAACCTCCGTAGAAGGCTTGAGCCAGACCACAGATCTCAGCCGTCTGTCGGGGCTCCTCCCAGTCCCCCTTCTTGTCTTCCTTAGATGACCTCACACTCTTTCACCACCCTGTCCTTCCTACACTCCAGCTCAGCCGTGACTAATGGCTTATATTAGGTCTATCAACACCAACCACCCAGTAATGACCACATGAAATACAGTGTTGACAAGGATTCTAAAGTTAAGCCTCAGTTTGGTGGGAAAGAATAGCCTAAACTTGATTAGCGGTGTCTGTCATGGGCTCGGGAGGAAGGGGGTAGACACACATGTGTGGTACTCGCTGTCTCTGCACCAGCATTTTAAGAGCTTGTTTCCCTGGCCTTACATCAATTGTTTGGTTTTGTTTTTTAAATCTTCATTCAGCTCACATATTTTCCTCTTGGATGTGCAGTGCCATTTTTCCCCCTGAAAGAGTAGCACATTTAAAAGCACACATTTATATTTTATCATAATTGCCCTCCTCAGTGCAGTGAGTCTTGGAGAAGGGGTATTCTTTGCCACTGAGTTCTGTGGAAAGTTTTGCTCCTTTGTATTTCCCTCCTATTTCCTTGAGAAGTTGGAAAAAAAAAAAAGAGAGCATATATTTTATGGAGTCAGGTACTAGAAATTCACTTACTCACTAAATAAGTCTTTATTGAGTGGTTGTTATGTGCCAGAACTTCTAGGCACTGGGATACAAAAATGAAAATGACACCAACTGTCTGCGAGAAGCTCACATTCTGGCTTAGGAAAGCCACGTTAACAGTTGCCTGTAAATGTGACACAGAGCCTCGCCACCTCTTCTAAGGGAAGCCACCATGATGTTCCCGGAACTGGAGATTTGTCCTCACCAACTTTCATTTTCAAAATAGGCTAAGCTGTTGAAGGAAGAACTGACCTCCTCTAGAATGTTATCTGCCAGTGAGTCTCAGTTCCCAGTGTCAGAGTTCCCATGGTACCTTTAAAATGCTCTCAGGCAAGAACTGCTGCTGCACTGGGCTAAGAAATCTGACTGAGGTAGCAACAAGCTATTTGGCAATAGTCCTCAGAACTACCTTTTCAGCCTGCACAGACTCCTGTGTTCTGGAGTTAGCTGCCCACCCTGGATCCTGAATCAGCTCTGCCTTGGGCTTCAGATCTTTGGGCTATCCCCACTTCTCCCAGCGTAATCTCAAACCCTGGGGCTTCAGATTCCAGGCTGCATCCTAAAGTAGGTCTTGGTGCTTCTGCATGTGAAGTCGCTTGGCTGACACCACTGCCCATCTTCAGTGCTGCCTTTTCAGACTAAGCCCAACCCCCCATCACTGACCTAGCATGCCCCATTTCCGCTAACAGTCATTGCACCAGAATGGGTCGCCTCCGTTGCTGCTAAATGGTGCTAGAGCATGGGGAAAGGCCTGTGTTAGTTTGGCGATGTCCAGGTATTTCACATTTGCTCTCATTGTGATTCTGGGCTGAATTTCAGTGCTCATCAGCATGTTTGGCAATCCAGAGACTCAGCCTTGGCCTGGAGAAGGCTAAAGCCATCTGTTCTTTTAAGTGATAGAAAGGATGAGGCTGGATTAGTTAGAACCAGGATAACACAGGGGATGCTTTCTGAAGAACGTGACCTGGGTGGACATTTTGCTTTGTGTGCTTAAGCAGAAATCCATAAAACTGGAATGCAATTGTCAGAAAACTGTTGTCACAGACAGAAACTGGGTCAGTAGTTGCCAGGGGGTGAGGGATAGAGGCTAGGGAAGAATGGTTAACAGATACAGAGTTTTGGAGAGAGGTAGTGAAAAATGTTCTCAAATTAGGTAGTGGTAATAGTTGTAGAACTCTGTGAATACACTGAAACTCATTGAGTTGTATACTTTAAAACAGCGAGTTTCGTGGTTTGTGAAGTGTATCTCAATAAAACTGTTATTAAAAGAAATCTATGACCTATAGCTGGAGAAGGCAATGGCACCCCACTCCAGTACTCTTGCCTGGAAAATCTCATGGGCGGAGGAGCCTGGTAGGCTTCAGTCCATGGGGTCTCGAAGGGTTGGACACGACTGAGCGAATTCACTTTCACTTTTCACTTTCATGCATTGGAGAAGGAAATGGCAACCCACTCCAGTGTTCTTACCTGGAGAATCCCAGGGACGGAGGAGCCTGGTGGGCTGCTGTCTATGGGGTCGCACAGAGTCGGACACAACTGAAGCGACTTAGCAGCAGCAGCAGCATGACTTATAGCAAAAACAACAACAACTTGGTATACATTTAACAAACACTTGTTTACTATCTACTATATGCATCAAGCTTTATCTGAAGCATGAGAAGCATTTGCAAGTGTGACAAACAAGGGGTTTGTAGCTATAAGCATCCCATAGGTGCAACTGGAACTCCTCCTTGCCCACATCCAGGACTCACCTGGATACTGTTGGCTTACAGCCAGGTGTAAACACCCACCCAGCCATAGTGGTCACCTTTGAACTTTCTACCAAGGAAAGACTACTTGTCTTGGCAACCCTGAAGCCTCTCATCTCCAGGGAGTGTTTCACTGATGAACCAGCTTATCTCACTCGTTTGTTAGTAATCACAGGAACAGAACAGTTTGTAATGCATCTTTATCTTCCCCTATGCTTGTGAGAGTCATCCAGGCCTTTCTATCAGGCTCCATAATCAGGCTCCCCAGAGCTAATACAGGAAAGAGAATGCTAATACAAGACACCCTCCTAACTGCGTGTACCCCTGCAAGGTGGGGTTGCCTGGCAGCTTCCTTAGTAGGCCATCATACCCAATTTTCATCCTCAGTTGGAGAGGTTAAGTCCATGGCGTGGCAGTCGTGCTCCTGGACACAGGTGAGACCCGTAGCTCTACTTCCTCTCTGGGAGACTGTCTCTGCCTTGGCAGGAGTAGTATGTCATTTATGTGATATCATTCTCGGCCATGTACCCAAGCTCACCTCCATCTACAATCAAAATAAGCTTGGAAGCAGTCTTCCTATCCTTCCCAGCTTACATTTTCTAACTTCCAGGAGGGCCCAGCATTTGGCCCTCAATCTTACCTCCAAACCACAGCAGGGCCAGGCCTTAACTGTCTCCCACCATAAATACAACTCACCATCTGACACCCACCTCTCTCCTGTGGAGCCAACCCAATTGTAATGAGATGAGAATCTCCATTTGTGCCGAATGAGTCCCCAGACAGGAGAGGAGAGGGACAACACTCATTCAGTATGGAGACAGGCAGGAGTTCACATCCTGCGAGCCACTGTCTGTGAGCTGAGCCTAGACTCCTGCTCTGAGGTACATGTGCTCGTCCCTTGGGGAGGGAAAGCGGTGCAGACAAGCACAGCCCGAGTAGTGTATTTGGAAACTCTAGGAACAGTGAAGAGGGGGCCTGTGAGAGAACAGAAGAACTCAGGGTGTCTAGAAACTAGACACTTCCAGTTTAGAGGCTGTCTAGGGAGTTGGGTGGGGCTCACTACTTCTGTAAGGACCTGGGCTACGTGGGGAAGCTTCCTTGGTAGAGGCAATAGAAACAGAACAATTCATTTTTACTCTTGATGAAGTGAAACCTCAGCTTAAAAAAATTCTGTTGCGACCGGAGCCCTTCTCAGAGATAAACAAAGAAAAGCAATATTGGCTCTTGCCATCTCCCCTCAGGAATTGTGCCTTCAAAACATGCCAAGTCTCAGTTGGAAGGTCATGAACAGGTCCCATCCAGCTGTCTCATAGGAGAAGAAAATAGGAGACCAGAAGGGGAAGAGTTTAAAATAACAAGGGGGCTCTTTAAATAGAGCTGTGAAACTGGGTGGCAAACCTAGTCCAAGGGTTAGAAACAAGCTTTTCCTCCCAAGTTTCTATGGCAACTAGATAAAATCTACAGCAAGAGTGTAGCTAATGAAATATTTCTTCTAGACCAACATGTAGCGATAACTAATGAAGGCCCACTTTGTGCAGGGATCCAACACAGGTACATTTTTAGCTCCTTCTGTGTTTTTCCTCCAAGAACTGGGCATGGAGTTTGGTGTGACGCCGTTTACTATACGTCCTGATCTCTCATAGCACGGAGTCTAGAAAGCGGGGGCAGATTTGCTGGTGTGGCTCCAAATCCCTTGGACTGCAGAGAAGCCTTCTCCCTTCCTCCTTCCCCACCCCCACCAACAGTTTTGGCTTCGTTCGACACACATTCCCAGTGTTAATTTGGACATTTAGCGTAAATGCTCGTGACTGACTAATTTTATCTGTACACAAAGAATAAACACAAGCTGGTGAGGTTAGTTGGGGGCTACTTGTATTGTACATGATTAAGAAACGAGGAGAATGCTTGGACTTGGAGGCCTTGAAATGCTATTTTAACCTGGTCGCTTATTAGCAGTGGGGCTTTGGGCAAAGTATTTACCCTGTGTCTCAGTCTCCCCAAAAATGGACCTGAAGAAAGTGCCCACCCAAAACCGGGTTTGAGCCTTAAAAGAGATTAAAATGTATAGATGTGCCTAGCTGCTGCTGCTGCTAAGTCGCTTCAGTTGTGTCTGACTCTGTGCGACCCCATAGACGGCAGCCCACCAGGCTCCCCCGTCCCTGGGATTCTCCAGGCAAGAACACTGGAGTAGGTTGCCATTTCCTTCTCCAATGCATGAAAGTGAAAAGGGAAAGTGAAGCCGCTCAGTCGTGTCCGACTCTTAGCAACCCTAAGGACTGCAGCCTACCAGGCTCCTCCGTCCATGGGATTTTCCAGGCAAGAGTACTGGAGTGGGGTGCCATTGCCTTCTCCTGTAGCAGTAACTGCTATAGAGTAGGTTTTCAATAAGAGCTTATTGAATCTAATTAAATTGCTTGGACTACAAATCACTTTCAGATTCCAGAGAGCTCTGCTCTTCTTACCAAGAAGAGTGAGTCCCAAAGCCTTTCTATTAAGATGGCTTCTTAGAGAATAATTTTAAGATAAAAGATTATTCTAAACACAGAACACATAATTGGATAATAATACAAGTGGCTAACACTACTGACGCTTGTTTTGTGCCAGGCATGGTTCAAAGCATCATATGTACATTTGCTTGTAATCGTCACAGAATTCTTACTTGGTGCATGCATGCTGAGTTGCTTCAGTCGTGTCTGACTCTTTGCAGGCCACCAGACTCCTCTGCCCGTGGCAATTCTCCAGGCAAGAATACTAGAGTGGGTTGCCATGCCCTCCTCTAGAGGATCTTCCCTACCCAGGGATTGAACCCAGGGCTCTTATGTCTCCTGCATTGGCAGATGGATTCTTTACCACTAGCGCCACTTGGGACGCCCTCTTATGTGGTAGCCAATAGTATTATCTGCTTAATAGATGAGGCAATTGAGGCACAGAGAAGTTAAAATTCTGGTTAAAGTTCTGGATTAAGTTACCACCATTACCACCATCATGAGTCTGCCATTGTGCTAAACGTTTCATTACATCCTCATAACTTGATGTGAGGATGAGGACAATAAGCCTTGTTATAGTAAGCGGTTAGCCCAAGATCACAAGGCTATTAAGAGTATGTGGTGTAATCAACATTCAACATAAGTAATCATGCCATCTGTAAATAAAGACAGCTTAATTTTTTTCTTTTCACATCTTTATTCTTTCCATTTCTTTTTCTTGCTTTATTACACTGCTTATGCCATCTTTGTCCAATGATGACTAGAAATGGTAGAAGTGGAGGCTTTACCTTGTTTCCATCTTAGGGGGAAAGCAGCCAATACTTAACTGCTAAGTATCTTTACTGTAGGTTTTTATAGATGCTTTTTATCACACTCTGGAAAATTCCCTTCTAGTTCTCATATATTGAGAATTTTACCACAAATGAATATGGAATTTTAAATGCTTTTACTACTCTTTTAAGATGGTGATGTGGCTTTTCTCTTTTATTCTGTTAAAATGATGAATTTCTATGATTGATTTTCAAGTATTGTACTAACTTTCAATCTGGAATAAACCCCATGTGGTCATGATATATAATCCTTTTTATATTGCTGAATTTGATTTGCTAACATTTTTATTACGAATTTTTGTGTCTATAATTTATGAGCTATATTAGTCTGCAATTTTCTTTTCCTGTATGTTATTGTCAAGTATTGGTATCAAGATTCTTCTAGCCTCAAAGAAGAGTTGAAGACATATCTGTTAGGGTTCCACTGTATACATATACATGTGTGTATATGTATATATATATATATATACATATATACATATATGTATTTGTATATACATATCTATGTATGTGTGTATGTGAAGATAGAAAAAAAAGAAAGGAAGAAACATGGCTATATTGCAAGTATTTGTAGGACAGGTCATCAAGGAGGACAGGTTGGAAACATTTGGGCAGGAGTTGAAGCTTCAGTAGAATTTTTTTTCTTGAGGGAAACCTCAAGTTCTGCTCTTCAGGCCTTTTTATGTGATTGGATCAGGCCCACTCCTGTTGGTGAGGATAATCTCTTTAAAATCAGCTAATTGTGGATGTTAATCACATCTAGAAAATGCCTTCATAGCAGCACCTAGACTAGTATTTTCATAGTTGGGGACTATTGCCTAGTAAAGCTGGCATAAAACAGACCATCACAGCCTATCTCTTATTGATTTGACACTCATATACATTTCCTTAAACTGTTCTTAACTTTCAAATAAAGGCTGCAACAAAGCCCATTAACAAAACTCTACTTTTACTTAACATGGTGCAACTATCGTGTATACAATCAGAAATGCACTGACTCTTTCCCCAAAAGAGGATGCAAAAGTCTTGGGTGAGGTTCCCTCTTCTCCCTGATATCCTATAACTTAGATATTCTTATATAAAGTTAACTATTAATATATCTTATGTTAGATGATATGGGGATAAGAGAGGGAAAAAACAAACATATGCATATATATATATATAAACATATTTAACAAAAGAAGCAAGAAATACTCATAACAATTAAAGTCTTCATTTCTATAACATGGTCACATGGTCATAGCTGGTATTTATATCTACCTTCTTACACTACCATTTCCATATTCCTTTAGATTGCAGCAAGAAGCTTAGCTGATTTTGGTTCTTTGCCTTGTAGTGTGATCCAAACTTTTATTCCTGAAGGGTCTGTCTGGACCATTAGCAGTCCTACTTGAATTGGATTGTTGTCATTTTCCAGTGCTGTCAATCATGTGGCGGTAGTACTAAGAGACACCCTAAGCGATTCCTACATTCCAGACATACTCTTCCATATATCCATTGTGTAGTACCAGCCCAGTTTCCCCTTGATAAGCAGGATCAATAAGTCTGGCCAGTAAAGTAACCCTCTTATTTGCCTGTTGACTCAGATGGCATAGTAACTTGGTGGCCCCTAGTAAGACCAGTGTGATATCTTCTGGAAGGGAAGGGTGATCAGGGTACTGTAGACTAAATTATGACACAGGACTGGAGAGTTGCTCTATCCTTGAGGCAGAACAGTGAAGGTGTATTGCTGGCTTTGCCAGCTGAAAGCAAACTGCTTCTGGTGGTCTTTATTAATAGGCTTTGAGAAATGGGTATTTCCAGAGCAATAGCTACGTATCAGGTGGCAGGGGAAATGTTACGTTTGCTCAAACAATGAAACTGCTTCCGAAACAGCAGCCGCATTTGAAGTCAGCACTTGGTTCAGTTTACAATAGTCAACTGTCATTCTCTAAGATCCATTGGCTTTCTGCACAGACCAGACAGACAAGTTCAGTGTAGATGTGATGGGAATCACCACCTCTGTATCTTTCAAGTCCTTGATTGTGGTAATACTCTTCCCTAAGTGTTTAAGAGAATTCATTATAAAAACTGTCTGGGCCTGGAGTTTTCTTTGTGGGGAAGGTTTTAATTATGAGTTTAATTATTTTGATAGACATAGAGCTAGTCAGATTTTCTCCTCTTGTTTTTGTTTTGGCAGTTTGAGTTTTTCAAGGAGTTTTTCCAGTACTTCTAAATTGTGAAATTTATTAGCATGAATATTTCATAATATTGCCTTATTATCCTTTTAATGTCTGTAGGATGTCTATAGTAGCATCCTCTTTTTCATTCTTGGTGTGAGTAATTTGTACTGTCTCTTTTCTTGATCAATTATGCTAGAGTATTGTAAATGAAAATAGAGTATTTCTTTGATTATGCTTTTTTGTGTCTTTGTTTCAACTGACTTTGGGGTTAATTTGCTCTTCTTTTTCTAGCTTTATAAGGTGAGAATGAGATCTTTGAATTCAGATCATTCTTCTTTTCTAGTATAAGCATTTAAAGCTGTAAATTTCTTGGGACTTCCCTGGTAGTCCAGTCGTTGAGATGCTGAGCTTCCACTACAAGGGTATGGGTTCAGTTCCTGTTTGGGGAACTCCTGCAGAGTACATGCTGCTGCTGCTGCTGCTGCTGCTGCTGCTGCTAAGTCGCTTCAGTCGTGTCCGACTCCGTGCGACCCCATAGACGGCAGCCCACCAGGCTCCCCGTCCCTGGGATTCTCCAGGCAGCAGAGTACATGAGTTGTGGCCAAAAAAATAAAAAAACTTTCTGAGTTTCTAAGATATTCTTCCTTAAAAGAAAATGAATTTTTTAAAAAACTATAAATTTCCTTCCAAGCAGACTGCTTTAACTGCATCACATGAGATTTGATATGTTGATATCATTATCACTAAATTTGAAAATTTTCCAGTTCTCCTTGTGCTTTCTTCTACACATGGGTTATTTAGGCTATGTTGTTTCACCTAAAAATATTTGGATTTTTCCTGATATCCTTATTTTATAGATTTCTAATTTAAATGTACTATAGTCACAGATCATGTTGTATAATATTTCAACACGATGGACATATTTCATTATGTAAATATATTCCATGAAGAGACTGGATTCTTAACTGTATGGTGTTTTCTAAATGGCAACTTGATCCAGTTGATAATTTTGTTTAAAATCTTCCTTGTCTACTCTGATTGTCTAATTGTTCTATCAGTTGCTGAGAGAAGGGTGTTAAAATCTCCAGCATGATTTCTATTTCTCCCTTTAGTTCTGCCAGTTCTTTCTCACATATTTTGAAGGTCTGTAATTAGATAAGTATATGTTTTGAATTTTTATATCTTGCTGATTTCTCCTTAAGAAATATCATTTTTCATCTGTGATAATACTCTTTACTTTGTCTGATATTAATAAATCACAGCGTTTTTTTATGTTTACTGTGTGCATATATTTTTATATCCTTTCACTTTAAGCTATCTTTGTATTTATATTTTAATTGGCTCTCTTTTAGACAGTATTTAGTTGGGTCTCACTCTTTAATCTCTCCTTTTTAAATGGAATATTTAGTCCATTTATAAGTAGGATGATTATTAGTTTTAAGTCTGTCATCTCTTTTTTTCTAGTTGCCGTATGTTTTTTTTCCTCCTTTCCTGATTTCTTTTGGGTTAATGGATTGCTTTTTAAAAAAATTATTTATTTTTAATTGGAGAATAGTTGCTTTACAATATCGTGTTGGTTTCTGCCATATATCAACATGAATCAGCCATAGGTATACATATGCCCCCTCCCTTTTGAACCTCCCTCCCACCTCCCACCCCTCTAGGTTGTCACAGAGCCCCAGATTTGAGTCCCTTGTGTCATACAGCAAACTCGTGCTAGCTATCTAATTTTACATACGGTGATGTATATGTTTCAGTGCTACTGTCTCAATTCGTCCCACCATCTCCTTCCCCTCCTGTGGCCACAAGTCTGTTCTCTATCTCTATATGGTCATTGCTGCCCTACAGATAGGTTCATCAGTACTATCTTTCTAGATTCCATATATGTGTTAATAAATGATATTTGTCTTTCTCTTCCTGACTTACTTTCCTCTGTATAGTAGGCTATAGGTTCATCCACCCCATTAGAACTGAGTCAAATGTGTTCCTTTTTATGGCTGACTAATATTCCATTGTGTATGTATACCACAACTTCTTTATCCATTCATCTGTCAATGGACATCTAAGTTGCTTCCATGTCCTAGCTATTGTAAATAGTGCTGCAATGAACATTGGGGCACATGTGTCTTTTTCAATTATGGTTTCCTCAGTGTATATGCCAAGAAGTGGGGTTGCTGGGTTATACGGTAGTTTTTTAAGGAATTCCTAGTTTTTTAAGGAATCTCCATATTGTTCTCCACAGTGGCTATATCAATTTGCATTCCCATCAACAATACAGGAAGGTTCCCTTTTCTCCAAACCCTTTATAGTGTTTATTGTCTGTAGATTTCTTGATGATGGCCATTCTAACCAGTGTGAGGTGATAGCTCATTGTAGTTTTGATTTGCATTTCTCTAATAATGAGCAATGTTGAGCATCTTTTAGTTTGTTTACTAGCCACTGTATGTCTTCTTTGGAGAAATGGCTGTTTAGATCTTCTGCCCACTTTTTGATTGGGTTGTTTGCTTTTTTGGTATTGAGCTGAATGAACTTCTTGTATGTTTTGGAAATTAATCCTTTGTCAGTTGTTTCATTTGCTGTTATTTTCTACCATCCCGAGTGTTGTCTTTTCACCTTGTTTATAGTTTCCTTCACCGTGCAAAAGCTTTTAAGTTTAATTAGGTCCCATGTTTATTTTTATTTCCCTTACTCTGCAAGGTGGGTCATTGAGAATCTTGCTGTGATTTATGTCAAAGAGTGTTCTGCTATGTTTTCCTCTAAGACTATAATAGTTTCTGGTCTTCCCTTTAGGTCTTTAATCCATTTTGAGTGTATCTTTGTGTATGGTGTTAGGAAGTGCTCTAATTTCATTGTTTTAAACACAGCTGTCCAGTTTTCCCAGAACCATTTACTAAAGAGACTATCTTTTCTCCACTGTATATTCTTGCCTCCTTTGTCAATGATAAGGTGCCCATAGGTACATAGGTTATCTTTAGGCTTTCTATCTTGTTCCATTGGTCTGATTTCTGTTTTTGTGCCAGTACATACTGTCTTGAGGACTGTAGCTTTGTAGTATAGTCTGAAGTCAAGGAGTCTGATTCCTCTAGCTCCACTCTTCTCTCCCAAGAATGCTTTGCCTGTTGGGGGTCTTTTGTGTTTCCATACAAATTGTGAACTTTTTTGTTCTAGTTCTTTGAAAAATATTATTGGTAATTTGATAGGGATTGCATTGAATCTGTAGATTGCTTTGGGTAGTATAGTCATTTTCACAATATTGATTCTTCTAATCCAGAAGCATGATATATCTTTCCATCTGTTTATGACATCTTTGATTTCTTTCATCACTGAATTATAGTTTTCTGCAAACAGGTTTTTAGTCTCTCTAGGTAGGTTTATTCCTAGGTATTTTATTCCTTCTGTTTCAGTGGTGAATGGGATTGTTTCCTTAATTTCTCTTTCTAATTTTTCATTGTTAGTGTATAAGAATACAAGAGATTTCTGTGTATTAATTTTATCACTTTATTATATTCATTGATTAGCTCTAGAGAAGGCAATGGCACCCTACTCCAGTACTCTTGCCTGGGAAATCCCATGGACAGAGGAGCCTGGTGGGCTGTAGTCCGTGGGATCACTAAAGAGTCAGACACAACTGAGTGACTTCACTTTCACTTTTCACTTTCACGTAATGGAGAAGGCAATGGCAACCCACTCCAGTGTTCTTGCCTGGAGAATCCCAGGGACGGGGGAGCCTGGTGGGCTACTGTCTATGGAGTCGCACAGTGTCGGACACGACTGAAGCAACTTAGCAGTAGCAGTAGTGGCACCTTTAAGGTTTTCTATGTATAGCATCATGTAATCTGCAAACAGTGAGAGTTTTACTTCTTCTTTTCCAATCTGCATTCCTCTTACTTCTGTTTTCTTCTGATTTCTGTGGCTAGAACTTCCAAAACTGTTGAGTAATAGTGTTGAGGGTGGGCACTCTTGCCTTATTCCTGATCTTAAAGGAAATGCTTTCAGTTTTTCACCATTGAGAAAAATGTTTGCTGTGGGTTTGTCATATATGACTTTTATTATGTTGAGGTATTTCCTTCTATGCCTACTTTCTGGAGAGCTTTTATCATAGATGGATGTTAAATTTTGTCAAAAGTTTTCTCTGTATCTATTGAGATGATCATCTGATTTTTATCTTTCAGTTTGTTAATATGGTGTTTGACATTGATTGATTCTACATTGAAGAATCCTTGCATCTCTGGGATAAAGCCCACTTGATCATGATATATGATCCTTTTAATGTGTTGTTGGATTCTGTTTGCTAGAATTTTGTTGAGGATTTTTGTATCTGTGTTCATGAGTGATACTGGCCTGCAATTTTCTTTTTTGTGGCATCTTTGTCTGATTTTGGTATCAGGGTGATGGTGGCTTTGTAGAATGAGTTGGAGTTTTCTTCCCTCTGCAATTTTCTGGAAGAGTTTGCGCAGGAAAGGTGTTAGCTCTTCTCTAAATTTTTGGTAGAATTCTCCTGTCAAGCCATCTGGTCCTGGACTGTTGTTTGTTGGAAGATTTTTTATTACAGTTTGATTTCCATGCTTGTAATTGATCTGTTCTTTTTTTCTGTTTCTTCCTGGTTCAGTTTTGGAAGGTTATACTTTTCTAAGAATTTGTCTGTTTCTTCCAGGTTGTCCATTTCATTGGCATATGGTTGCTTGTAGAAATCTCTTATGATCCTTTGTATTTCTGTGTTGTCGTAACTTCTCCTTTTTCATTTCTAATTTTATTGATATGGGTCTTCTCTTTTTCCTGAAGAGTCTGGCTAATGTTTGTTTATCTTCTCAAAGAACCAGTTAGTTTTACTGACCTTTGCTATTGTCTCTTTCATTTCTTTTTCAGTTATTTCTGCTCTGATTTTTATGATTTCTTTCCTTCTACTAACTTTGGGGTTTTTTTGTTTGGTTGGTTTTTTTTTGCTCTTTTTCTAGTTGCTTTAGGTGTAAGGTTAGATTGTTTATTCAATGTTTTTCTTGATTCTTGAGGTAGGCTTATATTGCTATAAAATTCCCTCTTAACACTGCCTTTACTGCATCCCATAGATTTTGAATTGTTGTGTTTTCATTGTCATTTGTTTCTAGGTATATTTTGATTTCCTTTTTGATTTCTTCAGTGATCCGTTGGTTATTCAGAAGCATAGGTATTTGTGTTTTTTGTAGTTTTGTTTTGTTTTTTCCTGTACTTGATATCTAATCTTACAGTGTTGTTGTGGAAAAGATGAAGTGATTTCAGTTTTTTAAAATTTACCAAGGCTTGATTTGTGGTAGAAGATGTGATCTCTTTTGGAGAAAGTTCCACGTGCACTTGAGAAAAAAGTGAAATCCACTGCTTTTGGATGAAATGCCCTGTAGATATCGATTAAGTCCAGCTGGTCCAGTGTATCATTTAAACTTTGTGTTTCCTTATTAATTTTTTGTCTAGATGATCTGTCTGTTGGTGTGAGCAGGGAATTTAAAAAGTCCCCCACTATTATCGTGTTACTATTGATTTGCCCTTTAATAGTTGTTAGCATTTGCCTTATGTATTGAGGTGCTCCTATGTTGGATGCATATATATTTATAATTATTATATCTTCTTTTTGGATTGATCCCTTGAACATTATGTAGTGCCCTCCCTTGTCTCTTATAGTGTTTGTCATTCAGTCGTGTGTGACTCTTTGCAACCCCATGGACTGCAGCCCACCAGGTTCCTCTGTCCATGGGATTCTCCAGGCAAGAATACTGGAATGGGTTGCCATTTCCTCCTCCAGGGGATCTTCCTGACCCAGAGATTGAACCCAGGTCTTCTGTATTGCAGGCAGATTGTCCACAGTCTGAACCACCAGGGAAGCCCTTGTCTCTTGTAATGGTCTTTATTTTCAAGTTTATTTTATCTGACATGAGTATTGCTACTCCAAAAGTATTGCTTTCTTTTGATTTCTGTTTGCGTGGAGTATCTTTTTCTAGCCCCTCACTTTCAGTCTGTGTGTGTCCCTAGGTCTGAGGTGGGTCTCTTGAAGACGGCATATATAGGGGTCTGTCTGTCTTAATCAACTGCCAGCACTGATGTGTGGGGAGAGAGAGGCACTACAGTGATGGCTCCACCCCCTGTGCATGACTCAGCAGTATCACCCTGTCTCCATCGCTGCCTGGCTTTCCTCCAAGGGCATTCCCTGCCATGATCTCCCCACTCGGTCCTCTCGGGCCATCTCCCCACAGTCAACAGCGGTCCTCACCCTGGGATTACTCTCCAATCCCTATGTCCCTGCTCCTAGCCACTACACTTACTAGAGGACCTGTGTCCCTGTTTGCTACAGATTGTGTGGTTCTCACTCTATTCAGACCATCACAGGTCAGCTGCTTCACTCTCCAACAGCCTCAGATGCCTACGCTTTGTCCCAAACTCTTGCTTTGCTGTGGGGATCTCACCCTGCTTCAGTTCCTCCACCCCCAGGTGAAGGTCCAGTCCCACTCACTCTCTTCTTTTTCCATTCCTTCCTCCATCCTAACGAGCTTTGCATGGATCTATATATTCCTTTCCAGTAGTCAGGGACTCCTGGCCACTCTCAGCTGGTGAGATTCTCAGCTCTGTGAGATTCTCTTCATCTGAAGATGTGTTTCTGATGCATCCCTGGAGAGAGAAGTACTCCAGGTCCATCTACTCCTCTGCCATCTTGTTGTCACACTGGAATACTTTTTATTATGTTAAACCACATGATTGTCCCATAGATCACTCAAGTTGTTCATTTTTTTAAACCTATCTCTTATCTCCAGAATGGATAATATCTATCTCTCTTCAACTTTAGTAATAATTTTCATTTTATATATTGTACTTTTCAGTTTTAGAATTGCCATTTTATTCTTTTCTATAGTTTCCTTTTCTCTGCTGAGATTTCTCATCTCTGCACTCATTTTGACCATATTTTAAGTCCTTTAACATATGTGTAGTAGCTCTCTTTAAGTATTTGTTTAATAATTTCAACATCTGGAACGGCTTGTTTTTTTTTTTTTTCTTGTTTTTTATTTCTTTGTATCATTTTGTCTTTTTATTTGTGTGCTTGGTAAATTTTTGTTGTAGCCTGGACATTATGAATAATACATTATAGAGACTCTGGATTATGTGTTGAGTGTAAAGAGTGTTGAATTGTTCTTATGGCTGGTTAAGTCACTGGTGGATCCTTTTTGGCTCTGTCAAACTCAGTTTTGTTTTGTTTTGTTTTGTTTTGTTTTGTTTTGTTTTGTTTTAGGGGATGTCTGTTTTGGTTTTGAAGTTAGTCCTTAGTCTATGATATGGTCCTTACTCTTAAAGTTCTTACTTCTCAAGTCCTAAAACAAAGTCTTTCTGAGGTTTCAACTGAATTCTAGACTAGAACTCCAGTACCTGCCAGTGCTATACAACCTTTGGTGTTACCACTGGTACTGCCATGCAACTGTCAGCCCTACACAAGTCGATCCTTGCTGAACCCAAGAGTCTCACCTGGTGATGTGCAGCCCTGTCTGTGCCAAGGATCCATGGTGAGTCTCCACAGACTTTTGGGACCTCTTTTTGCATGGATTCTACTCTAGCATCTGATCTCACAAATATTAACTGTTTCAGCAGCTTGGAACTATAATCTCTGACTTATCTTCTCACTCTACATTGTCCTCATCTCCCTATATTATGGCAGAACTATACCCAGAGCACAAAACTGGGGTAATTGTGGGGTTAATGTCATGCTTCCCTTCTCTTGAGAACTGCAGAATTACAAAAACCACAGTCCTATGCTGCCTGTCATTCTTTGCCTAAAAACAGTTACCTCAGGTGTTTTGTTCATCGTTAAAGTTTATTGCAGTAGGAAGACAAGCCAGGTATCAGTTACTCTGTCATTGTGGAACACTGAAGTCTCTGAGCACATCATCTTAAAACCATTTTGAAGAAACATAGACCACTTGTAAGTGATGTTTGCCAATGGGAAGATCACACGTCTATGAAGAAAAATATGGCTATCTTCTATGAAGAAAAATATGGCTATCTTCTATGAAGAAAAATATGGCTATCTTCTATCTTTTTAAAATGAGTATTTAAAAGCTATTGCAATTGAAAATGTCATACCATTAATTCTCTTATCAAATGGCTAAGAGATATTTACATTTTTTACTTGCTATATACCAAAAGAGAATAAAGTTGGTTCAACCAAATTTTTTGATAACCCACATACAAGGCCCTGAGAGGTAGGAAGAAAAAAAAAATTTGAAAAGAGCCCTAATGTCGAGAAACTTACTGTACTAGGAAAGACAAGTTAAATATGAAGACAAGGCTGAACACAATGATATACTAACACTTGTCAGAACAAACAGGCTAGACAAGCCTGACTTTACTTCCCTTCTAGCTGCAGGAGCACCTCTGCATCACATGTGATCCCTCACCGGAACTCACGTCACAGGAGCTAGACCAGGATTGGGCACCTGACCCAAACGCTATCAGTCTAGAGATAGGGCTTTGCCGGTGATATTTCCCTCTAAGGATTTGAATTAAGGGACCCAGAGGCTGCAGTCAGATGGTGCTCTGTGAAGCTCTGTGAAATAAGGGTTACTTTCAGTCCATCCTGGCTGATCCTTACGTGTTTGTTTTGTGCCTCTAAGCTGTAGAATCATCTAGCGTAGCCTTAGCACTCAATGAGAGAACACTAGGTTTTAATCCCAGCTTAGCTAATTCCCTTGTAGCCTCCCAGCTCCTTGCCTTGCTCTCCTGTCCATAAACAGCACGAGCACTGAAGGTCTGGGTCCTTGTTTCATATCAGAATATCATTCTAAGAATTAATGAGATCATGTCCATAAGAGGATTTAATATCTTTAGTGCGGTAAACTCTCACAGATTGCAAACCTACCCAGCAATCGTTGCCATAATAATTATAATAAGCAATAGAGAATCTTAACAGAAAAATGATTTTCTACATTTTTCTGTAGTTATGAGGAAGAGTGGGAAGTGAGTAGGAGGGGGTAGAGAAATAAAAGCTAGCCTCACTTTGGCTCAGATGGCATCTGACTCTCCATTGGAGGTATAGACATAAGAAGAGTCTCAGAAGGACTAATTTCCTTATCCTTTACTCTGCCTCCCCACAGCCTTCTCACTGTCCTCTTTGAGAGAGCACCAGTGAAAACAGCTCTGTCCTTAACTAAAGTTTTCCTATTTGTTGGGATGAATGGTGACATTTGGTGTAATGGTAGTGCCGGTCAGGTTGAATAATTGCTTTGCTGTAAAGGCAGAGCTGTAAGAAACACAAGACAGGAACAGTATTAAATTTGCAATGGCCAACGAAATGAGGTTTCATTTTGCATGTTTTGGATGATTCGTGTTAATGTACAGGCAGCATTCTGACATGCATTGGCAGAAGTATCAGGCAAGCCTGCATGAGCGATAACGTTCCCCATGAAGGAAAAACTAGGGCCAGAAGGCAACCAACTATCATAAAAATAATTAATTGTTTTACTTTATAATGGCCTGGCAAGATTGCCATTAAAAAAAATGAATCATGCAAATGGAACCATGATGTCAGACAGGCTGTCCATTGAGACATAAGAGACTAGTTCCTGCTATAAATTATGATAATGAATTAGTTTTAAGCATATTTTATGAGATTAAGAAGTGCAATGTCAAATTATTTGTCTTCAACATCTCATTGCTTTGAATGCCTTTCAGAATACAGAGGGTAACACTTCCTTTCAAAAATTCCTTCCGAGTTTACTGGCTGTTGCTTCACCAATCAGGTCTTTCTCCTAGGATGGTTTTAGTGCATGATTTTCATGACTCAGCTTAAACTGAACAAGACCCCATTGTTGGCTTTCTTGTTTTTGCACAAGCATTATTGACAAGATCTGCATAACTCTTGGGAAAAGGTCTGTTGTCTAACCAAGCTACTATGGAAACCTGATCCAGGCCATTAGAAGCCCAATGCCTTTTCCACTTGAATTTGTGAAGAATTTTGAGACTGGTCAAACTTCACTCAGAAAATATTCATCAGGGCAGAGGGGTACAGCTTGTTCCTTACACTTTGCTTTTCATCTTAAATCAGCTTTGCAAATAGACTCACTGGCCCAGAGTGAGGGGCAGGCAGCACTGCCCAATGGGTAAAAAAGGGTATAGCTTTCACTTACTTTACTCCTTACATTCTGACTGGGCAGAAGCAGAGAGAAGCAAGGGCTTGGCTTTTTTTTTTTTTTTCTTAAAGCACACCTATAAAATTGATAGGTGAAAAAAAAAGGTAGGTGCCTATTTTATAGCAATAAATAGTTGTATGTGTAAGAAAAAAAGTTAAAACTTTACATCTCCAGGTTCTAAAGAGGAACCCAGAAGTATAGTATATTGTGCTGTCTTAGGAGCACTTTGCTCTTCCCACCCCCTTTCTCTAGATAACAACCTGAGAAGTGAAAGAACACGCGGGAAGCCTACGCCAGGAGTGCCCCAGCTCTGGCTGGTCAAGGACTTCCCTCAATAAATTCTTCAGGCAGTTTCCTTTCCCTGTTTATTGCTGAGTATCCTGAGGCCCTAAAAGGGTGGAGGAAGGATTTACTTTCAGTTTCTTTAGGTATAAATCTCATCTCTGTGAAACAAGCCTTGCAAAATTTATAATGTGGTTATTCGTCATTATTTATGATTCACGTACACTTAAACTTTATGACGGCTCTGACCACAGTCATCTCTGCTGGAACATGGGCCAGAGGGAGAGGGCTGTGAGGACGTTTCCTGTGAACACTGGTAGGATTCCTTACGACGTGACAGCCGGGAACCAGGTGTCTATAAGCAACAGTCTCCCTCTTGGGATGAGAGATGCTGGATGTGCCCGTGCTGTGCTGGGCAGGGTACAGAACAGGGTACAGTGTACAGAGGAGAAGGGAGCCGTTTCATATTTTCCTTTCATCCTCCTCAGAGGTGTTGATATAATCGCACCATTATCTGAGATAATTGGGATAACTCAATACACAGATTCTACCCCTAATTTTTGCCAAAGTTTAAGCTCTTTTTCCTGCCAGATCTTTTATACAGGCTAGAAATTCAGTGCTATTGAGGTTTGTGTCTTCCTCACCCTTTTGCTGAAGTTCTGCAGATCTTGCCAATAATGCTGGTGCAAAAACAAAGCAAGGGAAAGGGAAAAAACAGGAATTTGAATAGTCCAGTGCTGGATGATCTGCCTTCAGTAAGGTCATTCCTGACCCAGGGGGTACAGCTGGAGTTGGGGTGTAGTTTGGGCCTCCGCAGACTCCCCTGGGGAGAGTTTCTCTAGGCTTCCTTTATAGAATCTAAAATACTGGCACGGAGACTTCCAGGGGGTGGTCAGCTTCCTGGCAGATCCAGTGAGAGGTAAATTCTGAGATGGGGGAAAGGCTATTGGATTATAAAACACTAGATTAATTGGTTCAATCAACAAATTTTATTGAGAACCTACTATGGGCTGGCTACTGTTCCAGATCCTTGGAATGCTTTGCTGGACAAAGAACCCTCAGAATTCTGCCCTCGTGGAGCTTACATTCTAGTGGAAATAAAACCAGTAAAAATAGATGGGATGACTAAATCCTTAATAGTAAAGCTAAGGGGGATTGGGAATGCTGAAGGGTGCAAATCTGGTTTTAAACAGAATTAATTCATCAGAGTGGCCAGGATAGAGCTCACTGAGAAGTGACGTTTGAGGAGATTTGAAGGCAGGAAAGGAGTACTCCATGGGGCTGTCAGAAGGAAGAGCATTCAGACAGAAGTTACAGATGGGAGGATGGCCCTCAGGCAGGAACTGATTGGTGCCTTTGGGACAGCAAATTGCCTTGCGACTGGAACAGAGTGGGCAAAAGGGGAGAAGAGGAGAGGCAGTCAAGAGCAATGGGTGGAACAGAGCAAGCCGTGATTTTTAAGCCATTGGAAGGACTTTGGCTTTTACTTTGCATGGGACAAGCAGCCCGGACAGTTGAGCAGAGGAGTGACATAATCTGACCTTGTGCAAGGGTTACCCTCGTTACTGTACTAAGAACAGGCTACAGGAGGACAAAGGAGGAAACAGACACTGTTGAAATCACCGAGGTGAGAGATGATGGGTGGCTCAGCCCAGAACTCTAGGAATGGCAGAGGAAAGAGAGAGAGAGAAAAGGGGAGGGTTCTGGATATATTTGCCTGTAAAGGTAAAGCCCAAAAGATCTCCTAATGGTAGAGAGTGAAGGAGTGGCTTCTAATTCCAGGAATAAGTACTCTGATAAACCCGAGCAGAAGAGAAATCTCAGTGCCCAGTGAGAGCCCCCTGCCCAGGCTTGGTTGACCCCAGCAGCAGGGGCAGCATTGGTAGGAATAGCAACAGCTCAGTTGGTCTGGCTTTGCTCCGTCCTGACCCCTCTTGGACTTTTGGCTTGTCTTTTCCATTTCTTTCATTGGCTACTTGGCCCCAGACACCTCTGGGGTAATATGCCAAATTAATATTAAATGTCCACTCTGCTGTTTATTCATGCATTTATCCTGCAATACATATCTGTCACCTGTTCTGTGCCAATCACCATCCCGGATGCTGAGGATAAGAGACTCACAGTCATCCCTTGGTTTACTCAGTGGAGCTGGGCTCTCTGCTCATCCACTTCCTCCAGAAGACCACTGGGGATAGGACTGTTTTTGTCTCTATTTTACAGATGAGGAAAGTGGAGCTTAAAAAGTTTAGGTAACTTTTTAAGGCCACAAAGCTAATTAGTGGTGAGCTATGATTTGACATAGTTATGTCTGACTTAGATGGTTACTTTTAACTTCTATGTTCTAAAACAGAATTTGGAAAATTGATTCTGTAAAGAGCCAGAAAACAAATATTTTAGGCTTTGTGTCTTTGTCACAACTGCTCTGCCCTTGTAGTGGGAAAGCAGCCATAGGCAATATGTAACAACTGAACATGGCTGTGTTCGATAAAGCTTTTACTCATGGAAACTGAAATCTGAATTTCATATTGTTTTCATATCATGAAATATTCTTCTTCTGTTGACGTTTTTCACCATTTAAAAATGTAAACCCCATCCTTAGTTCACAGGTTATTTAAAAAAAAAAAAAGGCAGGCAGCAAGCCCCATGGGCCATAGTTGTCAGCTCCTACTCTGAAAAATAAAGTCTCTTTCCTGATCATTTAAACTGGAGGATTTTTCACACACAGTGTGTCCATTCAATTTTGATCCTCATAATTCTAAGGTTCAGAGCTGAAGAAACTGAGGGTGACTGCCCCTGGGTCCGCTGAATGCATTCGGTGGCTTCTGTAAGGGTCACCACCCCATTGCTTATGGCTGCCTGCTTTCTGTAGAATGCTGACGGCAACAGTCTCCCTGGAACATCATCAGGGTCCATGCAGGCTTCAGTTTACTTAGCTGAAGGTTCTCAATAGTAAAATCTTGAGACCAGAAAGTAACACAAATCCTGGGTTTGACAAGAGACCTAAAGAGTGCGTAGGAGAGATTAATTACACACCTTTCAAGAGCTTAGCCTCTAGCATCTGAGCCAAACAAAATAATTGTCTCCTGCCAGTCCCTTATTGGAGAAGGAAATGGCAACTCACTCCAGTGTTCTTGCCTGGAGAATCCCAGGGACGGGGGAGCCTGGTGGGCTACTGTCTGTGGGGTCGCACAGAGTCAGACACGACTGAAGCAACTTAGCAGCAGCAGCAGCAGCCAGTCCCTTTGCTGTGAATTTAGCTGTCTCAGAATGTTCCCTCTCCCCAAATCTCCTAACTCATGAGAAGAAGCCCCAGTAGATGTGGCATTTCTGGTCAACTGTGTATATGAGAACATTCTCTGCCCAGGAATGATGTGGGACTGCCACACCATCTGACCTTTTTAGATCTAGAATCTGCCATGATGCCCATGACCAAAAAAATGCTTGTATGACTTTTGATTCCACATGAACTGTAAAGTCTTTAAACTAACACATGTCATGATATTTAAGACATCTGGGGGACAAAACCAACTGATTAAAAGTCTACCAAGCAAACAAAAAAGGTGCAGTGAACTCCCTACTGCCTTTAAAGGGGAATGTAGGAAATCAAGGGGCTTTCCTGGTGGCTCAGCAGTAAAGAGCCCACCTGCCAATGTAGGAAACGTAAGAGATGCAGGCTTGATCCCTGGGTTGGGAAGATCCCCTGGAGAAGGGAATGGCAACCCACTCCAGTACTCTTGTCTGGAAATCCCATGGACAGGGGACCTTGGTGGGCTATAGTCCACAGGGTCGCGAAGAGTCAGACACGACTGAGCAACTGAGTGCAGTGTGAGCACAGGAGATAAAAGAGCATTCTTGGAGGAGGAGGAGGAGGATAGTATTTGGGAGATCAATATCCTGATCCTTCTAGAAGTTGCCCCTTGGGCGATTTCTACTGAATGAGGATCAGATCACCTGATACTGCTTCACATCATAGGTGAGTGGTTCCAGGGAGGACACTGGCTTAACCAGTTGAGAAGCCAGCAACTTAGGCACTGTTGACCTGGGTTGAAAAGGTGACCTGAGATCATCAGACTCCTCCATGGAAAGATTGTGACTGAGAGAGCTGATGGAGTGGGGCAGTAAATGTACAGCCAGAGCTATCACGTGGGGTGGTACCAGCTGAAGTGAGAAGGAAATCAGTAGTCTCCAGGGAGAGGAGACTCCACGTGCGGTCATGATGGAGTGCCGGAGTTAATCTTTTCAACCCTTCCACTGAGGTCCGGCCACTTTTTCCAGTTCCTGCCTCCAGGACACCCATCCCAACCCCACCATGGAACCTATCATCATTGCTATCCTTGGGTTTCTGGAAGATTCCTTCCTTTTAAGGCAAATCCCCTTTACTTGATATTGCTTGAGTGAGTATCTGTTCATATCAACGCGAGGAATGATAACCAAAACACATGTTCATCCATTTGCTCACTCAATCAGTATTTATTTTTAAGCTCTGGGGATCCAGCAATGAACAAGGCAAAGCTGATGCTCCTATGGGCTTGTGTTCTAGTCAGGGGGAGTAGATAAAGAGGCTAAACAGATGAACAAGTGAATATATATTATATCAGATGCTGGTAAGCACAATGGAAGAATGTGGAGAAAAGGACAGAAGTCCTCATTGATAAGATGTCATTTGAGTAGAGACCTTAGGAGGTGGGAGAGCCGGTCCCACAAATAAATGTGAGAAGCTGTCCAGGTCAGTAGGACAGTGAATGCAAAGGAGGTTTGTGTTCGGTGTGTCTGAGTCTCTGCCAGGGGACCCAGTGGCCGGGCTGAGTGAGGGTGAAGGCAGCAGATGCATCAGAAAGACCGCAAGAGTTTCTGACTATTACTATTCATTCAATAATCTTCAGAACTTTACTATGTGCCAGGTCTCTTAAAAGTTCTGGAATCAGGAGTTAGGATACAAATGTCTTCTGTCTTCAGAGGCTCCAAGTTTCACTCTGACCATCTGACACTAAAATAATCTGCAGCTTGTATTTTCTGTACTCAAAAATGAAACAAATATCATAAAGCAGTGAGTAGTCTGCTTACTTACTGGGGCCAGTATATCACATGGAAAAAGATACGGAATGGCAGGACTGGAACAAGGCTTTAAGGTTTTATTCATCTCCTTCTAGCTTCTGCCTTCATAGTGGAAGCGTGCTTTCTGAGTTGCCCCAGAAATGTAGCTACCCTCTCCTGAGCTCTGAGGACTGTCTTTGGAAATGCCTTCTACAAACCCAACACTGAAATTGTGCGATGCTGCATGAAGACATAAAAGCTTTCCCCACAATGTACTGCTACTACTAAAACTGTCACCGGGTGACCTGATTCCTTCATTCAAATGTTATTTTTAGTGAATGTCAGATAAAGGAAGAGTATCATGATGAAGTCGAGAACAAATCCCCTGCGCATGCCCCTCTTTTCATCTGTGCCACCCATCAAGGACGAGAGTGACACCTGGCCAGCTTCTCTCTCTTTCAAGATGGGATCTAAGAAGATCCCCAAACAGTCATGCTTCAGCCGAAAGATGAGTCTGCCTTTGCTCTTCCAAAAAAAAATCAAAACTGTCCCCCATTTCAGTTCCTAAATGCATAATAACTCTACTAAGTAATGGACTTGAATGTAATTTATCATTCTCCCAGAGACAGAAATAACATTAATAACTATCATTTGGATACATCTGCTCCTCACATTGACAGTCAATCTAACAGACTGTTTATTTGTTTCCATGTCTTCTATGACTTGTGCTCCCTTAAAGAAAATGCATGAAAATGAAGTATTGCTAAATCTCCCATCGGGCTATCATTATGGACAAATAATTATTGCTCTTGTCTCTGCTGTTCTGCTGGTGGTGGCTCTGTGTGTATGTGTGCATGTACGTATGTATTTTGTGTGCATTTGTGTGTCTTTGTGTTGGGGTATGTGCATGTGTGTGTGTGGATGTGTGATGGTGTATGTTGTAGGGTTTGGAGAATCTACATTAGAAATCTGCCTCTCTTTGTCCCAGTGAATTTCCATTTTCTATTCCTTTCTTCTTGTAAGCCAAGAAAGGCAAAAAAGAAAGTTTGTTCAATTGTCAGAAACACAGATTCTTGCCATCTGTTTAATAGGATACAAAAACAGAAATTGCTCGAGATAACACTTAGGATTTGATGAGGGCAGTTGGTTTCTTTGGATAAAGTGCAGTGCTAATGTGACCAGGGCATAGGTTCAGTCGCTTATGGGTCACCTCAAGTCACACACAGAGGAGACCTGGCTTTATAGTCTGTGTTTCTAAAAGCTGAACCTCAACCAGCTGTCCTTTCGGCGTTCAATCTTGGCCGCAAATAGGAAACCACATGCAGTGAGTATGGTTCTGTGAAAATTACTACAAAGGAAACAGTTCAGAGATCTGGCCGTGCCAATGGGAAATACCATCTATATGACATAATGACTAAATGACAGAATGTTGCCAACACTGGGTACTGTGTAAATATAAAGAACTCCACATCTGTACACTAATGTCTGTTTTTTCAGTATGATTAGTTTCTTTACATACCCAGTAGAGCCTAATGGTTAGGATCTTGAGCTCCAGAGAATATTTTCTCTTGCATTTATATTGGAGTATAGTTGATTTACAATGTTGTGTTGGTTTCAGGTGTACAGTGGAATGATTCAGTTATCCATTTATCCATTCTTTTTCAGATCCTTTTCCCATATAGGTTAGTACAGAATATTGAGTAGAATTCCCTGTGCTACACAGGAGGTCTTTGTTGATTATCTATTTTATAGATAGCTCGTGTATATGTTAATCCCAAACTCCTAATTTTTCCCTCCCCGCAAGCTTTCCCCACTGGTAACCATAAGTTTATTTTTGAAGTCTATGAGTAAGTTTCTGTTTTATAAATAAGTTTATTTATACCATTTTTTAAATTTCACATATAAGCGATGTCTGTATACTTATCTTTGTCTGACTTCACTTAGTATGATAATCTCTAGGTCCGTCCATGTTGCTGCACATGGCATTTTTAATTCAAAATCCCCCTTAGCTTCTTACTAGCCGTCTCATCTTCGACAAATTAATGAACCTCTCTAAGCCTCAATTTCCTATCTGTTAAATAGAGGCTTAATAGTACCCAACTCATGATTAAAAGGATTATATGAGATGATGCATGTAATGCATTTGGCCTCCTTTCCCCCACAATCAGCATTCAGTAATGTTTTGCTTATTGTTCAGTCACTAAGTCCTGTCTGACTCTTTGCAACCCCATGGACTGCAACACGCTAGGCTTCCCCATCCTTCACTGTGTCCCGGAGTTTGTTCAAACTCATGTCCATTGAGTCAGTGATGTCATCCAACCATCTCATCCTCTTTTGCCCTCTTGTCTTCCTGCCCTTAAACTTTCCCAGTATCAGGGCCTTTTCCAATGAGTTGGCTCTTCGCATAAGGTGGCCAAATTATTGGAGCTTCAGCATCAGTTCTTCCAATGAATATTCAGGACTGATGTCCTTTAGGATTGACTGGTTTGATCTCCTTGCTGTCCAAGGGACTCTTGAGAGTCTTCTCCAACACCACAGTTCTAAAGCATCAATTCTTCAGCGCTCAGCCTTCTTTATGGACCTTCTTTATGGTCCAACTCTCACATCCATACATGACTATTGGAAAAACCTTAGCTTTAACTATATGGACCTTTGTCAGCAAAGTAATAACTCTGCTTTTTAATATGCTGTCTGGGTTTGTGATAGTTTTACTTCCAAGGAGCAAACGTCTTTTTATTTCATGGTTGCAGTCACTGTCCACAGTGATTTTGGAGCCCAAGAAAATAAAATCTGCCACTGTTTCCATTTTTTTCCCCAACTGTTTGCCATGAAATGATGGCACCAGATGCCCTGATCTTAGTTTATTGAATGTTGAGTTTTAAGCCAGCTTTTTCACTCTCCTCTTTCACTTTAATCAAGAAGCTTTTTAGTTATTCCTTGCTTTCTGCCAGGGTAGTGTCATCTGCATATCTGATATTGTTGATATTCCTCCTGGCAGTCTTGATTCCAGTTTGTGATTCACCCAGCCCAGTATTTTGCATGATGTACTCTGCATCTAAGTTAAATAAGCAGAGTGACAACATACAGCTTCAGTAACTCTTATTGTTATTCAGTAGTATTTGCTTCTACAGATAATAATAGTGCCTACTTCATCAAGCTGTTGCAAGCATTAAATGAGATAATCCAGATAAAGAGCTTAGCACAATGCCTAACTCATAGTAAGGACTCAATAAATTCTGGCCTCCATAATGGTGATGATGATGAAATGACCAGAGAGGTGAAGTAGCTATCTCCGGTTTACACAGCTGGCTCGTGGGTGGGTGGGAAATAGAAAATGAGTGCAGTGTCACTTCTGTACTCTGCCTCTATATTAAAATATGAGCTAAGAACTGGTAATGAGATATTTTCCTTCCAAATTTTAATTTCTGTCACTTCAGTAAGGTAAGGTAAGGTGAAGTTGCTCAGCCGTGTCCGACTCTTTGCGACCCCACACACTGTAGCTTAAACAGGCTCCTCCATCCATGGGATTTTCCAGGCAAGAGTACTGGAGTGGATTGCCATTTCCTTCTCCAGGGGATCTTCCCGACCCAGGGTTCGAACCCAGGTCTCCCGCATTGTAGGCAGACTCTTTATCGTCTGAGCCACAGGGAAGTCCCAGTGTACAATTTCTTAATATTTGAAAAGGTTGTTTCTCTTTATTTTGGGGAATCCATGTTTTCCTAGAACCACATTTCAAGCATAAGTCTATTTCTTGTCCCATCTTTTACATCATAAATTAACCACTTTTTCAATTTTCAAGAAATTTCAGTGGCCATTTTTTTTGTAGAGAAAGAGAACCCCTTCTGGAGAGCAGTAGAGAACAACAAATGAGGCTAAGTGAGACTCAAAATGACAAATTCCTATGTATCATAGAAATCCAGAGGCAGTTACATATAGCAGACATGCAGAGTGTAAACGTGCCATGTGGAACCCTCAGATGCCAAGGGTCTACCCTCCTGGTTTGTTTCCCAGGATATTGTTCTAAGAAAACTCCTTGGAGGATTTGGAGAAAAGCCTAAGATAATTTCAAAGAACATTAACCTCAAACTGTCTCTTGGTATGCAAGTTTCCTGCAAGTTCAGAATTAATCACACTCATTTTTTAAAATTTAAATAAAGAGATATGATAAAGAACACCTATTATCATAGTCAGTAGTAGAGAAAGTTACTGTTTTAATCTCACTAATCCATCATGATGGTTGAGATGAGATGGGGAAGGCACCTTTCTTCAGTGGCCTGAAAGACTTTTTTTTTTTCTTCAACAAATCTCATTTGAAATTTAAGATTGCATCATAATTTCTTATACTTAATTATTTATTATTAGTTTAAAGTGGAAGTGTAAAGGAAAGTGAGTCACTTAGTCGTGTCCAACTCTTTGCAACCCCATGGACTATATAGTCCAGGGAATTCTCTAGGCCAGAATACTGGAATGGGTGGCCTTTCCCTTCTCCAGTGGATCTTCCCAACTCAGGGATCAAACCAGGGTCTCCTGCATTGTAGGCAGATTCTTTATCAGCTGAGCTACCAGGGAAGCCTCTTCAGATTCACACCAATTAATTATTACTTCAGATTCAAGATTACAAGCATTTTTCAAATGCTTTTCTACCTATATTCTAAGCTGAGCCTTATAAAGGCAAGAATAGATTTCATGGGTGGTAATCCTCATGGGAATAAACATATTTCTCATTTTGTTCTCAGCAGAAACTTTCTATTTCATGATAGTGAAAATGTTTTAAGGCATTAAAAAAAATGGGAAAGGAGGATAATGGGAAGGATTGAATGCAAAAACAAGGACTTGAGTGGTGTCATATACAATGAAGTTCGTAGCCCAGTGGTCATGTCTTACCATGATTAGATGTCACAGGAGACCAAAATGAGTCCCATCCCTCTTGGGTGGGCTGCACCCCACACTATGCAAGTTTGCCTGGGATTTGAGTAGAGGAGAAGCAACAACCCCTGCTGGTGATTCCCGCTTCCAGTGGAGTAGTTTCTAGGTCCTCTGAGCATCATTGTGGATATTCCTTACTCCTGTGGTACTTTCCCATACAGAAAATTCAGCACCTTTCACTGCTTAGCAAGTAAAACAACAAAAAGTCTTCACTTGAAACCTTTGTGTGTGTAGCAGTTTTACATAAAATAAACATGAGGAGATGAGGGATTTTATAATTCAAGCATAGCTTAAATTTGAATTTAATACACTGCTGAACTTAAATATCTCTGAGCCTACCTCCTGAAATGTTCTGTTCTCTCTTTCCCTTTCTCTTCCCTCTTAAGAGGGAATTTCTTCCATTTTCTTATGTATAGCCATTTAGCTTTTCCTTTGTTCTGGCCCTTCCAGATGCTGTATTTAGTCTGTCTAAATGGCCCATTAAAGGTTTTTATGCATTCATTTTTTCCAATAAATTTTTATCGAGCTCCTATTTTGTGCCCCTCACTGAGCTTGGCATTGGGTATTCAAAGAAGAGAAAGGAGATATAGTCCTTATCCTTATGGAACTTAGCAGTCAGTTCTCTTCACAAAAGGAATTCTGGTAGCAACAGTTCTGATAGCAATTCTTTTTAAATCTCACTACATGATAAATTGGCATCTGAACTTCCTAATTTATCATGGCATCCAATAGTCTGTCATCATGATAATAATTTTCAAATGTGCTAAAACTTCATGGGACTATGGCACCGAGCTATTCATGTCCTAAAGTCAGTTGTTTTTCTTGAAAGTCAACAAAAGAAGGACCAGGTCCGGAGAGATGCTGAATCCAAGGGAGATTATGCCTGGACACAGTCACGGCTGACCTCAGAGCCATCATGAAAAAGAAGAGGAGAGAGAGCCGTGTCATCAGTGCCTGCCTTCTTTGGGGGAAAAAAAAAATACAAGGGAAGTACCCAGCATGTTCCTAGGAGTATGGATCAAAATAAACAGTGCATTGTGGACGCATGAAAACAGCATTCTTCCAACATGTTTAGGCCTCAAATTAGAGTAGAGATCTTGGGGACAGACAAGAGTGGAACAAGTGTGAGGGCCAGGAGTTTGAATTAGCTCAAAGGGAGCCCTTTTTCTTTGCTCACAAGTGCCACGCAGGTGCGACTGAAAGCATTCAATGGGGGACAGCTAGGGACATGCAAAATCAGAGTCTAAGCCAGGAGACTCTGGTACTCGGGGCTGGAAAGGAGGGCAGCAGTCAATGGGCAAATTGTGCTGCCTTCTTATCAGGCCTCACAAGCTAAATAGTGCAAGACTTGTCCAATATGCAGATGGGGAAAGAGCAGATTCTTGTTTTCTACTAATGGCCTCGTAACTACCATCCAGTGAGAAGCAATCATGACAGGCAGACAGTGGGGATTTATTTGGAGCAAGAGGGGTGGAATGGCTCATTTGGGCCCAGGCATCACGCAGCAAGTCCACACAGCAGCGTGCCTGGGGCAGCCCTGCCCAACAGAAGCCAGCTGCAGGCCAGCCTCGGGACACCGGTGTGGTGGGTACTTCTGTTAGATACAGCAGGATGGGTTTTTCAGATGTTTCTGCTCAGGGATCCCACCTGCCAGAGTGTGGACATGCAATCCCTGGAAGCCTGGGATTTAGTAGAAGACTCATGGAAGTTGGAAGAGTTGGTTTCACTCTCCTCTTTTAGGTTAAAATATATATTTGAAATTATGCTATTCCTAATATGTTGCTTTTTAAACATAAAACTATTTAAATTACTAGTTAAGTTGCTTTACATGTCCCAACCCCCAAATCTTTCATGCAAAATTTGTATTCTAGGAAGATGGATTTGTTAATCCCCGGGCTACCAGTGCCCAGCACATGGCTACATATTCCTTGGGAGGAGGAAGCTGAAAATTCTGGTTTGAGAAACAAAGCATAGGGGAAATGAGTAGCATTGCTGCAGATGCTGGCAGAGGGGTGAACTGCTACATAAGTCATCATTCTGCTCTGCCACCACCACCCCTGTTCCTCCTTCCCATCCCATGCCCTCATGTTGGTGTCATTTGAATGTCAGTTCCTGCCCATTCTCAGTTGTTTAAGTATGATAAACAACCCCACAGCCACCGCCTTGATAGATTGAAAAGCTATGAATTATTTAAACCCACTTGTCTCAGTCTTCCCAGGCAGAATCAACACAGCCTCTGTCCTCTCTGGATAGACCTATAAGAAATGTTCTGAGACAGAGACAAGCGAACATGTTTGGACATTAACTTCTTCCTTTTTTACCTGAAGTGGAAATAATGGGCATAAAAGAAGATGTGCAGTTTCCATCTTTACTAAAACTGGATAGAAACTGAGATGGAAGTAAAGTCAAATCAGATCCCTTTTCAACTTCGTAATGCAGCTGCTTTGGCACAGGGAATCCACATTGAGAGCATTGAGAGATTCCAGTTCTACCTAAAAAATCCAGGTCTCCAAAGTAAAACAGAAAGTGAAGATAGGTATACAGGTAAAATTCTAGCCTGTTCCTAAATTAACCGAGATTCAGACACAAGATTTGGCCTAAACGGCCGATAGCAATTCAGACAGTGAGAGCTTGCCCCAAAACAAAATGTGAATACAGCTGCTTGAGACATACCAAGGCCAAAAGAGTAAGTAGCCAATTCCTTGAAAACCTTGGTTGCAGAAGAAAAGAATCATGACTGTGTTTCCCATTCCATTCCTCTTCGCCTCTCTAGTTGGAAATGTCACTTGATCCACCCAGCGAATTCTGGGAGGCATTCCACCAGGAGAGAGAGTACATTTTCATGGGGTAAACGTCCCCAGAAAGTCAGAATATCTGCTTAAGCTGACAAAAAATGGTTGTTCTTTAACCTAGGAATTTGTTTGCAGCTGAGTGCTAGGCTCTTTTGCTTTTTTAAAAACGAAGCAAGAGATCTCATGGCTCAAGATGGGATGATTTCAGTTTGAAATGTGTCCCACCAAAGGGTGGGGCTAGCAGATGAGAATAGTGTCACAAACAGCTGGCTTGCCAAAATCCACAGAAAATGAGAACTGGGCAATCAAAATTTGAAATCGCTTCTGAAATTCCAGCCTTCAAATCCAGAAGAGAAAGTTCATACCCTGTGTTTTGGAAGTTGCCAGTGGGACACTGTATTGTCAGGAGTTGGAGAGTAAAGGAAGCTCTAGCTCACGCAGCCTGTTTGGGACAGCGTGGGTGGGGGACCTGGTAACACTTAACTTTGCAAAGGCAACTCCACCAACCTCACCCAAAATGGAGCTGGGCAGGTATCAACTTCCCTTTTTCCCTTTTAAAACCAAGGTTTTACTTTCAGAGAGAATTTCCAAGGTAACCAAAGAGATTCTATTCACCTGATTTGACATTATATCCAGGAAATCCCTGGGCTGAAAACCTTTGGCTACAGATCAAGATGGTGAGGGGTCCATTCTGAAAGCAGTGCTGTTCTATGTGTGCAAGAGGTGTACCAGCTCAGCAGGCCAGTGATGTAAGACTAGTTATGGAGTCTTAAAAACCATTGGCAAACCCTGTATGATATTGCTCATATGTAGAATCTTTTTTAAAAAAGATACAAGTGAACGTATACAAAACAGAAATAGACCTACAGAAGTAGAAAAAAAACTTAGGGTTCCCAAGGAGGGAAGGGGAGGGTGTTCTTTCCCCAGATTAGGAGTTTGGGATTAACATATACACATTGCACATGTGAAATAAATAACCAGCAAGGACAGGTGTGTAGCACTGGAAACTTTACTCAATATTTTGTAATAACTCATAAGGGAAAAGAATCTGAAAAAGAATATATATATATATATATATATATAATTGAATCACTTTGCTATACATCTGAAACTAATACAACATTGTAAATCAACTATGTGTGTGTGTTAGTTGCTCAGTGACTCTGCAACCCCATGGACCATAGACCACCAGGCTCCTCTGTCCATGGAGTTCTCCAGGCAAGAACACTGGAGTGAGTAGCCATTCCCTTCTCCATGGGATCTTCCTGACCCAGGGAGCAAACCCAGGTCTTGCACATTACAGGCAGATTCTTTACCATTTGAGCCATTGAGCCACCAGGGAAGCCACGTAAATCAACTGTACTTCAGTTAAAACAAACAAACCAAAAACAAAACCAACCCTGGCTGGACCAAGAAGAGAAGACTTGCCTGCTCTGTCCCTGTACACAGCACCAGCTCTCGTCCTCTTGGACAGGGCTTGAGCAGCATTGTGAATGAAGAACTCCCACTGCCCCGGAGCCCCACTTCCAGAGGGAGTCACATGATGAACAGATTCCCACCGATTTGCTTATAATTCAGTGTGTGATTTGTTGTCTTCTCTCAGGAGACAAAGACAAGGAATCTCTAATGATAGAATCTCACAGATGCTCTTGAGTTGGGAGGGTGTGCTGGCTGGGGAGGTGGCCTTTTGCTCTCTCCTCAGTCCCCACCCCCTTCTCTGACTAGGAGAAGCTCAGCCCACACTCTCAGCTCCAACCTTCTGTTCTGACACGGGGCTGGCTGTCCACTTGCCTGACCCTAGGGGAAACCAGTCTTGCCTGCTGGGTGTCTGTCCCATATGATACAAGAAGGAATGTAGTTTCTTTTCTGTAGCCATCTGCACATCCTGGGAGATTAGGAAGGCTTTGCAAAGGTAAACAGTTACGTAAGGAAAGATAGACTTACTTTAGTCCTAGATCTTATTGAGTGGAGCCTGCAGGACCACGTGGGGTATTAAAAAATAATGTGGGGATTCGAGCCGTCTCTTCCCTGTTTGTTCTTCTGAGTCATGCTCTAGTTTAAGCAGCAAGAGAAATGATGACCTTTTCTCTTCACTCTAACTTAAAGAGCAGCTGATGCCTAATGGAAAATTTTGAGAAAGTTGTCATTATGAACCAATTCAATGGCCAGAGCATTTCCTGCAAGGCTTTTTTTTTTTTTTGATAAAGAGAATTTCAGGATGAAATGCCTGGTGTGGTGGGAAGATATATCAGGCTATTGAGGGAAGTGTTAGAACCACAGGGAGACCAACAACAAGCCCTCCTTCGTGGCTGTGGCTCTCGGAAATTCTTTGGGATTTTTCTGGACTTTTATCTTGAAGACATGAAGGATACTTTGGACTGTGGGCAGGGAAAGAAAATTCAAGTGCAAACACTGGAGGTTTTTCCTAGCTGTACTGAAAACCTGCTGGGGAAAGGCACATTCCAGTTTCTTCCCTCACATGGAGGTGATAATTCATGCTCTATATGAATTTCATAAAAATATTTGGAAGAGCATGTGGTTAATTAATCTTTGGGTGATAATCCAGACTAAATACTAAGGAAATGTACAGATAATTCTCAATCTGAAATTGTTTTATTGTGATCCTTTTGCCTGTGGCAGGTTCGTGATGCTGTGCACGAGGATGTGTTAGGAAAAGTTAGCAGAAGTAGGTCTCATTATCTATTTAGTGATTATTCAAAGCCTTCCTGGGTAGGAGAGGGTGGAGATGGCTAATGAATAATCTAAGAGTAAAGAGTATCACGGAGAAGGCAGTGGCAACCCGCACCAGTACTCTTGCCTGGAAAATCCCATGGATGGAGGAGCCTGGTAGGCTGCAGTCCATGGGGTCGCTAAGAGTTGGACGCGACTGAGCGACTTCACTTTCACTTTCATGCATTGGAGAAGGCAATGGCAACCCACTCCAGTGTTGTTGCCTGGAGAATCCCAGAGACAGGGGAGCCTGGTGGGCTGCCGTCTCTGGGGTCTCACAGAGTCAGACACAGCTGAAGTGACTTAGCAGCAGCAGCAGCAGCAGCAAAGAGTATCAAGGAACGTACTGTACAGAACATAGGGGCTAATTAATCTCTGTTGATGCTGGATAGAGAGGAAAAAGGAAACTTGTATTAAAGCAAGAGAGATATAGATTAGACGTAATGAAGAACTTGCTGCTAATGAGCATTTTAAGTTGCTGAGCAGGGCAAGTAAAACTATCATCTTGACCTTGGCCAGCTCAGAAAGCAATGAGGGGAGTTCCTTGGTGGTCCAGTGGTTAGGACTCGGCGCTTTCACTGCCAAGGGCCGGGGCTCAGTCCCTGATTGGGGAACCAAGATTCCATAAGCCTCAAAGCACAGCCAAAAGAAGAGAAAGGCAGTGAAGCAGGCTAGATTTCCTGCAAGGACCTAAACAAGTTAGGTCTGCTTTCTGGTATAGCAGGCTTCATTTCCCCACAAGCAGCACTCCAACCTGTGAGCTTGGCAATTTTTTAGGGTCTCTAGCTAGAAAGGTGCCTTTTGGAAACAAGAGCCTGTCTCATTGCTGTGAAAGTGAACTTACAGTTTTAGGAAGATGGTAGATTTCTTAACTGGGAGAGTCTTTTTCCACCCTCCCCCCCTCTCTTTCTTGCTATTTAAAACCTTCTTATTCAGTCTGTTATACCACCGCAGACACAGATTCTTCCCCGGGGGCTCTTCTGCCTCCCACTTAGGGAAACTACCAGGTCGTAGCACTTGTTTTCCATGAACTCTCAGAAGCTTTTTCCAATTTTCCAAGAGCTCTCAGAAGCTGCTATTAGGCCATTAACTGCTTTACTCAATGCCCGCTCTCCCGTCTTCCTCCTCTTCCCTCCAGTCTGGCTACTTCACTGCTCTTCCTTCCTCTCACGTTCTCCACTGCCCTCCCTGCTTCCCTACATCTTCCTTTGTACCTCTCTCTCTTCTCCAGAGAGCTCCTCCCTCCTTCCTTCCTTCTCCTCTTTCTTTGGTTTTCTTCCTCCCTTCTTCCTTTTCCTTCTTTCCCCTTCTGAACCATGCTTGCTGTACCTTCCCCAGAGCCATGAATGGAAAAAATAGATTGCTTCTTGACTCTACAATAGAAAGCGTGGCTGAAAAGCCTGTGAAGTGCGGGAAAGCCACAACATGCATTCACATTTGTTTATTCATTCAACAGATATTTGTTGAGTAGCTACTATGTGCCATGTCCCTGAGATTAAAGCTCTTGTCAATCTTTAAACTGAGAGAGAGGTAGTCTTGCTCATCTGACACATAGGCTTAAATCGAAGATTAGAAGCTGGACTAAAAGACCTTGTGTTATTCTCCAGCTCTGTGTTCATAATCAGTGATTATTGCTACAGAAAAGTACAGCCAGAGCCTTTTACAAATGTTGCAAACATCCCAATGGCTATACTAGTTTGCCTTGGAATGTCACTAGGATTAAGTGTGGTAATTAGTTTCCTTTTTCCCAGCCAAAGACGCCTTCAGCATGGCAGTATCTGGCCCTTTCAAATTCTTTGAGCACCCGGTTTCTAGACCATTGTAATCAATTGTTTCCTATGGGCAAACCCTTCTAGATAATGAGTTCATCCTCCTATCAGGGGAAAATACAGCAGCACAATTAATATTTAGGGATGAAAATGGATTACTGTTTTCTGAGTAATGAGCCCTGAGTCATGGTTCAGAGCTGAATATACAGTGCAAGAACAAAATTTAATTCTTTTCATGAGAACCGACAGACTTTACTTCAAACCAACTACACTTCATTAAAACTCTGATAAGAGTCTGCAAAGCAGCCTAGAAATCTTGCAGCTGTGGGTTCTCAGAGAGAAGCAAAGAATCCTTATATTGTTCAAGTATGACACAATGAGTTTGCAATGGAGTCACCCCATCCCAGATATGTTCAGAGTTCAGAGTCAATGCATTAATTCTCCTCGCCTGCCACCCGGGTTCCCTTAATGGTGAAAGGGAGGCAGCATCAATTCTCTTACTTGCTTTAGACTGTGAGGGATTCAACAGCCAAGCTGGGGAGGTGGGGAGGTGCAGAAGCCCAAGAAGGATCAACTTCCTCTGAATCTGAGTCTGGTACCAGGAACAGTGGTTTGAGCCAGTCACATCCAGTCAAGATATGGAGGAAGGAAAAATGAGTAGAGACTGGACAGGCCCCTACTGCATTAGTGAGCCTGCCTCTGGCCTAGGGCTTGGAGGGGTCTGAGGCTCCTCAGAGAACATCTCCTCCAGGAAGCCTTCTGTAATTCCTCAGGCTAAGTTAGGTGACTTCTCTGTGCTCGCCAGGTATTTTGTACATATTCCTTTATAGTTCTTACCATCTACTGAAATTGTCTACTTGCTCATGGTGGTGGCACCATGGGCTTTGGAGAAAAGCTTTTTGGCTCTTTCATGAATAAGCTGTGTGATGTTGGGCAAGTCACTTAACCTCTCTGATGCGTGACTTCTGTTTATTAAAGGAATATTAGAGGTAGTAACAGGGACTTCCCCTGTGGCTCAGCAATGCAGGAGATGTAGGAGCTGGGGGTTTGATCCCTGGAGAAGGAAATGGCAACCCACTCCAGTATTCTTGCCTGAAAAATTCCAGGGACAGAGGAGCCTGGCGGGCTACAGTCCATGGAGTTGAAAATAGTTGGATGACTGAGCATGCAAGCACAGCACAGAGGTAATAACACTTCATAGGGTTGAGGTAGTAAGTTAGTGAAGGACCTGGCATATACTATCTATTATCACCATTATCATTATAATATAAACTTTCTCACTTTATGATAAGTTTTGTGTTCAGGGTTTCTATACTAAGAGCTTAGCACAGAGGACATTTCCAGTAAAAATCTGTTCAATGAATTTCATAGCAAACTGCCATGAGAGGCTAGATGAACCTCTCATGGGATGACCTGGGTCAATGGTGACACCCAGGGGGTCACCTACTCTTCTGCATCTTTGCAGTGGTCAATGAGAAGTGACAGAAATGGCCTTTGCAGTGAGGGTTAGGATAGGAAGGATTTCGTGCTGAGGAGGTAGTATGCTGTTAATAAATCCAGAGAATCTTGCACCAGATACAAACTCCCTGTAATACCTCAGGTGTGTCTATTTATTTATTTATTTTTAAGCTGTTTTCTTTAAATTGAAGTATAATTGCTTTATAATGTTAGTTTCTGCTGTGCAACAAAGTAAATCAGCTATATGTATACACATATCCCTTCCCTTAGAAGAGGGTGACTGCTGGGGCATGTCTCCCAGGGAAAGCTCCCTGATAAAGAGCCCAGCTTCGTGTGTGTAGGAAATGGAGCTGTGGGTAACTTTGTCCCTCTCTGCACCTGCACTGCCTTTTAGGGGCCGCCAGCAGCAGTGGGCGGAGAAGGCAATGGCACCCCACTCCAGTACTCTTGCCTGGAAAATCCCATGAACAGAGGAGCCTGGAAGGCTGCAGTCCATGGGGTCGCTGAGGGTTGGACACGACTGAGTGACTTCACCTTCACTTTTCACTTGCATACATTGGAGAAGGAAATGGCAACCCATTCCTGTGTTGTTGCCTGGAGAATCCCAGGGACAGGGAAGCCTGGTGGGCTGCCGTCTATGGGGTCGCACAGAGTTGGACACGACTGAAGTGACTTAGCGGCAGCAGCAGCAGCAGTGGGAGGTCCTCTGGTCCCGTGCTGCCCACACTGTGCCCGTGTGTGGGGTGTACTCATGCATGGTTTGCTCTTAGTCAGAGTTATTAGAAAATGAAGGGCACTTCCAAGGGAGGAGTCCTCTGCACAAACAGTCAGATTTTCTTACATCTAGGATGTAGAGGTGTGGCCGTGTCTAAGGGGGACAAATTGAATAACTTCTCCGGCTGCTTTGCAACCCTTTGAGTACAGGAAATAATCAGTGTGTGTGTAAGGGAGAGGAAGAGAAATAAACACACAGGGAGATAAGAGAGTACGAGGCAGAGAAGAGAAAATCATAGCATTTCTAACTAAATTGTTTCTCCTGTGTTTCCTCTCTTAAAGTTAGCATAGCCACTGAAATAAGGAGGTACTGCTGAATTTGAGATATTTCAGACAGCAGTCTGAAATATTTCCACCAATATTTCCACCAATTGATCAGAGATGTCATTAAGAAAGAGAAGGACTAAAATCTGGGGGGGTAATTGCTACTTTCAGCAGCCTTTCTCCAAGAGTGAGACTGGCTCACCTCTGAAACAGGGGACTTCAAAATTGAAGGAGAAATGTTTGCATGCCATGGTCCCAAAAGTACAGCTGAGGAGAAGGCGTCATAACTGAGCAGGGACTAGAGGGAGCAAACGTCTAGTGTGAGTTAGGACATCTGAGTCCCAGTCCAGAATCTGCTCCAAACTAAGGCGTGACCTTGGGCAAGTTACCACATTTCCTCAGACTTCGGTTTTTACATCTGGTGGGTCTCCTCCGGCTCTAACATTCTGACTTCTTACAGCACAAGAGTGTGTACATAGGAAATAGCAGACAAGACAGAGCTCTCCTCTTTATGTATTCTTTCACATTGGGATTCTGATGCTACATTGGTCCATGTTTATCGATGTCTAGACACATATTCAAATGGGTTATATATTGATTCTTTTTCAAAGTTTCTTAAAGTGAGAACTGCTGTATCATTTAAAAAAAATGTAGAGCTTACCAGCTCATGGCATTTATTTCAAGTATTTCTTTCTACATGTAATTCTTTTTTCGTGCAATTATTTAATAAGCATTTTTAACACCAACTGTGTGCCTGATGCTGTCCAATGGAAGATGCCAACAAGATTCCTGCACTCAGGAAGGCACCACGAAATGACAGCCCAGTAAAACAGTAGCAGCGTCTTGGAATATGCCTCAGGATCTGCTGTGCACACACGAGTATTTCAGCTGAAAGCAGTTAATCCAGGATGTGCCTACCTGCAGCACAGTACTGTGTCTGCCAGGTTTGAATTGACTGACTTGAATCGTGGCTGGCATACTTTGCCACTTCCTTTGTCCAAGCAACAATGGAAACAGAAAGGGGAAGTTCCCACCCAAAGTCTGAGAAGACAGGGTCAGGAGTCCTGATAACTTCCCAGGGGATGCTGGGCTTTCCCTCATGTTGGGATCACTGAGATCCAGCTCCTGAGATGTGATGACTGGGGTCCTGGCATGGAGGGTGTCCACTGCACGTTTTCCTGGCAGCATTTCTCTGCTTCTCTGAGGCTATCATCAAGTCTCACTGTCTCTGTATATGGAAAAAGCTCTAAGATTTTAACTCAAGGGGTACCAAAACCAAGAAGGAAGTGACCATCAAAGGGAGTATAATAGGAGAGATGCTCTGTAGGTACAAGCTTTGTAAACATTTAAGAGGAGGCTTTGTTATGACTTCCAAATTATATTTTAAATCACTAACCTGATTGTGTGTGTGTGTATAAGAGATGTTTTCTCTGTTCTCCTTTCCCAAGCATTTGAGAACCCTTAGGGATGGAGAAGGCAATGGCACCCCACTCCGGTACTCTTGCCTGGAAAATCCCGTGGACAGAGGAGCCTGGTAGGCTGCAGTCCATGGGGTTGCTAGGAGTTGGACATGACTGAGCGACTTCACTTTGACTTTTCACTTTCATGCATTGGAGAAGGCAATGGCAACCCACTCCAGTGTTCTTGCCTGGAGAATCCCAGGGACAGGGGAGCCTGGTGGGCTGCCGTCTATGGGGCCGCACAGAGTCGGACACGACTGACGCGACTTAGCAGCAGTAGCAGCAGGGATGGGCCAGAGCTGAGAGTCAGATATGACTAGTGGGAGGAAATGGGCAAACAGCACCTCCCAGCTCTCAGTTGTCCTGGTTTACAAGAATCTTCAGGAACCTCCTAGACAAAGAATTTGAATTGAGTCCTCTAGCAAACTGGAGGAAAGGGATTTGGAAGAAAAAGATGTATCAAATACTAAATTGTAAGAGCTGTACAGTCCCTGGGAGGAAACTTATCCTTAGGGGAAAAAAATTCTGGCACAGCAAGCCGGATTTAGCAAAAGGACTTAAGGATCAAAAGGAGTAATGACTCTCAGTTCAGCACAGAGTCTCTGTTATTTGAAGACACCCTGGTCCAATTATCTCAGTGTCATACGCCAGCACTAGAGAGAAGAATAAATAAAACTGGAGGAGCGGTGTCACCAAAGTGTAACACCACAGGTTACCAAAGTGTAACAGCCCAGACAACTGTGCTGCAGGATGAGGCATCTCCCACCACAGGGCATGACACAAGCAGAAATACCTTCTCCTTTCAGTGTGGCCAAGGCACTTGGCCAAGTTCTGCCTCCCGAGTAGAACAGCAGCATTGGCAGGGCCTGCAGGGGCAGTCTGGTTGCTGGCAAAGTTGGAACAGGATCATGGCACTGAACACAGGCCCGGATGGAGTCTCAGACACGTTTGACACATTCCTCGGATTCCCAAGAACACCTTCGGGGTAAGGGGTGGTGAAGAGGGAATAAGGCAGATGGAGTCCAAAGCCGGGAAACTCCATATTAACGATAAAATTGCTTAGTTAATTCCTATAGCCTGGAGACACAGTTCTTTGGAAATGTGCTTGGAGGAGTGCAAACATGTATGTTCTACTTCAGTTATTCTCAGCCTCACCTGCTTGTTCCAGCTGCTTCAGAAGTGGGCAGCTCTGCATGGACGTCAGTGGGCTTCACACAGGTGCTTCACACGGGGTTCATAGACAGTGCCACCTGAGACTGCCTCAGGACTGCTCTGCAAGCCCTTCACCTTCCTGGTGCTTCCCTACTGACACAGAGGCATGGGACCACCCTCCACCTTCAGATGCCCAGGTGTGAGCACCAACCTAGAAATGCAAGAGAGTTACTGGTCCCAGTTTAAACCTTTGACTAGTGGGAAATGGGAGTTCTCTACCAATCGTAGAGAAATTCTTTTTCTCCCATCCCAGTACAGCACGCCATCTTTGAGATGCAGTTTATGCACTTTCTTAGAGGATGGTCCCATCAGATGGAGCAAGAAGGTCTGGAGAAGAGACACACAGTTTGGGCATAAAGTGTGCAGATGTTTGTGTTTCACATCAGTGATCACCAAAGAGCATCCAGCGCAGGGAGGATTTCAGCAACCAGTGGGACAGATGATTGATCCTGTGGGTACAAGCCAGTGTCTCTCCTCAGCTCCCCAGTGCTTGTCCTGTGATCCCATCAACAGTGTGGCCAAAGTAGCAAGGAGTCTATGTGTGGGTCCAACGTATGGGCCCACCTTTGAGGGTCCACCTATGAACCTTCTTACCAAGGCTGCTCAAGGCTTCTTGGCAGAACCAGAGACCTGTGTTGATTCCTTGATATGACACCATTCTTCAGTGACGCATCTGGCTACTTCATAGCAGGGCTGGAGAAGGCAATGGCACCCCACTCCAATATTCTTGCCTGGCAAATCCCATGGACGGAGGAGCCTGGTAGGCTGCAGTCCATGGGGTCGCTAAGAGTCGGAGACGACTGAGCGACTTCCCTTTCACTTTTCACTTTCATGCATTGAAGAAGGAAATGGCAACCCACTCCAGTGTTCTTGCCTGGAGAATCCCAGGGACAGGGGAGCCTGGTTGGCTGCTGTCTATGGGGTCGCACAGAGTTGGACACTACTGAAGCGACTTAGCAGCAGCAGCAGCAACCCTGATGGGCAGCCTTCATCTTTACTGTTGGTAAATTAGTTGATACCTACTCTGCATATGGGTTTGTTTTGTCTCCAAGTAATGCCTCCACCTATATAACCACCAAAGGTCTTTCAGAACACCTGGTATATTGATGTAGTCACCCTTACAATGATATGTGAGACCAAGAGACCCATTTTATAGTACTGGCAGAAGAGAGGTGACAATAGGCACATAACTGCAGGATGTACCATGTACCTTGTCATCCAGAAGCAGCCAGTCTAATATCAATCAGTTCAGTTCAGTCCCTAAGTCATGTTCAACTCTTTGTGACCCCATGGACTGCAGCACACCAAGCTTCCCTGTCCTTCACCATCTCCTGGAGTTCACTCAAACTCATGTCCATTGAATCAGTGATGCCATCCAACCGTCTCATCCTCTAATGTCCCCTTCTCCTCCTGCCTTCAATCTTTCCCAGCATCAGAGTCTTTTCCAATGAGTCGACTCTTTGCACCAGGTGGCCAAAGCATGTCAACAGAGTGGTGGAAGAGGCTACTAAAGACTCAACTAAGTCGTCACCTTGGGGGAAACACCTTGCAGAGTTGGAGCAATCTTCTGTGGGCTTGCACTATATATGTTGGATGGTCAGCCAATGTGGGCTTCCCTGGTGGCTCAGTGGTAAAGAATCCACCTGCCAATGCAGGACACACAGGTTCACTCCCTGGGTCAGGAAGATCCCTTTGAAAAGGAAATGCAACACACTCCAGTATTCTTTCCTGGGAAATGCCATGGACAAAGGAGCCTGGCAGGCTACAGTCCATGGGGTCACAGAGAGTCAGACACGACTGGGTGACCAAAAAACAACAATCAGGCAATATACCATGGTGGCTCAGACAGTAAAGCATCTGCCTGCAATGCAGGAGACCCGGGTTCAATTCCTGGGTCAGGAAGATCCCCTGGAGAAGGAAATGGTAATCCACTCCAGCACTCTTGCCTGGAAAATCCCATGGACAGAGGAGCCTGATAGGCTACAGTCCATGGGGTCACAAAGAGTTGGACACGACTGAGCGACTTCACTTCACTTCACTTCACTTCACTTCATGTTCCCACTAGTTAGAGCACATGGGTCTGGGAAGGAGACATGGCCTGTCTTATCATCAGTTCCAGAAACCTTCTCAGGGAAGGTTTTACATTCCTACAAACAGAATTTTCCAAGTTTAGAGGCCCTGATATTCAGAGGTCCAAAGGTTTCCTTTGAACTTGAATTGTATCCACCTCCTGCTCACTTTGGGCTCCTTATACTGGAGGATCAGCAAGCAAAGAAAGAGGAGCTATGGTGGTTCTGCACAATGTGAGCAGGGAAGAGTACTTCTGAAATCCACAGGATTCACAAAGATGTATATATTTTGTTGCATCCAGGGAAAGTGGGTAATTATAGCAATCACAGCCCAAGGGCAAAGCAGTAAAGACCTCACATCCCTTGGGAGTGTAGATCTTGATTATACTACTAGGCTAGCACTGCACATCAGTGGCAAAGTGCTGGCCAAGGTGATAGAAATCTGAAACAGGAGGTGGAAGAGGGGGAGGGTGAATGTCAATTAAGGCCTTAGAACCAGCTGGCACTACATCTTATTTCATTAACCCTCTTGCTCTGAAATTTTTTTTGGAAACTTCAACTGCCACCACCTTGAGGGAAATTCTGTGACTGATTAGACTTAGACCTCCCCTTCAGGGAAAAAGTAAGCGCACCCTCCTCTTAGGAAAATCGAGATTCTAGAGTAAACCAAGTGAGCCAGATGACAGAGGGAACAGCAGGCTGCTTGGTACAGGGTGGGATGTATCAGCTGCTGCTTATCCACCGCTTGAGATCTTTTCCACTTGTCTCTTGCTCCAGCTGACCAGCAACTTCACAAAGGCACAGCCTGACAGCTCTTTGCCTCACACCCATGCTGTGCACGACTTGCCTGTTACTCTGGGATTTCTTCTATTCCAAGACATTGACGTAGATGTTCACAGCAACCCTCGAAGGTGTACACCTGGGTGTCCAGTGGGGGTTTATTCTATAGAGTGAAACTTGTGACCAGTGGGCTCTGGAAGCAGAGAATACATTCTTCCCCTGTCTTTCCCTACAGGGGCATTGCTGAGACATTGTTTACATGGCTCCATGGAAAATAGTCCTTTGATATCAAACAGTCAGTTGTGCTCAGTGGTAGCCAGCACAATATGCTTCCTTATCTGGTTTCTATCTCCTGCTTCACTTCCTTTGTTCTTCACTCCCGATCCTTGGTGTACCCTTCCTAACAGTACCTGAACCTTTGCCTCGGGCTCTAGAAACCAGGCTAAGAAAGGGTACCTAATGATAGAAAAAGCAGATAAATATACAAAGATGAAATTATTCTCCTTCACAGAGGAAAGGTAAGTCAACATTTCAACCTAATCGTAGATGAACAGTCTGTTGTACCCAGTGTCCTCAGTGGACCTGATATTTGGGTTTGAGTCCTTGGTATCAAGTAGCAAGAGCTATAGGAGGGAAGTTTATAAGCCTTTTTAGATTGCCACAGGAGACTTCCATTGGAGTTTCAGAAATTTTTAGTTTCATGTTTTTATATAGAATTCAAGAACATCAAACATTTATACAGATTTGAGTTGGCCCAGGGTTACTTTGTAAGAAAGTGAAGTTGTTACATCTTTATATCTGATCTGTAGATATATTTTCAGCATCTTGCACTCATCCTCTAAAATCTTCAGTACTTCTGTTTTCTTTTCTGTCTCCTTTATCTCAACATCTTTAGCTACATATTATTTGGAAGTGGACAGTTAAGGTTTGAAGTTAAGTGTTGATAACTAATAGAGTTTAATTTGGTAGTCCTCCAAGAACCCCAGGAGGTTTTTATAGAATAACCCCTAAATTCAGAAGACCATGTTTCTAATGGTAGAACTTCTGGCATCTACAATTGGCTGGTAAAGACAGATTTGAGGTTTTGTTTTAAAAAAATAACATATACAATTTTTATTTTTCAGTATGTCTAGCACTTAATCCTGGAGAAGGAAATGGCAACCCACTCCAGTGTTCTTGCCTGGAGAATCCCAGGGACGGCAGAGCCTGGTGGGCTGCCATCTATTGGGTCGCACAGAGTCAGACACAACTGAAGCGACTTAGCAGCAGCAGTAGCAGCAGCAGCACTTAATCCAAGCTATTTTCTTTCTGTGTCCTTTCAGATAATGATCTTTAACTATTAGAAGAAAGGGCAAGAAAATTTAAAAAGCAAAACAAAACCCTGACTCAGTTTACCATCATAAACTGTTTAATAATTAAGTTGAAAGTTAAAAATTTTTTACATGAGTATGCTTAATATTTTACTATACTTACATTATGAAATATCTACATATCCATCCCTCTATCCAACCCAGTAGCCCAGTTTGTTTTTTGATGCATTTCAAAATAAATTGCAGCCACTTTCCCCCCTAAATACTTCTCTGGCTTGATTTCCTTCTTAAATAGTCTGCATGTCAGGACAAAGCAAAGAATTCAGCAACTGCTGCTTAAATCTCATTCATTGCTTTGGGAATCCAGGCAAAGTGATATACATGGATGGAATGAATTCAGTTTCTCCTCCTATTGTCTCTCTAGCAAGGAGGTGACTAAAGCCATGAATGTTCCATTTCCTGGAAACTGAAGTCCTGACTTGTAAGAAAGAGCCACCTTTGTAGTAAGACAGAACCATCAAACAGTTCTTACATAGCCTCATGCCACAGTAAAACCAGCTCTCAACTGTTTAAAGACTCAAATCATTTTGCAGTGTCTTTGTGTTTATAGGTAAAAGTGTTTGAAGCTATAAATCAGACCTTGAACTAAGTACAAAGTTTGAGTCAGACCAACATAAGTTGTCTGATTGCATTCCTGACCCACACAGATGCCCTCTGTGGATAAAAGAAGTTGCCCCATCTCAGTCCTGTCTAAATTCATCATTTCCCTGACATGGCACCAGCCACTGGGCTGGCGGCTTCTCCACAAAGTGTCCCTTGACAGCTTCAGCCCCAGGGCTCTCCCTTGCCCACCTGGCACGGCTCTACTTACTACCACACAGTCGAGCACTTAACTGTTTAACCATCTTATGTAGAACGATCGGGCCTTCCTTCCTGTGTCTAAGTTCTTGGAAGATAAGAAACCTGTCTTCTGAATCTTCTACATACCTAGGGGGCTTGGCATAGTGCTAGGCACACACCTGAGACTACAGATCTTAAACCTTCACTTGTGTGTGTATGTATGTGTGCATATATGTTTTCTCATTTAAAGCTCATTGTATAATAGACTGCTTGGCCTACTTGCTTTTAAAAACCTGGTTCTGGGTACTTTTAAAGCGTTTCTTTGCGGATATGTGATCGTGGCAGTTAATATCAGCCAGAATACTTTTCAACAAGTCTGCAGGCAGTCGTCATGAGCAGGGACTTAGAGACAGGGTTTTTCTGTGTTGGAGCCAGAATTCAGAAATGCTCTGCTTTTCTTGGTTAAAAGAGACCCAGGGTTTTTCTTTTCAACACCCATTTGCACTGACCTCTTTTTCTGGCTTCTCAGTAAAAGGATTAAGGACTCAGGAAGCACTGGGGGAAAATGGCTTGTTTAGCTGGAGAAGGGACTTAGGCATGTCTAACAGTGTGGAGTGGAAAAGCCACGAAGCTTCCTCTTCGGGCAGCTCTACAAATCCAGGTCCCTGTCCAGCTCTTGGTCATCCCCCAGTGATGTGCATGGCAGTATCTGTTTGTGTGTGTGTGTGGGTGTGGGTGTGTGTGTTTAGTCACTCAGTCATGTGGAATTCTCCAGGCAAGAATACTGGAGTGGGTATATTGCATGAAACTATTCCCTCAGGTCAGCACATCCTGGGAGTTAGCAGGATAGCATAGGGTGCTAAGCACTGGGGCTATTCATTAACCCACACCTAAACGACCATTTATGTTGTCTTCCAGAGGGTTCAGTCTCTTCTGAGAATGTAATCCAACGCAACGTGTTGATCCTTACTGGAACATCTTGTGGGTTTAGCTAAAACATAAATACCCTGATATGCTTAAAAAGTGAAAACAGATTCAAGCAATAGATGAATGTGCCTTTCTTTCTTCCAAATTTCCCCAGAGAAACTGCCTTCTCATTCTGACTTTTATGTGACAGAAAAATCACCTACAAATGCACTGGAAATGTTGAAAATAATTTCACTGAGGCCTTGTAGTAGGTCACAGCAACTGGGTCTTATGGCTTGCTCCTAACCTGAGCTGGATTTAATTCCAGAACCCAGGTGGGCTATAAAGCAACACCCTCTTTTCATTATCCTTTTTTTTTTTTTAACTGTGATTCTACAGTAGTTTCAGCAATAAACAGGCTGAAAGAAATCCTTGGAGGCTTATCATCAAAGTTGGATATAGAAAAAGAGATATCAGGCACCCAGCAAGAAACTGTCTAGACAAGAGTCCCAGAGCTTCTACTTTTGTATTTCTTCCTTCCTCTGTCATTCAACAACATCATTGTCTTCAGTGTTTTTCATAATGGTCTACCCTGGAGTGGTCTGGAAAGCAAAGAGTAGAGAATAGACTTTGCCAGAAGAAACATAACTGCACTGAGGGAGTGGAGGTAGGGCAGTTTTATAGTGATCTTGGCAAAAAAGCACCATGTGAAATTCAGAGGTCACTCAGTTCTGCTCTTCACATCATGCATGTGGTGGCCTTGGATTACCATCAGAGCCTAGAGATTGCAGAGACCCCCTACGCCACCTCAGACACAGCCTGTGAGTTGCCAGATTGGAACCCCTGCAACTTACTGGCTTCCCTGGTAGCTCAGCTGGTAAAGAACCTGCCTGTAATGCAGGAGACCCCGATTCGGTTCCTGGGTAGGGAAGATCTACTCGAGAAGGGATAGGCTACCCTCTCCAGTATTCTTGGACTTCCCTGGTGGCTCAAATGGTAAAGTATCCACCTGCATTGTGGGAGACCTGGGTTTGACCCCTGGGTTGGAAAGATCCCCTGGAGAAGAGAACAGCTGCTTACTCCAGTATTCTGGCCTGAGGAATTCCATGGACTGTATATGACTGTATGCAGTGGCTAGCCCTGCAGGAACCAGGGGGGGTCTGCCTATTTTATAGCTAGATCTTGCTCAGATGAAGGAGGGTGAAGGATTAATAACTCCCGTTCCCCATTAAACCCTAGTTCCCTCACAGGAGGCTGTTATCAAACCCACAGCCTATTTAAGAGAGTTCCCAGAGAGGATTAAAGGAAGTCAGCCTCAGACTGTTAGGAGGGAACATCCTAAAAGATTTCCCCCAGAGGAGGAAACAATATGTGGTGAACAAAGCCAAAAGTACAGCTGGAGGCAGAGATGATAGGGATTAAACCCTGGATTAATACTGACAGTGTTAGATGGAATTGTTCAGTAGATAGTAACAGAAAATCCACTATTAGAATGTCTATTGTTTACTTAAGAAAACCTTGAGTTAAACAGTCCCAGGTTTGTGTCAGCATCTTCAGAACTCAAGGGTTCTGAGTCAAAAGTCTTTGCAATTTTCTTCCCCTCATGATGACAGAATGGTTGCCATAACTCCAGGCATTGTGACCTCACAGAGCCATTTTCAAAGGCAGCTAGCAGAAATGTTCTTTGTGTGTCCTCTCTCTTTCATTAATTATAATCATAACTAACATTTTTGAACATTTGCTAATCTTTCAGGGACTATCCTAAGTACTTTACATGTGTTAACTCCTTTAATTCTACAGCAGATAGGAAAAATCAAAGCACAGAGAGTGCAGTTACCTTTATCAGGGTCACAGAGACAAGATGTTGTAAAGCTGGACTCAAGCTTTTGGCAGTTCAGCTCTAGAGCCCTTACAGTGTTAAACCACCTCTCCATTAGGGAAGAAGAGATTTGCCAGAAGACCCTTGGCAACTTCACCTTATGCTTCATTGTTTAGACCTGGGTCACATGACCACCCTGGCTGCAAAGGAGGCTGGGAATACAAATATCTGCCTATTTCAACCTATAGGAAGATGGAGGCTGTGATGGTCAGTTAAATAGCCAACCAAAAGTATCTGCCATGGTTGTAAAAGAAACAATGGCTCTTGTCATAACTGAAAGGTCCTAGTGCTCTAAGGGTTTAGGTGAAAGTCTCAGGTCACAGGGCTATTTGGCTTACTGGGGAAGAAAAACAAGCTTCTGCTCAAGACCAGCCAGGAATAACAAAAATGCCAGCAGCCTGGTAGTCATATCTTTCAACCAGTCACTAGAGTGTCTGTGCATGAGCAGCTCTTATTAAATTATTCATCCTGATTTAATGGGGAGGAAATCAAATGCAACAGGTGTGGTTCTTCCTGCTTGTTGAATGGCTTTAAAATAAGCTTTCAGATACAGGTTGCCTTGGGGCAAAGCAGCAGGAGGACAAAGCAGCTTATTTTAAGCTAATTACCAAAATGCTACATTAGTACCTAGCAAAGACGGACATTTGTTCCTGTGTCAGTGGTCATAGGATAAAAATATGGAAAGAAAAAGAGAATATTACATAAGCAATTTGCTTACATGTACTTCAAAAAAAGCCTCTTGAATACAGAATACGGTCACATCTCAAGTGTTATTGTACCTGCTTGTAAACTTGAGTAGAATCTCATTTTAATAAGCTTGAAGAGACTTCCGAATTGCTACATTAGATCCAAATCTCATTAAACTTGAAGCCTATTGCTATAATATACTAAATATACTCTATTGTTTCCTGGGCTTAAAATTCACTTGCACAAAGCCAGCATTAGGTATGCATTTTCAAAGATGTTGGGGGGTAGGGAGGAAGAGATAGGCACTAAAGGACATGCTTGCCTTGTGCCAACCCATTAGGGCCAGAGAAGGTAAATGGTGCTACATCTTTCTGCACTAGTGTAACTGAACACAACACAATATCTTAATGAAATGCAACATGTTTTTCAAATCTTAGGTGGTTTTGTTTCATGGTTTTATAAATTATATGGTTGTTTGGTTTTACCCCTATTTTTCTTTCTTTTTTTTTGGTCATGAGCTCATTATATTAGTACTAACAGCTAAAATAGGGTATAAAATGAGCAGGGTTTTGAATTGCCATTATCTACTCAGAAAATTGGAGAGGGCAATGGCACCCCACTCCAGTACTTTTGCCTGAAAATCCCATGGATGGAGGAGCCTGGTGGGCTACAGTCCATGGGGTCACTAAGAGTGGGACAGGACTGAGCAACTTCACTTTCACTTTTCACTTTCATGCATTGGAGAAGGAAATGGCAACCCACTCCAGTGTTCTTGCCTGGAGAATCCCAGAGACGGGGGAGCCTGGTGGGCTGCCGTCTATGGGGTCGCACAGAATCGGACAGGACTGAAACGACTTAGCAGCAGCAGCAGCAGCAGCAGCATTCAGAAAGTAATCAAAGGTTCACTAAAGACAATCTGTAACTGGAAAATGCTGAGCACTCACAAAGCAAACCTACCCAGATCCACTCTTTTTCCTCCCTGGCCCTACAGATAACCATCACCTCCACTATCCCTCATCTCCCTGAGCCTCAGTTTTCTCATCTGCAAAATAGGGAACTGGACTCCATGATTTCTTGGGCTTTGAAGACCTGAGACTCTGAAGTTCTGTGATTCTGTACACCCTAGGTCAATATTTAACAGAGACGCCAAATTCAATAAATATCGTGAAGCCACAACTGACATGCTTTTGTATATGCTGCTAAAAATATTTAACAGAGTGATAAGGGATATAGTCAACCATATTGTAATGATTTTGTATGGTGAGAGATGGTTACTGGACCTGTGGTGGTGATGATTTTGTAATGTATTTGATTGTCAGATCACAATGCTATACACCTGAAACTAACATAATGTTGTATATCAACTATACTTTAATAAAAAGAATATTTAATAATGCAAACAAAACTCTATATGAAAAGGAAATATCTTCATTCAGAAAGCAGATGATTAAGAGGGTAAATATTTCTAAATGCTTTGTTGCACTGGGATTTTTGTTCCCCAATACTATTTCCTGTGTGCACCCTGACAAATAATGTTAAGATGTAAAGCACTCTTAAGGGCATGGAAATAGCCTTGTTCAGTTGGATGTTAAAATGACATTCTACTTACATTATGCTTTATGAATGGAAGGTTAATGGAATTGTGCATGTTTCAGTTTTCACTCTGCAGGTTATTTTATAATAAGGATGAGACTGTCCTACCTTTAATCTGGTGTTTTATTAAATTAAATGCATTGCAAAGAAGGGCCATTTTATTCTGCTGTTCTATCTTATATTCAAAAGCAAGAGGGCCTGCCAAATGCTTCTCTTGTTGATTCTTTTAGGAGTCTCCTATTTCCAGTGAATGTGATATAAGCCCATACTTAGTACATGGAAGAAAAATATTATTAATTTCTTTAAATCTAAGGTCTTTAAACAAAGGCAGGAACTTCCTTTTGGGTTTTTATGATTTGCTATTATCTCACCTAAAAAAATAAAGACTTAAGCATATGAGTGGGTAACTCAAGGGTTCTCAACTAAGGGCTTACCATATCCCTTAACTCAGTAGTTCTTACCCGGGAGGTTATTGGCATTGGTAGAATGATATTCAATATTTGGTTTGCATGACTGACCATGCATTGCAAAGTATTTGGCATTCCTGTCTCCCACCCACTAAACACCAGAAGCATGCTCTGACCATTGTGACAACCATACTTGCTCTATACACATTACCAAATGCCAGCGCCTCTGAAAGAGTCCTCTGCAGAAAGGAGGTCTGGTCATAAGAGATTAGTTTTCAAAAACCCAAAGAGGATCTGTGTCCACATGTGGAGAATGTGACATTTCATCGTTCCAGTCCTCATCTCCAGTGGATGTACCTTGGTGACTTCATTGCTCCCTGGATGATGACACATATTAAGAGGAAAAACCATATACTTTCTCCTAGATCTTGAATAAGCATCAAAGCTTGCAGCATGTAACTTTTTAGAAAACATACATTTGTTTCTTTTTTGTACTTTATGAAATAGACTACATGTGTCCATGGTAAAATAACTCTTGAGAAGTAAAGATCTTGTGTAAGGAGAAACACAACAAGAGAATGAGTGGATTTTATTTCCTTGTTCCAGATTCTTCTGTGGTGCCAGGATTTTGAATTCCAATGAAGTTGAGCATTTTTGGGTGTTGGGTGCTAAATGAGACAGATGCTGTCTTGGGCCCGTGAAAGATGAATCAGACATGTTCTCTGCTTTTGAGGCTCACAGCTGTGCCTGGGAGGCTGACTGCTGGAAAACCAGAGTGTAAAGTAATAAATACCACCATGGAGGTATGTTTACATGCGATGGGAATCAGGGAAACGGGTAGCTGATTTCACCCAGGCATCCGGGAGTGGTGGTGGTGGGAGGAGGCAGAGCTGGCAGATCCAGGGAAGGCTTCAAAGAAAAGGGATCAGATGAGTGGGCCTTAAAGAATAGTACATGGGCCTTTGCCAGGTGGTGATGGGATAGGGAACAGAATTCTAGTAGCAGCATATACATGGTCACAAAGGTGTGAAAAAGAATGGAGAAAATCCAGTGCAGTGAGGCATTAGTGAAAGGGTGCTGGAGCTGATGGTAAAAGATAAGTCAGGGTAGCAGCATTTAGAGGTCCTGATATACCAGGCTAAGAAGTTGGAACTTAATTCATAGATAGAAAGGAAGCAATTTAGATTTTAAGCAGGAAAGTAAAATAATCAGATTTACATAGGGACAGAACTCTGATGGCAGTATAGAAGATGGATAAATGTAGACAGTTTCAACCAGGGATACCAGGTAAGTGAATTAACTGAATACTTCACTTTTAAGCATTCCTTCTTAAGACTTGAGAAACCAAGTTAATTCATAGCAAATTACAGGCAGGCAATAAATTTGAACTAAAGAGCCTCTTGATGAAGGTGAAAGAGGAGAGTGAAAAAGCTGGTTTAATCTGGTCCCATCACTTCATGGCAAGTAGATGGGGGAAAATGAAGACAGTGGCAGATTTTATTTTCTCAGTCTTCAAAATGTCTACAGACAGTGACTGCAGCCCCAAATAAAAGACGTTTGCTTCTTGGAAGAAAAGCTATGACAAACCTAGACAGCATATTGAAAATCAGAGACATCACTTTGTATAGTCTGTATAGTCAAAGCTATGGTTTTTCCATAGTCATGTATGGATGTGAGAGTTGGACCATAAAGAAGGCTGAGTGCCAAAGAACTGATACTTTTGAACTGTGGTGCTGGAGAATACTCTTGAGAGTCCCTTGGACAGCAAGGAGATCAAACCAGTCAATCTTAAAGGAAATCAACCCTGAATATTCATTGGAAGGTCTGATGCTGAAGCTGAAGCTCTAATACTTTGGCCACCTGATGTGAAGAGCCTATTCACTGGAAAAGACCCTGATGCTGGGAAAGATTGAGGGCAGGAGAAGGGGGCAACAGTGGATGAGATGGTTGAATGGCATCATCAACTCAGTGGACAAAAGTTTGAGCAAACCCCGGGAGACAGTGAAGGACATGGAAGCCTGGCGTGCTGCAGTCCGTGGGGTCACAAAGACTCAGACATGACTGAGTGAACAACAACATCTGAGGGGCAGAACTGGGATCTGGATTCAGGTCCTAGGCTCTAGAACTGGCATTCTTTTTTAAGATTTTTTTTTTTTTTTTAAGTGGACCATTTTTAAAGTCTTATAGAGTTTGCTCCAGTATTACTTCTGTTTTATGTTTTGTGTTTTGGCCACAAGGTATGTGGGATCTTAGCTCCCCGACTAAGGATCAAACCCACACCCCCTGCATTGGAAGGTGAAGTCTTAACCACTGAAATACCAGGGAAGTCCCTAGAATTGGCATTCTTGACAATTGTACCTTTGTAGCAGAGACGGTGGGCTGCTTTCCCCAGTTTATACTTCACCACTGCATTTACCAACCTCCTTGTTCTAGGGGGAGCCACGTGACTAGTTCTTGCCAGTGGAATATAAACTTTGGTATTGAGTGTCAGCTGTGGGCAGAGAGCCTTCTCCATACTCTCGTCTTCTGCCAGCTGAATACAGATGATGAGAATGAGGCTCCAGGGAACAACAAAGCCATGGTGTGGAAGAGCCCATGTCCCTAAGGCGTAACATGGAAGAAAACTGCTGAACCAAAACCCTTGTATTGTATCATTACATAAGCAGGAAATAAACTGAGATTTGGGGGGTCTGTCCACAGTGCAATACAGCGGTGCTGCCTCCCTTTCTTGCCTGAGGGTCAAGAGCAGAACAGTAAGCTTAAAGCTTGAACCTTTGGTGTCCTAGTAGGTTACCCAACATTGCTAAAGGATTGTGGTAATGACCTCAGATTGCATGGTTTTCCCACACCAAGAGTGGCTCCCTCTTTTCATTCAGCATAACAGAACAACCAGAAGGTGTTAAAAACACAGAGTATGTTTGTAAACACATTGTTCTCGTGTCTTCTCAAAATCCTTGAAAACTCAGGAAGAGGAAAACAACAGAGCTTTGAGCCTAGTAGCACCTCTCATCTGTGAGAGGCCTCCATTCTAGTCCAACTTACATTTAGACGTCACTCCCTCTTTTACACCCCTGCCTGCCAGATCGCAGCCACCTTTGGTGTGAAACCTGGCACATGTTTAATGGGCTCACAAGAGACGATACAGCTGCTTCCAATAGTAAGCAAAAGAGTAAAACACCTTGGGAAAGGCACGTGAGTGGAAAGGAGAAAAGCTAGCAATGTGGAGAGTTCGCATACATTCCTACCCAGCTGTGAACTATGTCACCGCTTTGGGCGCCTGGGGTCCATCCCAGAGGGACCCTCAAGGGAGACATACAGACTGCACTGCGTTATCTGCCTGGGAGTAGAAAGGGAAAGCACTTACCCAAGAGAGACCATCCCCCATTGGTCAAAGGTTGCCCAGTGGGGTGTTAAGCCCTGAACCCCGCAGGTTGCACATTCCTAGGGGCCAATTCCAACAGGTACTCAACGCTCAGATGTCAAAGAGGCCCCCGTTAGAGAAGAGAGGCTGTGAGGTGGAGCACCAGCGGTGTCTGATACATGCCTCAATGTTAGACAATGCAGGTGGGATTTGAATCCAATACCTTCTAATCCCAGAGAACAATGTCACGGCTCACACACTGGGGAGAGAACAACAGGCTTGGGACTTGGAACTTTTGCTTCTAGTTCTGGAATTGCTACTTCTTTCTACTTGATTTAGGCAAATTCTTTAATACCTGGATCTCAGTTGCCTTACCTCTAAATAGGGATACTGAACTAATTCCTTATTCCCCAAAGTGTGTTCAGTTTTACAATAGTGTTGCAAAATATTGATTAGCAGGTATAGTTGAGAAGAGGGAGTTTTGTGGCTAAGTAATACTGGTAAATGCAGCAGTTATGCAGATTTCTTAACTGAAGAAATAAAAATTATGCAGATTTCTTCACTGAAGGATATCTCAGAGTCTTTTTTTTTTTTTTTCATTTGTTTATTTAGCTGCACTGAGTCCTAGTCGCTACATCAAGTCGCAAGATCTTGTTTATTTGTAGCATATGCAATCTAGTTCCCTGACTGGAAATCAAACCCTGGGCTCCCCTCTTGGGAGCACAGAGTCTTAGCCACTGGGCCAGGAAGCCCCATATCTCAGAGTCTTTATAATATATATTACACAAGCTACTTTATTCAAAAAACATTTCAAAGAACTAATTTGGTTGATACTTATTGAGCACTTACTATTTGCCAGGAATCATGTCAAGATCTTCTCTTACATTGTCTCAGTCATTCATTTCTTCAGAACAATATTTGTCAAGCTTCCTGCTACGTGACCACACTGTTCCTGGCACTGGAGATACCTCTGGGTACAAGATAAAGTCCCTAGTTTTTACCTGGGAATGAGGTAAGGACAGACAAGAAATAGGTAAGCATGAACAAAGAAATTGGCATGCCTCATCTCATTGTATTCTCAATTACTGCGACAAGGACTAGCTTTATCATGCCTATTTTATAAATACTGAGACTAAGGACTAGAGCGGGTAACATTTGAAATCACAGAGGTGGACGTGCTAGAACTAGGACTGTGTGTGCATTAAAGTCTAATTTAAAAGTGTTGTTGGCATCAGGTGAACAGCATTGGGTTCATCAGTATCCTGGGTCCAGCGCATACCTTGTCATCAATCCACACACAGCTCATGCCCATGGCTATTAAGGTGACCACCACTCTGCTCTGTTGTCTTGTCCACCATTCTGAAGGTCAGTGTTCTGCAAAACACCGGTTTGAGAAACAATGCAGATAGTCTAGGAGGAGGACCTCTGGCCATAATGAGACAAGCAGCAGCAAAAGATTTTGCTCATACCCAAGTGGAGATTTGGAACTCAAATGAATGAGAGGTGACAGTTTTGCAAAGTATTGCATAGTGTCTCATTAGTTATGCCTCTCAACAATTCTGAATAAACTATTTTTCTCTTCTTACTGTAACATTTACATTTTTTTCTCTATAAAAAGTAAATGGTGGTGTGGAAGTTTTTGCACCTTTAATAACCTAAGGAGTGACTTGTCAGTGATAAGCTGATTTTTACAGCATATACTTTTCCTTGACACATTCCTTTGAAGAAAATTAAAAATCCAGGACCTGATTTTAATGATCCTTTGGTCTGTGATATTACTCTCAGAAAAAATAATGTAGGGAAAAGAGAATTATATTTTCTGTATATGACCTACTGAAATAATCAGGATTGTTGCATGTTAGTTATAATGAACTATCCTTTGAAGATATAGGCTATTTGTATATAGATAACACTTCCTTAAATGCTTTGCTATTTTTGCCATTGAGAGACCCCTCATAAAGCTCAATCTAGATCTAATCTGACTTTAAAATTCCCAGATGAAAGGAGCTTGAAGGAGTTACAATTTGTAAAATCCCCACAGTTAATGGAAACATCACTCACATACACTATTGTGTTTAAATAATTATGTGACCACATTTGAAAAATGAAAAAAAAAAAAGAAATACTGTTCTTTGTGGAGATTTGCATAAGTAAAGAGTCACAAATAATAACAACAACACAAGATAGTTTGAGGATGATGAGACCTCAGTCATTTGAGGCCTTTAGGACCACATCTCCCATTGAAACTGGAATCTCTAGCCATATAGTTCCCTCTGCTTCTGCTGGTTGGCATGCAGCTGGGCCATGTTCTTCCAGTGTGCATTAGGGAAAAGAACAGGAACTGGAAAATGTATGAGAGTAAATGTAGTGCTATTCACCATAGACCATGTGGTTTTTAAAAAATATATATATCATTTTGCTTAACAGGACTAAGGCAGAGATCACAGAGCTGACACAGTAAAGGTGAGTTAGAATGTGTTAGAGGCTACTCCAGGAGAATGTCCAGCACTCTTATGACTTGCCGCTAACCATAAGCCAAACCTCAAAACCTCGTTCTCTGCTTTTCTATGAGAAAATATGATCCACCGTGTCCAACCTTTTTAGAATAACCAAGGTTTCACAAAATGTGAAGTATAATTATATAATATTTAACTAGATGGTCAAGGGAAGTGCATCCGCTATTCTAAACAGGTCGTGGCGGAAAACTAATTACAGATGACTGCAGAGAGAAAAGGGCAGTGTGTAGATAGTGAGATGGAAAAACACATTACAAAGCAAAGGCCGTCTCACTTGATCTTTGAAATTATTGATTCAGGATTCCTGAGTCTTGGTTAAGAGGAAGTAAATGTTAAAGCTGTAATTCTCATCTTACACAGAGGAGTGTAAGAACTCTCTACAAGAACTCTTTGGATGCTCATGCAAAAGTAGAAAGAAGAGGACAACCCTTGCAAAGGAAATGTTTGCCTGTTTTACTAGAATAAAATCAGAATTAGAACCGTTTTCCAGAATGGCTGAGATAGCAAAGTTCTCTGTTTAAAAGGGGATTTAGTCCAAATAGTCCCCCTGTGCTTTGATCTTTTCTACATCATTGTTCCCAGGCTTAGACCTCCTGTGGGTCAGAAACCTACCTGTGGCCTGACACAGCCTACATTTTTATGAGGATGACACAAACAAAACACTACCTACTTGAGAAGTCCAAAAGAGGTGACTAAAAGGAAATACGCATGATAGGTATGGATGGCTAATTTTTTTACCTTCAATAATTCATCAGACACATACTGAGCAATTTCTATGTCTCTACCAGGTCTTGGAAACACCAGAGTAAATGACATCTTGTTTGTGGAGAGCTTTCTGTTTTTCCTTTTGTGTAATAAAAAGGATAGATAAGTCATAGGAAGCCACGCTGTGGTAGCTAACAGGGGAGATACATGGTCTGGGAGCACAGAGAAGAGGTGTTTAAGAAAATCTTGGAAATCAGTGAAACCTTCTACAAGTTGCCAAACAATAACCATGAAAAGGAGATTTGGAACACTGACTTTCCTTATGCATGATCTTTCCTTTATTCATGATCTCCTCTTGGTATCCAAGCACATAGAAGCTATCATTTTTTTTTATTTTATTGTGATTGATTTACAGTGTTGTGTTTAGTTTCTACTGTACAGCACAGTGACTCCATTATACGTACATATATTCTTTTCCATGATGGTTCATCACAGAATACTGAATACCGTTGTCTGTCTGTACTGTCGTACCTTGTCTATCCATCCTATGGATACTAGTTTATATCTGCTAATCCCAACCTCCCAATCCTGCCCTTCTCTTCCCTGCCCCTGACAACCATGAGTCTGTTCTCTATATTTGTGAGCCTGTTTTTGTTTCATATTTTCACTTACATCGTATTCTAGATTCCACGTATAAGTGATGTGATATGGTATTTGTCTTTTTTCTCTCTGACTTCCTTCACTTAGTATGATAAGTTCTAGGTCCATCCGTGTTGCTGCAAATGGCATTATTTCTTTCTTACGAAATAATGGCATTTTTCATTATTTCATATGGTTGTATATATGTACCACATCTTCTTTATTCATTCATCTATCAAGGGACATTTAGGTTGATTTCATGTCTTGGCTGTTGTAAATAGCGCTGCTTTGAACATAGGGGTGCATTTATCTTTTCAAAGTATAGTTTTGTCTGGGTATATGCCCGGAAGTGGTTTGCTAGATAATATGGTAACTCTATTTCTAGTTTTTTGATGAACTTCCATACTGTTTTCCATAGTGACTGCACCAATTTACATTCCCACCAAGAGTGTAAGAGGGTTCACTTTTCTCCACAGCCTCTCCAGCATTTATTATTTGTAGGCCTTTTAATCATGGCCATTCTGACTGATGTGAGGTAGTATCTCATTGTTTTGATTTGCATTTTTCTATTAGTGATCATGAGCATGTTTTCATGTGCCTCTTGACCATCTGTATGACGTCTTTAGAGAAATATCTGTTTAGGTTTTCTGCCATTTTTTGATTGGGTTGCTTGTTTTTTAATTATTGAATTGTAGGAGCTGTTTGTATATTTTGGAAAATAAGCCCTTGTCGGTTGCATCATTTGCAAATGTTTTCTCCCAGTTCATAGGTTGTCTTTCCATTTTGTTTATAGTTTCTTTTGCTGTGAAAAAGCTTATAAGTTTGATTTGGTCCCATTTATTTTTGCTTTTATTTTATTGCCTTGGGAGATGAAACCCCTTTCAGAAGTCTACTCTATTTGTTTTCCCTGCATACTGTCACCCTATGCTGTGGTGAGTGGAAGAGCTCTGCCTCTGAGGACCTATTCACAGTCTGCTAATAGAATGAATGTTTGTGTCCCCTCAGAATTTATATGTTGAAGCTGTAGCCCATATTGTGATGGTCCTGGGAGGTGGAATCTTCGGAAGGTGATTAAGATTAGATGAGGTCCTAAGGATGGAGCCTTCATGAATGAGATTAACATGCTTAGAAGAATCACAGGAGAGATTGCTTTGTCTGCTCTCTGCCATGCAGGATACCATGAGAAAGCAGCTGTCTGCAACAAGGGAGAGAAACCTCACAAGAAAGCATGCCTACACCCTGATCCTAGACTTGCAGTTTCCAGAGCAGTGAGAAGTACATTTCTGTTGTGTATAAGCCCCCGCCACTCTATGTTATTTTGTTATAGCAGTCTGAGCTGACTATGACATGGCCCCTTGCTTACCTTCACTTAGTCTTACGGGTCACATTGGTCTCATGCTGTCTGAATCCTTTACCAGACTTGGTACAAAGGCAGTGCTGGGCACAGGTCCAGTTAAAGAGCTTGGCCTTCATCACTGTCTTTTAACCAAAGCACAATGTCAGCTTTGTCTCTTTTATTATGCTGATACCTGCACTAATCAAATTTAACATTTCTGTCCTTCTATTCATTTTCTATAGCTATCATTCCTTTAATATTTTATTACCTACTTTTTTAGAGGAAATGGTTTTTTGTCCAATGTGGCGAGGGTATGGTAGAGAAGAAGATGATTGCAAAGGATTTATCTAAATAGGGATTCACATAAAATCAGTTACTATCAGTTCAATAAAAAATTGTGTCTATTATGGGCCAAGTGTAGGCAACTTAAATTTGGGGTATGTAACTCGGTGTACCGGAGAAGGCAATGGCAACCCACTCCAGTACTCTTGCCTGGAAAATCCCATGGACAGAGAAGCCTGGTAGGCTGCAGTCCGTGGGGTCGCTAAGAGTCAGACATGACTTCACTTTCACTTTTCACTTTCATGCATTGGAGAAGGAAATGGCAACCCACTTCAGTGTTCTTGCCTGGAGAATCCCAGGGACGGGGGAGCCTGGTGGGCTGCCGTCTATGGGGTCGCACAGAGTCGAACACAACTGAAGCGACTTAGCAGCAGCAGCAGCAACTTGATCTACATGCAAATAAATGGGTAGATGGATGGATGAATAGATGGATGGAGGTGGCTGGAAGAATAGTCAAACAGATAAGGCAGGTGTCTCTGCCCTCCGTAACGTCACCAAAAGGAAAACAGTTCACATTCCTAGTGGGTTATATGCCATAACTACAGTTGCCATGTTGTCTAAACCAAGACTGCCAAGTACTGGCATCCTTGTGTAGATAAGCTGACAGAATATTTGAAACTGAGATTGCCGAAGAGCTAGGACTTAAGTTCACTCTACCTGTAACACAAGACAAAAATAAAACATTAAAAGAAAAAATCAGTTCTGAACAGAAAAAGAGGGATGTTTACACGAAGGAGTTGATACGTGGGTTGGTTGTTGAGGGGCAAGCAGGCTCATGCCATTAGGCAACCAGGAAGGGCAGAGCATCGAGGTGGAGAACATACTGTGTCAACGGCACAGGGCTGGGTTAGCTGCTACCCAGCAGGCCAGGAGGATTGGGGTTCTACCCTGAGGTGCTGGGAGATGCTTGAGAGACGAACTAGGGTTGCTGGTGAAGAAGTTTTTTGCTCCATAAGAAATGAGGAGACAGAGATGAAGTGACACTTTAAACCTGAAACGAGGAGGACCAGGGAGACTGACAACCCAGCTTGAGCTCCAGAAGGGCACAAACCATGTCTCCTAGTTCAACAGAATTCCACCAGTAAACATTAGAGCTTAAAGGAAGATTAGAAGAGCTCTACTTCCTAGTCTCCCAGTCCTCATCTCCAAATGGGAAAACCCAATGACTTGAATGACTCACTGCCTGCTCAAATGACTCAGTTATTACTTGATGATAAAATCAAATTTATGCTTTGCCACTTACTATCTCTGACTTCGGGCAAATTACTTAACTTTCCTCACCCATAAATTCATGGTTGGTGTGATGATTCAGTGATAATATATGTAAAGTGCTTCGTAACATGCCTGATATGTAGGAAGAACATAAATTAACATAAATTAAACTAAACATAAATTTATGTTAAATTAACATAAATTTTATGAACAACAAAAATAGTAACTGTAATGTTATTGAAGTTCCTTGATTTTGTCCAATGCTCTTTTATATATATCAGTAAGGCCCAATTCTGGCTGATCCTCTTAATCACCTGGGATGTTTTAGACAGTTACAAATTTCCTGGCCTACCCCAAGCCTACTGAATATGAATCTTGAGATGGTTGGGGAACCTGAGCTTTCAAAAATTTCTGCCAGTACGAACTAGGATTAGAAACAACTGTCCATATTTACTGCTGTTCAAACTTTATTTTTTTAGTCTTTGGTTAAGAAATAGGAATTAGGTATAGGATCAGGCGGTTGGGAAAGGGCTATTGCACATAATACTCCAGTACTCTTGCCTGGAAAATCCCATGGACGGAGGAGCCTGGAGGGCTGCAGTCCATGGGATCGCTAAGAGTCGGACACGACTGAGCGACTTCACTTTCGCTTTTTACTTTCATGCATTGGAGAAGGAAATGGCAACCCACTCCAGTGTTCTTGCCTGGAGAATCCCAGGGACGGGGGAGCCTGGTGGGCTGCCGTCTATGGGGTCGCACAGAGTTGGACATGACTGAAGCGACTTAGCAGCAGCAGCAGCAGCAGCAACTGTGTCCCCAGCAGGTTAAAAACACACATCTGTGCTCCCAAGAAAGGCGGGATTGGACCACAAGATTGGAAATGGGATATTTCTCACTGGTGGAAATGATTAATTATGACCAGTTTTGCACATACATTTGCATGCCTCCTAATATCACATATGCAAACACAACTTTAATAACATGACTTGTTTGCCAATGTTGAATGCTAACTGTAAATAATTTCTATTTTTTGTAGTGTTTAGGAAACTTCAATATGGTACTTGCTGGCAGACAGTTGCTGTCTCCTGGATTTAGCAACATATTAAGTAATCACTACAGAAACATTTTTTCACTTACTGCTAACAAAAGAAGTCTAGACAACAATTTGTGGTTGTCTATGGAAACAGAAGATAGGTAAAGCAGAAATAATTTAAATTTAAGAAAACAAATTTAAATATGGCCTATAGTTTCCTTTTTTTTCTTACTAAGATTTTACTAGTACAGAAAAAAATAGGTGATTAGAAGTTTCACCCCTTCTTTTAGGATCCTAGTTAGCCTCTCTGATGTCATCGACAACCAACATAAGGTGGGCAATAGAATAAAGGACAGAAAATAAGCAGGCACCCTGATAAGCCAGTAGCTGGAAATATTAATCCCTGAACAACTACCTGTTAATGTCCTCCTCTCCCTGCCTTTCCTCCACTCCACCTCACCCCTACCATCCCCCAACACCCAGTCCATTGTTCTTAGTCTATATAGGAATCAAAGAAACTTCTGTTTGACCTGCAGATTCCTGGGACTCCACTTTCAGAGTTTTTGATACAGTATGTCTAGGGGGTGGGAAATCTGCAATAAGAACAGTACCCTCCCTCCCTAACTAACCAACCCTGTGGTTTTGATGTAGATGGTCATCAGGACATACTTTGATAAACACTGCCTTGGGTAATGTAGAGACTTCAGATTCAGTGGTTCCTGGTCCAGTTGCATCAATATCACCTGAGTTCATCAGACATGCAGAATGTCTGGATCCAATCCAGGTCTGCTCAAACAGAATCTGCATTTTAACAAGATCCCGGGCGTGATTCCTAGGCACATTCAGGTTTAAAAAGCTTTGGTATTTCACAGACCAAAGAGAAGAAGTACCTTCTCCCCTTTTTGCATGTATGAACCTATTTGGTTTTTTTGTTCTGTTTTTCTGACAGTCTTCCTCTCCTCAGTTACCTGGGATTGCTGAATTCCTAAGGTGGGTCCCCAGACCTCCTGAGTCAGAAACTCTGTGTCTTGGATTCTTTTTCTCTGCCTTTCTCCCTGTCTCTCTGTCTCTTCCTCTGTCTGTATCTCTTCATCACATTCTATGTCCTTCTGTCTCTGACCCTCCCCACCTTCCCATCTCAATCCCTTTAATGAAAAAAATTGAGCACACCTCCCAGGGGATTGTGGGAGGTGGAGGGGACTTCAATATGGGCAACAGTAAAGAGACTGCCAATAGGTTTTTGTTGGTACTGTTGATTACTTTTCTGACGTTGGAGAGCTGCATTTTATCCTGCTATCTCTGCTCCCTTTTTTTTTTTTTTAATTTGCAAGTGTTTGCTATAGATTATTATCATGCTATTTCTCCATGAGACGTGAATAGTAGTTTATCAAAATGTCAGCATAAAGACCAAAAGTCAAGCAAATTTGCTGCAATAAGGAGAGGCTGTAAATTTGCTGTCAGTTAAGAAATCCTCTCAATTCAAAGTGCAAATCTAACCAAAAGCAGTTTTTAATAATTGAGACTGAATGAGTATGAGGTTAACCCAGTGTACATGCACTTTGATCTTGTGCCTTGTTGAATTTCTCAATTTTAATAATAGGCGCTATTATTTATGCTGTAATTCTAGGAGCTATGCTATCAGAGAATGCCTAAAATATAAATCAGGTTCATTTTGCTAATTTCATTTGTTGAAACTCATATCTACACCTCTTTTATTCTTTTTGAATGTTAATAATGATATATCCAGGAATAACTTTCTTCTTCAAATCTTAATTACAGTTTGGGTGAAATACTGAACCATTTTAACATTGCAAATATTTGGCAAATAAGCCTGATAAGAGAAATTTTTATAAAGGTTTTCATTGTGTCTTGGATAAAAGCACAAAGAAATGAAACATGTGGAGAAAGACCTTTACCTCCTTGGAATTTTAAGTCTTTCTGCAATAAACACAACAGTGGAGTCATAGAAGACCAAAAAAAAAAAAAAGACTTCCTCAAATCTAATTATCAAAAAGCAATTCATCTTGCTTGAGTATTTCAATCAACACATCCCTGAAGCCACTTTCTCAATTTGCCCTCCTGTCTGATGTATGGAATTGTGTGTGTGTGTGTGTGTGTGTGTGTGTGTGTGTGTTATCATTTGGAGAAACCTCTTAGCATATGGTGGAAAAAAGGCTGTTTTGTTACTTTTATGTTTTATTTCTTAATGGCCTACTTTGCAGCAGCTTTAGTGGAATGGTTTAAGCTCAATCTGACTTTTTTGAGTCTTTTACTCTGTGACAGTGACTCAGCTGGGTTAGAGCCAAGATGTTTACCTGATTGAGGCTGGGGGTTGAGGGGGGGGGGGGGCGCTGTGCCTCGGCCTCAGCTTTTCCCACTTTTGCAGAGAGCTTACAAATTGTAGGCACTCAGAATAAATGGCATCATTAGTGGGCGTAAAATACCCTAAGGGCATGGGAATGATTTAGAATTCTAGGATTCGGTAAAGACAGTGCATGCTAGGGGCTCAGGTGTCTGAGAGAAATGGATCCAGTAGTAGTGCTGAAATGTGACCTTGGTTATATCAGTTGACCTTAATTCTTTACTTTTAAGGTGAATGTGGACATTTTCTCTTTATTGAAATGCTGCTGGCTATCAGGGCAGTATTTGTCAAGCACAAGGAAATCTTTTTGCTTTAAGACAATTCTTTTAGGTAATGTTTTGCGCAAGATTACTTAACATGGGCAGCTTCAATCTAAGATTCTGTGAAAATTGCATATGTCACAGAGGACATCAGCTCATAACTAGAGAGGTCATTGGCAAAATAAGCTATTTCATTTCCCTGAATAGGGAGAGATGAGCTGGGCTCTTTGGAAATTTGGTGTTTTGAAATGAAAATTGAAATTGTATAAATAACTTAATCAACCAGTATTTTGTAGCCAAGGTCAAACAATCATGCCTACATTAGTATTCCCATCAAATGTGAATGCCCTTGGCAAATCAATAAAACATAAGTGCTCAACTGAATTCGTCCTGTGTAATCACTGTGTTAAGTACTGCTGGGTTTCCAGAACCTTAGCTATAGTCCTTGCCCTCCAGAGGTCTACATTCCAGACCTGTGCTATTTAACAGAACTTTCTATGATGATAGAAATACTCTTTACCTTATTGGATGGCCATTTTAATCAAAGACAAAATTAGTGTTCATAAAATCATTAGTGACCACCCATAAGGAGCTTAATAAAGAAATGTTGTCTTGGACCAAGGGTAATTTGAGCTAAGCCTTGTTAGCTAGGATAAGACAAGTGGAAAAGAGAAGAGTAGATGTTCTGGACAAAAAAGGTAGTAGACAGGAAGAGCTTGGTGCTATTGCTGAATAGTTAGGTGATCACCTTGATGGGAGCTGAAGGAAGGTTCCTGCTAGAGCTGAAGAGGAAAGAAGACTGGCAGGGGTGGGAAGGAGGGCCCAGAGAGAACTCCTATTATATACTAAGTGCCTCACATGTATAATATAATTTAATCCTCACAACCAACTGAATAGTTGCTGCTATTATCTTTATGTATGCTCAGGGAAAAGATTCAGGGGAGTTAAATAATTTCCCCGGAGATCACCCACTAGAGTAGTGAGCCAAGGTTTAGAACCCAGGCAGCTTTCCTCCAGATTCCATACTTTTTAAAAAAATAATCATTTTATTTATTTTTGACCGTGTGCGGACTTTTTTCTAGTTGTGCTGAGTGGGGTTGCTGCTCTCTAGTTGCGATGCACAGGCTTCTCATTGCGGTGGCTTCTTTTCTTGCAGAGCAAGGCTCTAAGGCACGCAGGCTTCCGTAATTGCAGCACATGGCTTTCATAGTTGCGGCTCCCAGGCTCTAGAGGGCAGGCTCAATAGTCGTGGGCTTAGTTGCTCTGCATCATGTAGGATCTTCCCAGATCATGGAAAACCCATGTATCTAGCATTGGCAGGCCAACTCTTCAACACTGAACCACCAAGGAAACCCCAGATGTCATACTTTTTAATCACCTCACTCCACTGCAGTGGTTGAGAATTTGAGCTCTGGGATCATCACACTTCCATCTCTATTAGCTTGTGACAATAGGCATCCGTAAATTGAGGACAGAAAAAGCACATTATTTGAGGTTATTGTACTAGGATTACCTAAGATATTTCATGTAGAGCACCTAGTAGTTCCTGGCACATAATAAGGGCTCAATAAATCTTTGTCTAATCTCATGTTAGAAATAGAGGCAGCAAAGAAATTAGGGCTAGCTTGAGTAGGCATTAGGCAATCATTACATCTTCTTAAACTGAGTTTTGATGTATTGAAACTATTGTAAAGGACAGAATGGAAGAAAGAAGGGAATACTGGGATGAAGAAGACCTCCAAGAGGCAGGCAACCTCACATTCAACAGATGAAAGAAATGTAATTTTATTTTCCCCTGGAAATAAAAGTAATATATATTGACTGGAGATAATTTAAAAATGTTAGAGGATAAGAAAGAAATTAAAATCACACTTAATACATCAAAGAGATGATTGCCATCAGTATTTTGGCATATATCCTTCCAGGTTTTATGTGTGTATGTATTAATGCATTTTTAAAGTTTACCATATTCACCTCCAGTAAAATTCACATTTTTTGTGTACTGTGGAGTTTTGATAAGTGCACACTGTCCTGTTAGCACCAGCACAATCGAGTTACAGAACAGTTCTATCAACCTCAAAAAAATTCCTTTCATTGCCCTTATAGTCAGCCTCTCCTCTTACTCTCATCCCCAGCCCCGGGTGACCACTGATCTGTTTTCTCTTTCTCTAATTTTGCCTTCTCTGGAATGTCATATAAGCAGACTTGTGCAAGATGTAATCTTTTGAGTCTGGCTTTTTTCTCTTAGCATAAGGCATTTCAGATTCATCCATGTTGTTATGTGTATGAACAGTTCATTTTTTTTTTTATGACTAAGATTTCACTGTATAAATAGATGTACCACAACTTGTTTCCGTTCACTCTAAGTACATTTTGAGTTGTCTCCAGTTTTTGGCGATTTGAATAAAGCCACTGGGAAATAATTTTCATTTCTCTTTGGTGAATATCTAGGAATGGAATTGCTAGATTATTTGTTAGGTAAAGGTTTAACTTTATAAGAAAATACTGAACAATTTTCCGGGCTGACTATATAACATTTGCATTTCCAGTAGCAACTATAAGGGTTCCATCACTCCACATCCTAACAAGCACTTAGTATAATTATTTTTTAATGTCACTGTAACAGGTATATGGAGAACGCAATGGCACCCCACTCCAGTACTCTTGCCTGGAAAACCCCATGGATGGAGGAGCCTGGTAGGCTGCAGTCCATGAGGTTGCTGGCAGTCAGACACGACTGAGCGACTTCACTTTCACTTTTCACTTTCATGCATTGGAGAAGGAAATGGCAACCCACTCCAGTGTTCTTGCCTGGAGAATCCCAGGGACGGGGGAGCTTGGTGGGCTGCCGTCTGTGGGGTCGCACAGAGTCGGACATGACTGAAGAGACTTAGCAACAGGTATATGGTAGTGTATAATGGTGGTTTTAATTCACATTTAGCTAATAACTAATGTTGTTTAGATGTGTTTTTTTTAATCTTCAAATAGAGAAAATTTATTTCTTTTCTGAACAATGTGCCTGTTCCTCTTGCCTTATTGCACTGGCCAGCATCTTCAGAGTGATGTTTAGTAGCCCTGATGAGAGCAGACAGCCTTACTTTGCTCCTGTTCTAAGTATGATGTTAGCTGTAGGTTTTTTGTAGATGCCTTGAATTAGGCTGCACAACTTCCCTTCACTTCCTAACTTGTGAAGAGTATCATGAGTAAATATAGAATTCTTTCAAATGCTTTTGTGTGAATATTGAGATGGTCATGTGATTTTTCTTCTTTAGTCTATTGATATGATGAATTACATTGATTGATTTTTTTAGTGTTGAACCAGCCTTGCATTCCCACTTAGTCATGATATATTAATCTTTCTATATGCTGTTGTATTTTATTTGCTGGTATATGTGTTTGTGTATATGTGAGTTGAGAAGGTCACCTGGAGAAGGGAATAGCTACCCAGTCTAGTATTCTTGTCTGGAGAATTCCATGGACAGAGGAGCCTAGTGGGCTTTAGCCATGGGGTTGCAAAGAGTCAGACAGGACTGAGTGACTTTAACACATACACACACATTTATTTAAAACAACACCAGGATTATACTGTATAGACTGGCTTGTAATCTCTTTTTGAAAACACATTTTCTTTAATCTACAAGAAATACATGTTTGCAAAAATACATTCTTTCTGGTTACTCTGGCAGGTTAATTTATCTTTCCTACATTTTCTCTTGGTAGAGGAGTTATGTGTGTTTTAAGTTTACTAAAATAAAAACTGGGCTGAGGAATTTCCAACCCACACAAATTAACTCTTCTAATTAGCTGATAAACTTTGAGAAGAACTATCTGCATCTTTGATGAAATATGAAGGGAAAACTGCTCTAAGTTTTCAAAGCCATTATAAATGCTGAGAGCAAAGGAATGATTGTTGATTCCTGAAACCCAGGTACTCCTCAGGAACCTGGAAAGTTGAAAATCTCTATCTTATGATAGTAACCTTAAACAACTTTAGCATACAACAGAGATCTCTGATGTTTGTAAAGAAAGTTCTCTTCCATTAAAAAATACTTGTGTAGATGGCTACAGATGCAGATTTACATTCTGCTGCTGCTGCTAAGTTGCTTCAGTCGTGTCCGACTTTGTACGACCCCATAGACGGCAGCCCACCAGGCTCCCTCGTCCCTGGGATTCTCCAGGCAAGAACACTGGAGTGGGTTGCCATTTCCTTCTCCAATGCGTGAAAGTGAAAAGTGAAAGGGAAGTTGCTCGGTCACGTCCGATTCTTAGTGACCCTATGGACTGCGGCCCACCAGGCTCCTCCGTCCATGGGATTTTCCAGGCAAGAGTACTGGAGTGGGGTGCCATTGCCTTCTCCGGCAGATTTACATATACATATGCAAATACATAAAACACTGAAAGGAGAGCATCAACAACCTTTTGATAAATTATATTCTGAAGCATTTTTTTATTTTGAGATTTTCTTCCCCCTGGATAAGCAAGTTTTTTTCATTTAAAAAAAAAAAAAAAATCAGAAATGTGAATGTTTTCAACTAGAAACATACATCCAAGACTGATACTTACTAAGTACCCACTTTAGGCTTATTTTTAGAATTCCAAGAATCTGCTTTTTTTCCCCAAGTTTTATTTTAGAAAAAGCAATCTAGTTACTCTTCAGATGCTCATAAAGAAAATGGAATTGCTGTATTTTATATGTGAGTCAGAGCTCAAGATAATGGTGAATCTTGCCGAAGGCCTCAGGGATACTAAGCATGAAGTTTGGGAGGAGTTAGGTTTTCATTGGTGTCCTTCTTTCCCAGGCTGGAGTTCAAATGAGTCTGAGTCTCTCAAAATGTTTGCACGAGAGGATGAACTTCAATGTTTGCATCATTTCCCCTGTTTTACACTCTCCTCGCATAGACCACAGCTGAGAGTTTTAGAGAAAAGGCGCTTTCGGCAAGTGCAAAGTGGTATTGTCATGTTGCTACTGGAGCTGTCTGTGAGAGCCAAGAAAATAGGACAGAATAAAAAGGAAGTAAAATAAGTCATAGTGAAACCCTCTCTCTCAGAGGAAGGAGAGCAAACATTGAAATATTGCTTTTTCCTGGCTGCTTATTAAAGGGGAAATTTGCCTACTGTGCTGGAAGAGTCTTTTATCCATCATTCAGTTGATGTGAAGCTTCCAACTTGAGGTTTGTTTTTGTATGCACAACCCATTCTATTTTTAAGGTGAACTCCACTGACAGTGAGTATTGAACAGATTCAGCATTTCTCTGATTATAAAAGATGTTGATTTGTTTTCATCCTTCAATAATTTAAACTAGTCCAATTGTCTGAAACAGATCAATTTAAACTGTTGCAAAGTCCCTTCAAATTTCTGAAGTATATGAAGTCATTATTTATAGGAGAATGGAAGTCTTATTTTTAATATGGATCTGTTTCTTTGAAATAAATGTTATTTGGTTATCTTGTAGAACTCACATAATTTTGTCATTTTCAGAAATGTTTAGGTACAGGGTATTATAAATCAATTAGCTAATATAAAAACCTGGAGTTTATAGATACAGAATTGTAGTGCCACATTATGCAATTAAATATCCCACATTCTGTTTTCATAAGTCCAAGGTCATTGGTCTAAATTACAATTATATAATGTCTGTTATGATTGTTGGTGATTGGTATAATTCGACTAATTATTGTCTAAACAATGAAAGTTGGCTGGGACTCAAAGTGCAACAAATGCTTTTTTATATGAGAAGAGTAAAGAAACTGAATGCTTTTTCCTTGTGTCATTTATTACGTTAGGCTGCAATTAATCATAATACTGTGCTGAGGGTGTGTAGAAAGCTGTCCTTATTTTCCAGGATCATCTTTCTTGAATGGGATGGAAGGTAACCCTCAGAGAAAAATAAATGATCATGTTTAGAGAAACATCACATTGACTGGCTAATTGGAAGGACAGTGGAAAAATCCCACAGGAAATGGTCTGAAGCTTGTGACTTTTACAGTCAATGCTCTTCTTAGACAGAGCAAACATTCCATTTAATGGCATAAAAATCTGTTTAAATTGAAAGTACCATCTGCCCAGCCTTCTTATCTGACCACGGGTTCAAAAATAACCAATGCCAGATAAAGAAATAAAATGTTTAAATAATAAAATGTCATGAAATACGGAATGAATTTGGATATAAAATAGTAAGAGTGTGATTACAAATTAGGAGACTGCCTTTTGAAAACGCACTAGTACTTCAGGGAAACAATATATTTTAAATTTACTAAAACACCTTCTTATCCTTTCCAACCTTTTCTAGTTATTTCTTTGTCTGTTTTGACCAGAAACTTTGAATGAATTGATGAAGAGAATTTGGTCATTGTCACTTCGTAAAGGCATGGAGATTTCTTTGAGTACAGATAACACAGAAACCACCGCCCATGCCCCCCCTGCCCCCGCTGCCCCACCAAGTAAGAATAGAAGAGGTAGGGAAGAAAATAGTATACACTATTTAGCTGTGCACACAAACGTGTTAGGAACTGCACAGGCTTCTTGGAATTTCTTAGCTTCTCTCCTGGAGCTGAGGAGCCCCCTGGTCCCTAGAGGTGAGGTCCCTAGAGTTTTTATAAACTCTATAAAAGTCCATTGCTCACAAGGTTCTGGGGGGACATCCCAGGGGCCCAGAGTTGGCAACAAGTTTCTTCCATGAACCTCAAAGCAATGAGATTTTCTCAGTCAATTCCATTTGTCTTACGGTCACTTCCCTCAAATTCTACATAGTTACCCCTTTTTCCCCATCCTTTTGCAAAGAACTTTTTAACTTGGAATATGTTTACAGAGGCTGTATCCCTAAACATTGTATCCTTGGTGTCAGAAAATTCCTATTGAAAAAAATGCTAGATTAGATAGCTTCCATGCTAATCTGACATTCCAAAATTAATGGTATGGTTCTGAAGTACTGAATGATATAAATTGCCTTACATACAGCACAATGTAGCATAAATAAAAACACAAGTTCCTTATTTAACTCTCATTCGAACATTTTATGCTGCTCACCTTAAGGATTGTCTCCTTTCCTTGGCAACTAACAACAGGTAAGCAGAGACAGGCTGACCGTTGTGGAGTTGGACTTCCTGGAAGCAAACGAGGCCTTCTGGAAGGCCATATAGCACATCTTTTAAACATGTCAGATATGCAACCCAGTTGCCTGGGTTAAATTCGCATTCTTCCATTACCAGCTCTGAATCCTTAAGCCAGTTGCTTAACTTCCATAGATCTCCATTTCCTCATTTGTAAAATGGAATATATAATTATATGTACCTCAGAGGATCACTGTGAGAATTAACCAAAATCATTCATATCAAACACTTGATAAATTTTAGCTGCCATTATTATTAATTCATTTCATCTACCTTGATATTCCTCCATCTGGCATTTCAGACACAAGGATTATTCACAATTACTATTGAGAATGATTTAGCCTACCCAAATTCTGAATGCCTAAACAACAATTCTAGAAAAAGTTATGTATCCTTTAGATATAATACAGACACATTACAACAAAGTCCTGCTCTCTGGGTTTCCCCTCAGCACTGATAGAGCATCCTTAGACCACAATTATACCCAAAGTTTTTTAAGTGGACACAAAACCTCTAAAAAATTAGGTAAATGCACAATTTGCCGGCCAAGTAGCATCCCAATGATTTTGAACATCATGATAACAGAAGTTTCTGATCCACTGGGACATACTCTTCTTATTTTTCTAAGTAGAGAGAGCTGTAGCTAAGTAGAGAGAGGGCTGTAGTTCCACCAGCCCCTTTTTGGCTCATAGAACTATTTCTTCAGTTTTGAAGATGCAGTACAATGTGAAGGGAGAAGATGCTTGAGCACCTATATAGCCTGCTGCCCACGTGGTCTTTGATGGTTTGTCAGGGGTTTGGTTCTGGAGTTCATATTTTGGGTTATTGGTAGATTAGAGGTTATTGGCTAGAATTTTTTCTAAGCCATAAAAAATAGTTACTTTGGTTTTTTAGGGCATAGCATTCATGAATGTTATTAAAGATTAGTATGGAGTATAAAAATTTGTTTTTCTTAGAATTCTTGACCTAAAAAAGTAACCTTTTCATTTTAACTTGTGAGCTTACCTTGCAGTACAAATAAATAGACTGTAGCAATATTACATTGCTTAGCTGCAGCAGCAAACATTTTATCTTTCTTGGATACTGCAAAATCATAAACTGAAGAAGTCGAAGTCAATTTATGAACTCTCTAAGATCTGGCTTAGGAAATAGTTAGAAAATAGATTGAAAACATATATTTATCCTTATGATACATGCAAAATAATCTTAGTACACTTCCCTAAGTGCCTCTACTATGCTACACTGGCTATGTAAGATTATGAATGCATTGAGTTTACTTAATATGATGCTTTTGGGAATGTGTATAATTGAAAGCTTCAGAGATAAAACTAGCATCAATTGAGTTGAAAAGTTCCTTTTTTAAATAAGAGCTGTTAAATTATACTGCAAAATGCTGGAGAAAATATTGCACACTATCTAAATGTGAAATTAATGTCTCCCTCAACATTGCTGTAAGTAGTGCGTTTCAACTTAGTTCATAATTGAGTGAATTGTTTCTTTTGTTTTTGACGATTCAGATTTCCCACGTAATAATACATGGTATCGTTTCTTCATTTCTCTCTGTAACCAAAGTTGCTGCTAGACTAAGCTGTTTGAACAAGAAAATTAGTGCCTTCAGTTCAGTTCAGTTAGTCGCTCAGTCGTGTCCCACTCTTTGCGACCCCATGAATCACAGCACGCCAGGCCTCCCTGTCCATCACCAACTCCCGGAGTTCACTGAGACTCACGTCCATCGAGTCAGTGATGCCATCCAGCCATCTCATCTTCTGCCGTCCCCTTCTCCTCTTGCCCCCAATCCCTCCCAGCATCAGAGTCTTTTCCAATGAGTCAACTCTTCGCATGAGGTGGCCAAAGTATTGGAGTTTCAGCTTTAGCATCATTCCTTCCAAAGAAATCCCAGGGCTGATCTCCTTCAGAATGGACTGGTTGGATCTCCTTGCAGTCCAAGGGACTCTCAAGAGTCTTCTCCAACACCACAGTTCAAAAGCATCAATTCTTCGGCGCTCAGCCTTCTTCACAGTCCAACTCTCACATCCATATATGACCACTGGAAAAACCATAGCCTTGACTAGACGAACCTTTGTTGGCAAAGTAACGTCTCTGCTTTTGAATATGCTATCTAGTTTGGTCATAACTTTCCTTCCAAGGAGCAAGCGTCTTTTAATTTCATGGCTGCAGTCACCATCTGCAGTGATTTTGGAGCCCAGAAAAATAAAGTCTGACACTGTTTCCACTGTTTCCCCATCTATTTCCCATGAAGTGATGGGACCGGATGCCATGATCCTCATTTTCTGAATGTTGAGCTTTAAGCCAACTTTTTCACTCTCCACTTTCACTTTAATCAAGAGGCTTTTGAGTTCCTCTTCACTTTCTGCCATAAGGGTGGTGTCATCTGCATATCTGAGGTTATCAATATTTCTCCCGGCAATCTTAAGGTGTTAATCAGTCACAGAGCTGAGAGGAATATTTCAAGGTAAATAAACACAATTTTCTGAAAGCGAGCAAGTTTGCTTCCTGATTTTCCTCAAACCATAGGTCTCTCACCACGGTCTTCCTTATCTTTTGTAACTTGTGGCTTCACTCATATAACTTATTTCACTTCTTAGGTTTATCTCCATGGACACTAACCATCCAATAAATCATACTTTGGGCATTTAAAAACAAGATAAAAATCAGCAATTCTCAACCTGTGTTTTGAATATCCAAGGGTGTGTTAATGTAAATCAAGGGGTGTCTTTAGTTCTTTAAAAGCTAACTCAAAATTGCATTGGACTGCAAGTACTCTGCCTGGAAAATCCATGGACGGAGGAGTCTGGTAGGCTGCAGTCCATGAGGTCACTGAGAGTCGGACACGATTGAGTGACTTCACTTTCATGTTTTACTTTCATGCATTGGAGAAGGAAATAGCAACCTACTCCAGTATTCTTGCCTGGAGAATCCCAGGGACAGGGAAGCCTTGTGGGCTGCCGTCTATGGGGTCGCATGGAGTCAGACACGACTGAAGCGACTTAGCAGCAGCAGCAGCAGCAGCAAGATGCTGCTGAAAACTAGAATGAATGATTTGCAAAAACCTGCCTTTTAAGATTTGAAATACAGTTGCCCTCAAACAGCATGGGGATTTAAGGCCCCATTTTCTATTCAGTGGAAAGTCCTCTGGTAACTTTAAAGTTGACCCTCTGTGTCTATGGATCTGTATCCACAGATTCAACTGAGGGTCATTTAGTATTACAGTATTTACTATTTTAAAAAATCCACATGTAAGTGGACCAGCACAGTTCTAACTTGTATCATTCAAGAGTCTACTGTATGTATACAAAAAGTATTCTTAGGATGGCTATAACTACTTGATTGTGTGGGTGTGCTCAGGCATGTCTGACTCTTTGCAACCCTTTGGACTGTAGCCTGCCAGGATCCTCTGTCCATGGGCTTTCTCAGGCAAGAATACTGGAATGGGTTGCCATTTCTTCCTCCAGGGAATCTTCCCCAGCCAGGAATCAAACCTGCATCTCCTTCATTGCAGGCAGATCCCTTACCTGCTGAGCCATCAGGAAATTGAAGAAATCAGTTGCTAAGCAAACAACTGAATGGTTTTAAAATGTAACTTGCACTTCCTTCTGGTTTTGGATTCCCATTCCCTTTCCCCAGATCCATGATATTGAGAGGCACTGTGTTGATATTATAAAACTTATAGAGAAAACAGACTCTGCTTATCAGATTTCACCATTGAAATGTTTAGGCTCTAGAGACCATTTTCATTTTAAAAATTGGCTTTCTTTAGCCAAATAAAATCATAGATGTGTGATTTTAGAAACTCTTCATTTGTAAAGAAGCAAAGGCCCCCAGCAATTCAAAAGAATTATTTGAGTTTACCCAACCAGTTAGCAACAGAGTTCTACCAAGTATTTGGGTGCCTTCCCACCAGTATTGTATTTTTTCCCCAAAACACCAAACTATAATCTCATTGGCATGTATCCATCATACATGTTAGAAAAAAGTGAGTGACAAAGCAAGGGAATAGGAAATTGAGAATTAGAAATTTCAGGTAGGGTCAATGACATTGTGTCTTAAAGTATAATCTGATGATCACTTATATTAATTACTTGGATGTTTAAATCTAGATTCCTGGACCTGGGGTCTAGATAGTAAACCCCAGACCTACTGAATTTCAGTCTTCCAGTGATAGAACCCAGTAATACTCAATTTAAACAAGCTCTGTAAGTGATTTTTCCATACCCTAATGATATTCTACATGTTTCACTAGAATGTTATTTAAAATGTTTTAAACTATCAATATAATAGATTCCCACTTGAGAACTGTATCAAATATTGCAATAGATTCTGAGGGGTCATGGAGAGGAGACTTGGGGCGAAAGGGAAGGGCCTTGAGTTTAGGTTCCAGTCCAGGCTCTTCCACTTTGCTATGTGAGTCTGGGCAAGACACTTAACTCTCTGAGTCCCCAGTTTTTTCTTTTCTAAGATAAGAATACTGCCACCCTTGTAGAATTGCTAAGAGATAATGGATATAAAATACCTGGCAGGCACTGGGCCTAGCATAGTCGAGGCATGTAACTATTAATTACTGTCATTACCTAAGCTAGTATAACTATTATTTCCCATGCTTCTTCCTTTATCATGTAAAGTAGAAATACACTGAATTCTACATTGTTTCAGACCTAGCTACCATCCGTGGATCATTTCTGTCCTTCACTCCTCCTCCTATCGTCTGTGGCTTCCTGCCTACCTCTTGGCCATTTCACTGTCTATTAGTTACCTCCACCAGGAGGAAGGGAAAACAAGAGATTCAATTCAAAACACCTATTTTCTTCATTTGTTGTTACTTTTACCAAAAAGTTTGGTTTGAGAGAAAGAGGCTGAATCACTGGCCAAATAACATTTTTTGGTTTTTTGAGAATTGAGTTCCTCTATTTTGTAGATAATTTCTGTTCCTGCTCTTGAGATGGATAAGTAGTAGTCATCTACTTGACATGCTCTCATTTGAAGAGTTTAGTCAACATCGCATGATAAAGGGATATTTCTAAATGAATCATTTGAATCTTGTTTCCTTCCTTACATTTTAGGGAAACTGGGAAGATTTGGTTTAGTGAAACTCATTAAGATCCCACAGAGCAGGAACCCGAGTATGAAGTAGGTCAAATTCAATCTCCTGGTCATGCCCTTCAGGCACTACTGATGCGAGCGTCTAGCGTGGCACAAGTGGATTGCATGTGGACGGAATCCTAGATCGCAGAGCTGCTCAGTACAGCTCGTACCTGACGAGAAGGTGCTTGCACACAGCCCTGCAGCCAGGAGTCTAGTTTTCATGTAAAATGCCCTTGGTTCCTACAAATCTTCAAGTTTTTCCTCATGAAAAGCTCTTAGTGTTAGGTGCCTGCTGGTTGGAAAGGAGAGCCGCCTCTTAGCTACATGAACTGTGAGCTTCCAGAGGTGACAAAAGCCAAAACATCATACAAAGGTGAGTGTAGCGGTGGGGGCGGGGCAGGGGGGCGTTGGTGAGGGGATTTTCTCTTAACCATGCTGATGTATAGTCAGTCTGGCAGGAGGGTAAGGGTGAGGCGTGGCTATCTGGAGGCCTGGTCTTTTCTCCTCCCTGCTCTGTACCTATTGCCAGTCCTGTGTCCTGACAGGGTATCCGATCCTGGCCGTAGATGGATGGATAATGTGGGTGAGAGGTGTGGTGTGAGTGGTCCACTAGAATAGCATCTTCTTAAGGGTAGATATTTGGGGGGGTTGGGGAGGGGCTTGGGTTTTTGGAGGTTTTTTCCTTTCTCTTTTTGGCTGCACTGGCTCTTCACTGCTGTGTGTGGGCTTTCTCTAGATGCAGTGCCAAGGCTTCCCATTGCGGTGGCTTCTCCTGTTGCAGAGCATGGGCTCTAGGGCTCCCGGACTTCAGCAGTTGCAGTGCATTGACTCAGTAGTTGTGGTGTGTGGGCTTAGTTGCTCTGTGGCATGTGGAATCTTCCCAGACCAGGGGTGGAACCCGTGTTGCCTGCTTTGGCAAGTGGATTCTTTACCACCTGACCACCAGGGAAGTCCCTTGTTTTTTGTTTTTAGTTTCTTTTAAAAAATTGTATTGGAACAGTGTTGTGCTAGTTTCAGATGTACAGCAAGTTGACTCAGTTATACACATACATATATTCATTCTTTTTTAGATTCTTTTCTCGTATAGGTTATCACAGAATATTGAATAGAGTGTACAGTAGTTCCATGTTAGTTATCTATCTTATATATAGTAGTGTGTGTGTGTTCATGCCAAGCTCCTGACTTATCCCTGAAGGTAGATATTTTTTTAATTTATTTTATTGCTTTTATTTAAATTTATTTTATTGGTGTAGTTGATTTATAACATTGTGTTAATTTTTGCTCTACAGCAAAGTAGTTCAGTTGAGTTGGCCAAAAAGTTCATTTATAACATCTTACAGAAAATTTGAATGAGTTTTTGCCCAGCCAATGCATTCTTTGTCATATTCTTTTACATTTTGGTTTATCACAGGCTATTGAATATGGTCCCCTGTGCTATACAATAGGACTTTGTTGTTTATCTGTCTTATATAATAGTTTGCATCTGTTAATCCCTAACTCTCAGTCCACCGCTCCTGTACCCACTTTTCCTTCTGGCAGCCACAACTGTGTCCTCTATGTTTATGAGACTGTTGTATTTCGTAGATAAGCTTCTTTGTGTCATATTGTAGATTCCACGTATAAGTGATATGAAATAATATTTGTCTTTCTCTTTCTGACTTACTTCACTTAATATGTTCATCCCTAGTTCCATCCTTGTTGCTGCAAATGGCATTATTTCATTCTTTTTTATGAGTAAGTAGGTGGCTCAGTGGTAAAGAATCTAGCTGCCAATAGAGACACAGAAGACATGGGTTCAATCCCTGGGTTGGGAAGATCCCCTGAAGGAGGAAATGTCAACCCTCTCCAGTATTCTTGCCTGGGAAATCCCGTGGACAGAGGAGCCAGAAGTATAGGGGAGCGGGGAAATGAAGAAGGAAATTATGAAATGATGATTGGCTTGTTTGAGTCAATCTCATAATCTAGAGTATCCTCAGAAAAAAAAGAAGATGCTTCTTTGGTCAAAGGCATATGAGATTCATGCTATGCTAGACCCTCCAAAGTTTTAGGGTCTACCCCTGATACTATTAATGTTGATGATTGGTTGGATTGGAAAAATAGTAATGATAATAATAAAGAATAACAGCAATAGCAGCAACTAACGTTGATATAGCACTTATACCATGTGGATTATCGTTCCCAATCCATTTGTAAACTTAATGAATGATAATAAAACTATAATGGCACTTTGCTATAGCAGTGTGAAAGCTTAGTTTAATATGGAATCAAGGCCATTTAGTCACAGGAATGCAACATTACAAAGGGTAGCAGCTAGCCTGGTTTCTCTAAAACGACACTGTGTATGTGTTTGTGTGTGTGTGTGTGCGCATATATATACATCTAAATACACAAAGCCTACTCAAAATTGTTTTAGTAATAACCTTGATTCTGGAAGTTAGGTTGCTAGGCAAAGCTACATATAGATTTTACCTTAATACCATGTCCTTTTATTCAGAGCATGGTTTTCTGGGAAGTTTCCAAAACCACAAATGCAAATTATACATGCATCTCTAGAAATTTCCCTTTTAGGTGAATGGCAGTATGCCCACAAATGTGATGTAAAGAGCATACTTTTAAATGAAGCCCCTTACTAGGTCTTATTTTATAGATCTGCTCTGTGATCTTTATTTTGTCATCTTTGCTGCTTTAACACTTTGGCTTTCAAAGGTACTTTATTTAAATTCACTGAAGGCCAACTAGAATGAATGGAACCATTGAACAGATTGTAATGTCCTTGAGTGTGTCCTCTGTGAAAGGCCATAAGCTTTGAAGGAAGATAGGCTTGAGTGGTTTGAATTATAGCTCCACTAGTGGTCATCTGTATGATCTTAGATAACTTTCTTAATAATAGGAAATCTCCACAAAATAGAAAAAGAAATAAGTTCCTAGGGTTATTATGAGGATCAAGTGAATAATACATGTAAAAATGCTTAACACAATAACATGACATGTAAGGTGTGTCCATGGGGGCTTCCCAGGTAGCTCAGTGCTAAAAAATCCTCCTGCCAATGCAGGAGACACAGGTTCAATTCCTGGGTCGGAAAGATCCCTAGAGGAAGAAATGGCAACCCATTCCAGTATTCTTGCCTGAAAAAATCACATGGACAGAGGAGCCTGGCGGGCTATAGTCCATTGGTTCACAAAGAGTTGTACACAGCTGAGCATACACACAAGCTATACACATACTTAACCCCTCTCAGCATGCTGCACAAGATAGGCTGCTTAGATACCTAGACATCCACAGAACTAGAGTAAATTAAGGAAAAAAATGAACAGTATTTCCTCTTGTGTGTTTTGCCTTTATGTTCACATAGAACACTTCACTTCTGACACTTCTGGTCACCAAATGCATGGAGTGTTTTTCCCCACAACAAGCAATTCTCTGTGACACCAGCTGTGCAACATGCAATTTAACTCGACTCTGACACTATCTACTTGGAGATAGTATCAGATCCTGAAGGTTGAGGGTTCAGTCCCACAAGACAGCTCTCACCTCATTTCAGACGGCAATCACAAATAATTAGCTGGTCCCCAACTTCTGTCTGGCTCGGCTGTGAATCAGAGGTTCCCACCACCCCTATCTTGGGCTTGATTAATTTGCTAGAGAGGCTCAAAGAACTCAGGAAAACACTTACCAGTTTATTAAAGGATACAGGTGAACAGCCAGATGAGGAGATACATAGGGGGAAGTCAGGGAGGGTCCCAAGTGCAGGAGCTCCTGTCCCTGTGGAGTTGGGGTGCATCACCCTCCCAGTGTGGATGTGTTCACTAACCCAGAAGCTCTCTGAATCCCATGCTATTGGGATTTTATGGAAGCTTCCTCATGTACGCCTGATCGAGTTCTACTTACTCCATTTCTAGTCCCTCTCCTCTTTCTAGAGAAGTCGAGGTGGGGGCAGGGCCAAAATTTCTAGTCATGGTTTGGTCTTTCTGTTGACCGGCCTCCATCCAGGAGCCTACCCAGAGTCACCACACTAGATCAAAAGATGTTTCTAGTGTTCTTATCACTTAGAAATTTATAAAGTTTTAGGAGCCCTGTGTCAGGGACTAGGAATGAAAACCAAACATGTATTCCTTATTATAAATCACATTATCACACATAGCCTCAGGATAGCCCCTTCCTTCTCTCATAGACTGTTGCAGTTAAACTTAGACATAGTGCTTTCAGCCCACTCTCTTCATTGCCACAGGCATTATCTTACACACACATGCACACAACCTTTTATTCCATTTTCTTAATTTTCTGCTATTTTCAGGATAAAGCCTAAGTTCCTTGTTGAAACATGCAAACCTTCCTCATCTAGCTTTAGGCCTGTTGGCTCATTTCTTGAAGGCCCTGAACTGTTTCTTCAATCTTGCCCTGTTCTTTTACACCTCTGTTCCTTTATATACATGTGTGTGTGTATACACACACAATTAAAATTTTATTTTTTACTCAGCCTAAAATACCCGTCCACCCACTGTGTATCTACTATCTCTTCTTTCAAGGTAAAGCTCAAATATTATCTCCTCTAAAAAGGCTCTCTGGACTGCCTGGAGCCAAGTTGGTCACTCCCTTTTATACCTTTCTGGCTCCCACAGTTCTTTGGTTGTCTTTACTTTAGCAGTGTCATACAGTAATTAAAATTCAAACACATTTAGCAATGCTACTTTCTGGATATGTGACTGTCATTAGCTTTGTTTTCATTTGCAAAATGGAGACAATATTACTACCTATCAGACAGAGTTATTGTAAGTATTAAATGAGATAACCCATCTAAAGCACATAATACGCTGCTTGTGTGTACATGCTAATTGTCTTCAGTCATGTCCGACTCTCTGTGAGTCTGTGGACTGTAGCTCACCAGGCTCCTCTGTCCCTGGGATTCTCCAGGCAAGAATACTGGAGTGGGTTGCCACATCCTTCTCCAGGGGATCCTCCTGACCCAGGGATTGAACCCACGTCTCTTATGTCTCCTGCATTGGCAGGTGCTTCTTTACCACTGGCGCCACCTTGGAAGCCCAATACAGTGCCTAGAACATGGTATTTACAGGGCCTCACAAGAAGGCAATGGCACCCCACTCCAGTACTCTTGCCTGGAAAATCCCATGGACGGAGGAGCCTGGTAGGCTGCGGTCCATGGGGTCGAGAAGAGTCGGACACGACTGAGCGACTTCACTTTCACTTTTCACTTTCATGATTGGAGAAGGAAATGGCAACCCACTCCAGTGTTTTTGCCTGGAGAATCCCAGGGACGGGGGAGCCTGGTGGGCTGCCGTCTCTGGGGTCGCACAGAGTCGGATATGACTGAAGCGACTTAGCAGCAGCAGTAGCAGCAACAAGATCCCTGTTAGACTGTGCATTACTTCATTTTTGTATCCCCAGTACCTAGCACAAAGTCTGGATCACAGTAAGTATTTAATATATGTTGGAAGGTAAGGAGGAAGCAAACAAGCTACTTTTCATCTCTATTAACAAAGAGAACAGAAAGTGTTAAACTGAGGAAGGCTCATTAGTTGACCTTTCTTTCAACCTTCAGTTAATACTTGGATCTTCAGTTTTACTAGCTATAAAATGCCTGCTTCCTCCTCTCCTCCTAAAAGCTTAAGTTTTCTAGATATGTCTTGGTTATAGAAACTGGTCCAATACTGTCCTTCAAAAAGAGAAGAAAAATTAAGAATGCATTTAAACTGTGAAATTAAGGAAACTTGGTAAGATGGAGGTCAGATAAACCATTCAATGTTATTTCTAGAGTACTCTATTTTCTGTATATAGTATCAATACTTTTATTTTCAGAAGAATTCACTCTCCCAATTGTCAAATTTTTAAAAATTAATTGTTAATAGAATGATAATGTTATCTTATACTTAAAATTGAAACTCAGTTGTGTAAAACATTTGCCAAGTTTCACTGTTGAACCATAGCAGCCCATTTCTTTCTAACTAAAAGTGAGCTTTGGCAGTGGGTGGCAAGATTTTTGGTTTCTAGTTCAGGGGCAGGTATTAACAAGTGAGTTAATGAAGCCAAGTTTATAATTTAGCATATTAACAGCACTGCTGTTGATCTCTTAGATGCTTTGAGATCTTTAACATTATTTCATTTTTCTGAAATTCAATTTCCTCATTTGCAAAAAGAAAGTAAAAATACCTGCAGGAAGGTAGGAAGGTTAAATATGAAGGTTAAAGGAATAATGCAGATAAACATCTAACATGGTGCTTTGCATGTAGTAGATGCCCAGTAAATGTTATTTTCTTTTTCATCAGGATTTTATTACAGCATCATGTTTTGTTCGGTCTAACCTGCTTACCTCACTATACTGTAAACTCATTCATGGCAGAAATTATGTCATACTCATCTTTGGATTCCTAACACCTAGCACACTGCTTAATACATAAGAGGTGTTGAATATGTAATTATGGAAGCCATGAAGAAAGGATGGGAGGAAAAAAAGAAGGAAGAAAGTTAGGAGAAGGTGAGGAATAAATAGAACTAAATACTAACTAGGTAGAGTTGAGTACCATGGAACAAAAACCCCTATATAATTATTCAAATTATTATTTTTTAAATATTTATATTTTATCATGTTAATTCTAATAAGTGTAAGGAATTACCAGCATTATAAAAATACTAGAATACAACTTTATACTTCTGAAATAAAAATAAATATATATCTCCTTTTGTTTTATGCCAATGTACATGAACAAGCATTACTGAATGACAATTGCTTGTCAAAAGTGTAACAAATGTGAGATGGGCTGTGGTTTTGATGGCATGTGTCACTTATGCCAGCAAAATAAGAAAAGTGTCACTACATTTCAGGGCTCTTATGTGGTACTTAGAAAACTCGACAGCCTGCTGTCTACTCATTCTGTGACCTAGTCAAGGTGATTTATCACAGGTGAAAAGCATATGTTTTGTGCCTTTATAGTGATGTGCTTGACACATTACAAAATGATACAATCTATATAGTATAAAGTTGCAGTGCATACTAATCAGAGATGTTATGCTTTGAGGTTACATAATTCACTGTTTGAAAATACCTTATCTGAAAAGAAAACCCCAAAATCTGCTACTGAGATTGTTTTCAGTCTTCTCGAACAGACTTTGGTACGCCTTCTCTAGTGTGTGCTATGACCTCTAACTTTATTTTAGGTTTTTTGTTGCTGTTACTGTTCTTTACCCTTGTTGACAACTGATGTATACCATTTGCTTTTTACTTTTTAAGAGAGTTTTAATCATAAAATGTAAACAACATTAAAGTATAAGAAGTAACAAATTCCTCTTTATTGTATCCTTACCCTGCCTCCCTTGCAACCCATCCACTTTCTTCCACAGGTACACATCTTTCCTTACCATACATTAAATGTATAGATATATGTACATATATGTACACATATATTTTTCACATAAATGGAATGTAGTTTTATGTATAGATACAGACATATATATATATATATAATTAAGTGACATGCTTTTTTCATTTAATATCTTAGAGATCTTTTCATGCTGCTGCTGCTGCTAAGTCGCTTCAGTCGTGTCCGACTCTGTGCGACCCCATAGACGGCAGCCCACCAGGCTCCCTTGTCCCTGGGATTCTCCAGGCAAGAACACTGGAGTGGGTTGCCATTTCCTTCTCCAATGCATAAAAGTGAGAAGTAAAAGTGAAGTTGCTCAGTCGTGTCCGACTCAGCGATCCTATGGACTGAAGCCTACCACGCTCCTCTGTCCATGGGATTTTCCAGGCAAGAGTACTGGAGTGGAGTGCCATTGCCTTCTCCTCTTTTCATGCTAGTACATATAAATACATCTCATTCTAATGGTTGCATAGCATCCCATATTATGGTTCTAATGTAGTTGATTTATCTATCTTCTTTTAATCAAAATAGATTTGTTTTCCCTCTTTTACAATACAAATAGTACATCAGTTGACATTCTTGCCTATCTTTCCATGAGTCAGAGTCCTAGAAGAACTGCTGTGTTAAAGGGCACACCATTTTTTTGAGTGTCACGTAGAATAGTCTTTTGCAACATTTAGTAATCATTGCTATTTGGTTTTTCTTCCCTGTTTTATACAAGGTTATGAATCTACTCTGGTTTAACTAACCCTTCAGACACATTGAAATGTCAGTATAAAGAAGCTTCAGCTTCTTAACCGAAAGGGGAATGGAAAGATTGTGCCTCTTATGTTAATTTAATCGGGAAGCTTTAATGATGTCTCAATGTTTGGGTCTTCACCATAACAAAGTTTCTCTTAAAGTTGAGTTCAGTTTGTTTTATCTTATTGATTTATCTTATGCCGCATCCAAGAGTAGTTTAATCACTTATATAGGTGCGTGCTTAGTCGCTCAGTTGTGATCCTTTGGACTGTAGCCCACCAGGCTCCTCTATCCATGGAATTTTTCAGGAAGAATACTGGAGTGGGTTGCAATTTTCCTCCTCCAAAGTACTTTCCTGACCCAGGAGTCAAACCCACATTTCCTGTGTCTCCTGCATTGCAGGTGGATTCTTTGCAGGCTGGAAGTCCCTTAAAAAAAAATTACTCCCCTCCCCACAGCATGGATTTGAAGCGGGGCACACAAATATGGAGTTAAGTGCTTCTCATTAGATTATTCAATTGCAGTCCAGTTCTACTGAAGCCCTATAGAATTACTGCTGCTAAATTTAGTGTAAATTTTCTGTTTTTGTTTTAGTTTGGGACAGAACAAATGTTTTCATTATCTCTTTCATATTGTAGAAAGGGAAGAATCTAAGAACTCTGAAATTTTAAGTGTTGAAAATAAGAAACGTAGGCTACAATTTTACAGGTCATGTTTTGAGCTATCTTTTTAAAAGGTCACAGAGATTTCTAAGAATGGGGATATATCACAGCCCCTCAAATGGAAAATTATGAATGATGCTCATAGAGGATTGAGGAATTAGGGCCATAGAGATTTGGGGAGATTATTTGATGATGGTGTTTGAGGACTGTTTGGTCATGCATCCTAGACTCTCTCCTACATTCTCCTGACTGCTATGGTCACATGTGGAATGATTTTCTTTATCATTTTATTGCTAAGTTTGTACCACAGCTTCAAAATCAAAAAATTGTAAAGTGGAAAAGGAGTCCTTGGAGAGCATGGACTTCTTTCTCTTGCCCTGAAGCAATAAAACTGAGCTGCATTCTAGGGTAATCACAGGTCACCTGTCTTTCCAAATGATTCCTACTGAATTTCACTTTTTTAGTTTTTTTAAAAACTAGTTTAGCTTTACTCTTGTTCACTGTTGCAGCTCCTCTTCCTGATTCAGACTCTGGTTGTTTATCATCTCCTTGGTGATGGAAGCCTTCTTTGGTACACCCTCCTTCCCAGTGGAGAGCATTCTTCTAACATACTTATCACTATAATCCAGTATTGTTCTCCCATTTCTCTCCTGTTAAACAGTGAGAATAGATTTATCTTTATCTTCATGTCTCTAGCACCAAGCACAAAATCCAGCACTTTGTATATGTTGGTTAAATGAATGGACAAATGAACAATTGACTGAATAAACCAGTTGGACAAACAGTCCTTAGATGTCATAAATATATTTCAATCTAGAGGAAGATATAGTCATTTGACTTAGATGCTTTAAAATGTTTTTTGTAGGGATGATAATCACTTACTTTGGAAAATGACTAGTGCATGATTTGGTGTTTGTTTTCCTGGTAGCTCAGCTGGTAAAGAATCTGCCTGCAATGCAGGAGACCCTGGTTTGATTCCTGGGTTGAGAAGATCCACTGGAGAAAGCATAGGCTACCCATTCCAGTATTCTTGGGCTTCCCTTATGGCTCAGCTGGTAAAGAATTCGTTTGCAATGCGGGAAACCTGGGTTCAATCCTTGGCCTGGGAAGATCCCATGGAGAAGGGAAAGGGTACCCACTCCATTATTCTGACCTGGAGAATTCCGTGGACTGTATAATCCATGGGGTCACAAAGAGTCAGACTCGACTGACTGACTTTCAGCGTGCCTAAAGGCATCACAGGAGAAGGCAATGGCACCCCACTCCAGTACTCTTACCTGGAAAATCCCATGGATGGAGGAGCCTGGTGGGCTGCAGTCCGTGGGGTCGCTGGGAGTCGGACACGACTGAGCGACTTCCCTTTCACTTTTCACTTTCATGCATTGGAGAAGGAAATGGCAACCCACTCCAGTGTTCTTGCCTGGAGAATCCCAGGGACAGGGGAGCCTGGTGGGCTGCCATCCATGGGGTCGCACAGAGTCGGACATGACTAAAGCGACTTAGCAGCAGCAGCAGCAGCAGCAAAGGCCTCACAATAGCTGTTGTTCATCCATCATTTGGTAATTTGCTGGATTCTTACTTAGCCCGTGGAAATGATTTGAGAGCTTTCTTGTAGAGACCTCTGATCATTTGGACTGGGACAAACTAATCTAGAAAACTTTGAAATTTTCAGGGGCATTTGCACCAAGAAACATTCCAAACTTTGTGTAGGATTGTGTTTAGATTGCCTTTTTAAAAATTTGTCAGATGAGGGCAAAAATGACAAGACCTGTATCAAAACAGAACACACTGTGAAAAACAGTGGCATTTGGGAAACATGGTAAAGAGTGTAGGCTTTTGAAAATGTGATTAAAGTGAAACAGGATTAGCAAAAATTTAGGGTTCAAGATTAGCATAGAAATTAATTTCTGAACAAGCAGGTTGTCTTGTTTCATTTAATTACTTCCTGTGTGATTATGTAAAGCTGAAATTAATTTCTGAACTGTGTTTTAGCCATGAAACTGTGCTGGCATTTCTCAATATTTTATTTGTGTCTGTGGCTAGATGCCTATTTTGTGTCCTCCCATCATGCAGTGGCTAGTCAAGGACCTACCATATGTACCCTTGTGAGCTTCTGATCAGTTGCTTCCGATCCTATCTCATGCAGCACTTTGCAGTTTGTATCTGAACCATTCCATAATCAGTATATTTTTGAGGAAGATCTTTTTCTCGCCAAGCAACCTTGGAAAGCTTCATGAAGATGCTGCTGAGCAGCATAGAATTTGCAAGTGCTTAATCAGGGTGCAGAGCTTGCTCAAGGTGGGAGAATTAGTTCCCATGAATACATCTATACGCATTCAGCAGAATTTCAGAACAGGGCTCAACCCCTGATAGGAGCCTGCAGTGTGGCCCAGCCACCTACTTGATTCAGGGCTGAGAAGGATGAAAAGAAGAAAGAGTTGTGACAAAAGTCTCAAAGCCTCACTCCCTGGCTCTATAGAAGTTTTCTGGGTTTAACATCCTTCTGTTTTAGGCTCTATTTTTCTCCTTTTCACTGCTAACTAAATCGCTGAAACTTTATCATGCTTATCTTGACATGACTCCTTAGATTTTACTCAATATAATTTTTTATACCTGGGTGAAATGTAAGCATTCTAAATCCTCTTCAAACTGGCATTGGTTTGTTCTGGACAGTAGTTCTGTTGCTCTAAATTAAAAGCTATTCTTCCCAGTACGTTAGGTATTCAGTTCCTCTGGAAACATTGGCTATCCCAAGTTATTGGAGTAGATATCTATTTATTTCTAGGCTCCCAGTATTTTAAAATATTTCCTATAATTAGGCTTTGAAATGATGGAACAGTTATGAATAAAAGTTATTCCTGTGACTATCTAAAATATCTACTAATAATTCAAAATGATTAAGAGGAATTTTGTGCTTGGCATTTAAATATCTATCATGTGTTTGTGTATAAAGTCATACTAATTTTGTATATATACTCACTTTAGGAAAAATATGGTCAGAAGAGTAAAGTAAATGCTAACGATAATGCTCAAATCATATTATTGAAGAAAAGTAAACATTATACAGAACTATAAACATTAAAATTAAAATGTGATTTGATATTTTAAAATTTAAAAGTATAATCATTTGCTGAAATTTACTAAGAACAGCATTTATTACTTTTCACTAATTCATTCACTCTCAAAATTTTCCTTAAATACTATTTACATTAACAATATTAACGTTAAATATTTTCAGGTATACTTTACTTCAACATTTAAAAAGCATACACAAACCCTGATACAGTAGCTTTACAGTCTTTGAATCAATTACAATCAAACAGTACAAACTAGAAAAAACTGAGTTAATAGTCATCAGCAATTAGGATAGTGATAATTTTGGGGAAAATAATCTCCTACAGTGATTATTTCAATAACTTACTCATTACTGTGAAAAGAACATGAATAGATACTTTTAGCATTCTTTGCAGAACTTATCTTCTAATGACAACTCTGTTTAAAACTATGTCACTGACTTACTATGTAACTCTTTGGACAGACTTCAGTGTTTCCGTCTCTAATATATGGATAAATATGTTTAAACCTAATTTTTAAGATTGTCTGACTAAATGAAATATAAAAAATAAAGCAATGTCTGAGAAGTAGGCATGCTTTATATTTGTAATGGGTTTACTAAATGTAAGTGTTTGAGAATATTGAGAAATTCTTGATAAGAACAACTTCCCAGCATGAAAAGCCATATTAATATTGCCATACATTGACATTTACAGCCACATATGACATTTAAATCCAGTTGCATATGGTTGCTAAATAAAGAATCTGATATAATCAAAGACGTTTTAAAGCTCAAAGGATTCTTAAAGAGCTGCTAGTCCAGCCTCCTTATTTTATAGATTAGAAAGTTAGGTTCAGAAAGAAAGACATCTGGTCATGTTTTCAAGGAGTGACTACAGATCCAGATCTCCTTAGCTCCAGTTGTTATTTTCCTCTGAGGGCTGACTTTTCTTGGGCCCTTTGAATGTGCATACCAAACAGTGTCTGGAAACTTAACATACAGTGTCCCATAGGTACAATTTTTCAAACGTACATAAATGCCATGGGGATTAACAAGATACATTCATTTTAAATAATAAGAAAATTCATGACAGCTTTTTGCTGTTGTCATTTTGTATTTGTCTCATCAACAGATTCTTAAAACACAAACTATCACGTGGAAGCCATTGAAAAATTTTGAAGTGACTATGAAAAGTTTCGGAGAAGGCAATGGCACCTCACTCCAGTACTCTTGCCTGGAAAATCCCATGGATGGAGGAGCCTGGTAGGCTGCAGTCCATGGGGTCGCTAGGAGCCGGATACGACTGAGCGACTTCACTTTCACTTTTCACTTTCATGTATTGGAGAAGGCAATGGCAACCCACTCCAGTGTTCTTGCCTGGAGAATCCCAGGGACAGGGGAGCCTGGTGGGCTGCCGTCTATGGGGTCGCACAGAGTCGGACACGACTGAAGTGACTTAGCAGCAGCATGAAAAATTTGGGAACCATGACATAGTGTCCTTTTTCCTACCTATTAAAATTTTGAAGGAAAGGATAATGATTTATTCATTTGTGATGATGACGATGATAATGATGATAATCTGGGAGAACAGACGCCCAGATATACTGATGCAAAGATGAGTCTGAGACTCAGGGTTCAGCTACGGATGCTGATATTGGTATGTGGCCTGTGTCACTGGAGCGTTATTTACCATGCATTCACACCAAGTGAAAGGCAGCCTTCTTATTTTATAAGCATGTTAAGACACATAGAACATTTGATTTTAATGGTATTTTTCACTTTACCTGAGTAGCATCATAGGAACATCCACTTAGTCCTTTATCCTGACTTACCAGCAGCACTTATGACTCTGGTTTTCAAATATCTCCAGTGAAAGAAAGTGAAAGTCGCTCCATCCTGTCCAACTCTTTGCAACCCCATGAACTGTAGTCCATGGAATTTTCCAGGCTAGAATACTGGAGTGGGTAGCCTTTCCCTTCTCCAGGGGGTCTTCCCAGTCCAGGGATTGAACCCAGGTCTCCGCATTGCAGGCAGATTCTTGACCAGCTGAGCCACAAGGGAAGCCCAAGAATACTGGAATGGGTACCCTATCCCTTCTCCAGCTGATCCTCCCGACCCAGGAATCCAACTGGGGTCTCCTGCACTGCAGGCAGATCAGAGAAGTCCGAAAAACCCTAAGATGTCTAACACTGTCAGGTCTTCCTTCTTTTCAGCCTTATGGCTGTATAAGCTCATTTCCTTTTGTTCACTCACCACTGCATCATTTATATGCTTAAAAATAGTTTTCCTTTTCTCAAGCAAAAGAATCCAAGTTACTTAAAGCTCTTACAGAGCATATTTTCCATAAATTTTAGCACACTCAGAAGTACTTGTATTAAATTGTGCTCTGTTGAGGAGAAGAGTGAAGAGCACATCACTAAGAGTGAAACGCTCTGTCGTGAGTCTGCAAAAAGCCAGGCTTCAGGAAAACGTGCTGAGGCTTTCCCAGGAGAAATGAGGACCTGGAACGCAACCCCTATTACAATTCCACAAACCAACTGTGCCTTCGGTTAGAACATTCTTAGAGTCTCCTCTGTCACATTCTCAGTCTCCTCTGTTACATTCTCTGGGTTCCATGTTTGTCCTGACTTATGCGCCTCATCCCCATTAAGTTGAATGAGTTTTACTCGTTATCAACAGACCATCCCTTGTATATGGGGAGCTACCATATTCTATATTTCTCAGGAAACAAGATGCCACGGGAGTAATCTTACACGGGAAGATAACCACAGTCTTCCATAAGGCCTCCTATTATTGTAGCATAATCTATTCCCGTTTCTCTTTGCATTTAAGTGCCCAGAGTCCGAGTAAACTTTTGCATGTAAAAGAAGAACTAAGATTTTTAGGCTACAATTTTGGCAATCCAGAAAAACCTAGTTTTTTTATAGACAATTTGAGAAATAAACACACATTGCTAAAGATTTGTGACTATTATTTGTGTTGAATCAACTAAAACATACAAACTATATTTTTGGATTTTCAAAATTTATTTTAAAGTGTTAAGTGTTTAATTATATTTATTATTTTTCTGTACTACTACTATTACTACTACTTTGCTGCTACTGCTATTAATATTACCGAGAGGACTTGCTGAGTAAGAATTCTGTTTTGCTTGTCTTAAAACACATCCCTTTATCACTTTTCTTGGAATGTCCTGCTAAAAGTTTAGTTACATTGAAGAAAATGGAAACGGTATACGAAGGAGGGATGGCTTTTACGAAATGGAATTTGTGGAATGCCCTCATTTTGGATGAGTTGCAGACTTCCAAATTCCACAGAAACCCAAATAAAAACAGTTATATGCCAGTTAAAACAAGACTTCATTTGGTCTTGGAATGGCCTCTTTGTCATTTAGTGGTATGGCACTAACCTAAAAATTGCAAAACACAAAACCATGAGATTACAACTTTGACAATAGAAGAGAAAAAAGTGAGTTAGAGTACCTCTAACGATCAGAATCTGAAAAATACCTTAATTACAAAAGTAATTTGAGCAAGTTAGTTGTTTAGTTAGACTAAGGAGAAATTATTGTCTATTCAACCTCGTCATTCTACAGAAAATTTTATCTGTCTATGCTTGGCATGTTTAAAAGGAGAAATTATAGATAATGAAACTATTAGAGAATAATAGAAATTGAAAGACTTATTTGCTCTTCACTAAAACATGTAATCTATGGACCTAGTTCTCAGTTAATATCCAATCCTAGAACATGAAAATGAGCTCACTGCAAGCAGAAATCATGCCTTTCACATTTGTATTTTTGATTTGAGCACAGTCTTTGGTACATAGTGGGTACAAAGTGATAGTTGTTGAATGAGAGAGTATATCAAAAAAATATTCCAAAGAGATGGTCTACTTAGGTTTCAGAATTCTTGTTGATTGTATTCTATCTGCCAGACAGTATAATTTTAAGGAATGTTGTGAACAAGAAGATATGATTAGTATGTGCAGTGTTAAAAAAAAATCCTCTTTTTTTTTATCCAATAAATCCAATAAAATATATGGACAAATAAAAAGTATATAAGATGAATATGCAAGAAAGTATATATGATAAATGTGTTTTTTAGAAAATTACCCAGAGATAGCCACTGTTAATATTTTTATCTATTTTCTGCCAGGCTATTTAAGTATTTACATGTTTGTTCATATGTTTGAACAAATTTGGAATCATACTGAATTTCTAAAATATATCAAACTCCGAGTATATCTCATATGTGAAATAATCCAGAGTAAACTTAAAATAATTACCCTATAACCAGCTTATACTCAATATATCACTTTCAAACAGAGTAAACTTAAAATAATTACCCTATAACCAGCTTACACTCAATAATATCACTTTCAAACAACAAGCGTTCTCAACATGATTAAACTAAAAGCAAAAACCTAAATAAGATTTGGACCAATGTAACAGGACTAGGGAGACTAAGATTTCCAATTGTCAGCATTCCTAGAGTGTCCCACTTTGTATGAAGACTTTCCATTTTCAAATGAGGACATTTCATTTTAGCAACTTAGACAGTATTTCATTTTAGCAACTTAAAGAGTATTTATATGATGGTATTATCAATGCAGTGGACATGCACTTGGGCAAACTTTGGGAGATAATGAGGGACAGAGAGACATGGCGTGCTGCAGTCCATGGGGTCGCAAAGTGTCAGACATAACTGGGCAACTGAACAACAAGAGTATTTATTCTCAATGTTTTAGGAGAGTTTAATAGGCAAGCCGTCTTTGTAAGCTGCAGGTGTACAAAGTGGCATCTGATTTCTGAAGATATCTTAACAAACACCTATTATTGTGATGATTTAGCTAAAAATACTTATCAGAATGGTGGGCTGTGGTAGCCAATTACAACAAGTTAACTGATGAGATGTTTGGAGAGGGTGAAGAGTTTTACCCTCAGGTAAAGTCAAAGAATTGTCAGCAGCTTGTTCCAATACAAGGTGAACATACAGAATGCTGTCAAAGCCAGAGCTCTTTTATTAGAATTATTATGCCACTTGGGATGCATACCACAGAAACACAAACCTACAGGCCACTCTGCAGATGTATACATAGTAAATCGGAAAACAGTATCCAAACTTCAGTAGCCTCTCTTTTTTTCTAATCCCTAAATCACTGTGGAACATGATTTCTTTGAGGCCAAGAAGCTGCCTTCCACTGCAAAACCCTAAAAGGCATGGCAGTATTTTGAGGTATCAAATGAAAAGATCACTTTGAAGTGCTCTAAAATTGTATTCCCTTGGCTTAAAAGAGTTAACTCACTTTCAAAAACTCTTACTAACTGAAAATGAATTAGGCACCAAGGAGAAGAAGGTTAGCTGTAGTAACTCACTTTTGGTTGAAATCCCTCAAAAATTCTGCTCAAGCCTTGTGCTATTGAGATAGAGATCCCAGTTGTCATGAATCAGGGAGCATGTGGCTCACTGTTTAACAGTCCTTCACTCAGATTTTCTGATAGAATGAGTGTACTGTTTCTACAATAAAATCAAATAGGATAACTGGTATGAAGCCATCCCATTTAGACAATGAGGAAAAGAAAAGAAAGTCTAAACAACTATGTATTGCCAGTTAAATAAACTGATTGTAAGAATACCCTGGAAGAGAAAATATTTTACTCAATATTTTAGCTTTTACAACCTTATGCAAGTTGGAAAAAAATATCACAAACATGCAAGGAAGTATTGGGAAATATGAAAATAAAGTCATTGTTGCATTAAGAAAAAGTCTTCAGGATTTTTGGAGAGCAAATTTCAATAGAAGAATTTAAGATCCAATGAGACCCAGAATTATAAGACTAACAACCCAATTTTAAAATAGGCAAAAGATTTTTATAGAAATCTTATCAGAGAAGAGATACCAGTGGCTAAAAAGCACATAAATAGATGTTCAACAGAATTTGTCATTAGGAAAATGTGAATTCAAGGTACTTATAAGATAGTACTTCTTACCCATTGGAACAGCTATAATAAAAAGATAGACAATAAGAAATATTGACCGGATTGTAGAGAAACTAGAACCCTCATACACTGCTGATTGAAATATAAAATGATAGAATCACTTTGGAAAATATGTGGCATTTTCTTATAATATTAAAAATAAATTTACTATATGACCCATAATTTTCACCTGTAAGTATCTACCCAAGAGAAATGAAAACATATATACATGCAAACATTTTTGTATTCATAGCAGCATTATCCATGGTAGCTAAAAAAGTGCAAACAATCAAATGTCAACTAACTGGTGAACAGATAAACAAAATGTGGTAAATACATCCAATAGAATACTACTCAGCAATGGAAAGGAAGCAATTCCTGATGCATCTGAAAATACGAATGAACCTCAAAAATAGTGTAAGTCAAAGAAGCCAGACACATGAGACCACATATTGTATTATTCCATTTATATTAAATGTCCAGAATAGGCAAGTCCTTAACGATGGAAAGAAGATTAGTTGTTGTCTGGGGTGATGGTAGAAATAGGACTGACCGTAAGTGGCATGGGTGAGACCATGAGCACCTGAATACTATTAATAAATAGGATTGTGAAGACCCAGAATTGGCTACTGGATGCCGGGGGCTATATTGCTGATTGGGGGGTGGGGTGGGGGAAGAATGATGAATAAATTGTGGGAGTATAAAGGACTGTAAGCTTAGAAACTACAAAGCAATCTTTTGTCAAAGAATGTTCAGAGAAGCTGCCCTTATAACAGGGATATGACTGGCTTGTTCTAGGAATAGATTTTAGAGATGGGTTTTGGAGGAATGCAATTAATTTAGTTTCATCAGGATGAATTTTTTTTTTTCCTTTTCCTTTGTAGGGAGGGATGAGGTACAGGCCTCAGACAAAACTTACAGAGAAGCTAAGAGTAACAGCTTTGTCCTGGGTGTGATGGTGAGTGTGGGTGGGTGTTAAATTAAGTGTGAAACAGGAAGGAGTGAAGCCTGGTCTGTGGGCTAACCTTGCAAAATAAATTCAAATTCCATAGTGTTAAAGTGGCAAAGGGACCATTTAGGGACACGGAAACTTCAGAGATATTCCTTGACTTCTGAAGGTCACACAGTAAGCAGAATCTGAGATAACAAATTCAAGTCCCCTGATCCCCAGTTTGGTGGTCTTTCTACTACACTAATTTGTGCTCCAGCATGCCTTTGTATTGTAGTAAGAGCATCTTCACCTTTCTTTAAATTGGTAATTGATTGTGCTGTGCTGACGATATAGCCAAGGAGGAGTTCTACAAGATAAATTTCTGACTTAGAAAAGCAACCCTTTGTTGCTTTGGGGTGATAGGAAGTCAAAGGTAACCTGTGTGCGGTGCTGTGTGTGCTTAGTCACTTAGCCATGTCTGACTCTTTGCGACCCCATGGACTGCAGCCCGCCAGGCTCCTCTGTCACTGGGGAGTCTCCACACAAGAATACCGGAATGGGTTGCCATGCCTTCCTCCAAGGGATCTTCCTAGCCGAGGGATCAAGCCCAGGTCTCCTGCATTGCAGGTGAATTCTTTATTGACTGAGCCACCAGGGAAGTTAAGTATCAGCAAATCCACATGGGAAACCTTCCAAATGGAACACATTTTATCATAAACCTTGTAGTACAAAGGGAAATACCAGAGCATGTGGAAAGATCAGCTCAGTTTTATCAATATTAGACAAACTATCTATTGTCTATATCTGAAAATTTTTGTGCAGAGTTTTAGTGTGGAAAAAGAGCTTAAAAATAGAATCTGTGCCATGAAATCATCAACAGTAGAGGCAATGCTATTGGCAGATTTACATAATTTAAAATAAGTCAATTAAAACGTATGTTCTTTGCTTGATTTGCTTTGGTCTGTAAGAACATTTAAAAAGTCATCAAAGACAATACAATCTAGTGGTGGAAATAATAGGTTTGCCTAGACCATTTCATTCCATTACATCAGAGGCTCCCGCAGACAGACAGTACCCAAGGTGGCCTGTAAAATGCCCAAGAGAAAATTAAGAGAGAAGGACAAGAAGATGGAGAATCAAAAACTAAAAAGGAAGAAGGAAGAAACAGCTAAAGTAGGAGTAAGGGGATAAACAGTGAAGAGAAGAAAAGGCAAGAATAAAAAAGGAAATTAGTAGATGTATATAGAGACAGTTCAATTGCTTCAAGACAGTTTACCTTATTCTGCTTTTTACATTGCCTTTCTTTTTCAATTTTCAACCAGTATAATTCCAATTTTTATTGCAAAAAATTTAGGAAAAATTTTAATTGCAGAAAAAGCAAAAAGAATAAAGTAAACACTTGCTATAATATCACCATGTATATGAAATCTCTTGTTCAGTCACTAAGTCATGTCTGGCTTGGACTGCAGCACACCAGGCTCCCCCTTCACTATCTCCCGGAGTGTACTCAAACTAGTGTCCATTTAGCTGGTGATGCCATCCAACCATCTCACCCTGTCTTCCCTGCTTCTCCTCCTGCCCTCACTCTTTCCCAGCATCAGGGCCTTTTCCAGTGAGTCAGCTCTTCACATCAGGTGGCCAAAATATTGGAGTCTCAGCTTCAGCATCAGCCTCAGTTCTTCCAATGAATGTTCAGGGTTAATTCCCTTTAGGATTGACTGGTTTGATCTCCTTGCTGTCCAAGGGACTCTTAAGAGTCTTCTGCAGCACCACAGTTCAAAAGCATCAATTATTCAGTGCTCAGCTTTCCTTATGGTCCAACTTTCACATCTGTACATGACTACTGGAAAAACCATAGCTTTGACTATACAGACTTTTGTTGGCGGAGTGACATCTCTGCATTTTAATACAACGTCTAGGTTTGTCATGGTTTTTCTTTCAAGAAGCAAGCATGTTTGAATTTCATTTCTGCAGTCACTGTGTGCAGTGATTTTGGAGCCCAAGAAAATAAAATCTGCAACCGTTTCCATTTTTTCCTCATCTATCTGCCATGAAGTGATGGGACCAGATCTTAGTTTTTTGAATGCTGAATTTTAAGCCAGATTTTTCACTCTCCTTTTTCACCTTCATCAAGTGGCTCTTTAGTTCCTCTTCACTTTCTCTCATTAGAGTGGTATCATCTGTATATCTGAGGTTGTTGATATTTCTTCTGGAAATTTCGATTAAATCTCTAGTAACATGTTAGTTAATAATACTGTCATCTTGTTTTCAAAACATTTTCTTTTTATAAAAATAGAATTGTACTTCCTTCATTGCTTTGTAGTCTAATTTTTTTCACAGAAATTATGAATATCTGTCTACCTCCATAAATATATACTTTTAAAATATTTAAAATTTATTTTTAATTTAATCTATTTTTAATTAAATCCACTTTATTTAATTTTAAAGAATCTGATTTATAGGACACAGAGCTTTTATGAACTTTTGTCATTTTTACTTTGTTATCATGTTTGTAAAATCTCAGAATTTTTAATGTAAATACTCTGGGGGGAAAGAATAGAAGAGTTGTTTAATGTCTACACCTAAGAGAACCAAAGCTAGAAATAAATGCAGTATATGCCAGAGCCCTGTGCTGGGCTGTGCTGAAGAGAGATGGGAAGCCTATTTGGGGAAAGATGAGTGTTATTTTCTTCACTATGTAATAGGTATGCTTGAAAGAACCAGTGCATTCATCAGAAAAAAAAATCACATTGTTATTTGTGACGCTTTTTGAAGAAAATGCTGAAGCATGGATTGGCAAGACATTCATCATCTACTGCAATTTATAATAATAGGTGGAAATAACAAAGCCTTAATTGTGAAGAGATTAGACGCCTTATTATTGATTTCAGAAACTGTTAGTTGCACCAGTTCTTTAGAATATTCCTTGACACTTTAGACCCATGGTTACTTGTCACTGGTAACTCACAATTACCTACCAGGGAGATGTAATATGGAGAAATATAGGTGGTACTTGGGGAAGGACATCTAACTCAACTTTCACAAGCTAATTCAGCAATTTGTCTAAATGATTTGTATTTTCCGAAGTGATTATCTCAGCTGGTATTTCAAAATAAATCCAAAGTCTTCTGTTAGTAATAAATCCATAGAAATCCATAAAACCTAGAGTGTTTCATATTATTATTACCAAATGTTTACTGAACTTTCTACTAATCAAATTCTAGTTATTGAACAGGGCCAAACATTCATCTGTGATGCCTACCTTGAGGGGCTTACAATCTAGAAAGTGGGAATACAGATATTCACAAAAATTATGTGTATAGTTAAATAGTCAAGCAATACAGGTTCCTGTTTCCCACTGTAATGATTTAAAATTACAGTGGTAACAATCTCAAAGAGAATTCTTAGGAACCTTTGCAGTTAGTTTTTAGCTTTATGGGGTTAAACTTATTGGGGTTGATTAAATTCAAGCTGTGATCTTTCATAAAAACTCAATGGAGGGTCCAGATGGTTCAACAATACCTCCTTTTGTGAGAGGAAATAACTTGAAGATTTTTGTCTAATTAAAGTATTTGTGCTGGTGGGACCTGAATGAATTGTTATTACTTTAAAAGGAGTCTGCATTACAAATAACTTTATAAAATACTAATTATTCAAAAACATAATTTTAATTTTACTCTTTCAGTTATGTCCGAGGACCAGAGCGGCATGAATGTAACATTTTGAAGTTAGACTCTGATACCATCCTTGGGATTTCAGTCTGAAAATACAATTCTGAAAAATTAACAGAACAAGGTTTTGTGGGACAAAATGCCAATAAGGTCATTGCATTTCTTTCCTACTGTTCCAGTCCCATGCTCACAATTACCTTAACTCTTGTCAAAATATTTTCTACTGTAATAGCCAAAACATAATTAACACCTTTTCTTCATGCTGAAAATATCATTGGTAGCCATAAAACAAATTTGGAGAAAGCTTTTTAGCACCTTAACTCAGCAAATGGCTACTGTGGTTGTACTGTGGTTATTGGTTATTGGTATTGCCTGCTCATGGGAGTAACACCCCATAATACCCTGCTTTCTCTCCTCCCAATAGCTCTAACTATACGGGATATGGAGAAAGAGAAAGGTTGAGGGAGGAGGTAGGGGTTAGGTGGGGTATGGAAACAAGTCGTGAAATTCTGTGGGAAATTAGACATGAAATAACGTTTCTGTTATTGTTATTTGCCTCTGTTATTCTCCAACTTTTTCATGTATTTTTCCTGTAATCAGGGTGATATTCTGAGATAGTATGTTTTCCAAAAGCCTGTCTTAATGTCAGACAGGCAAAAAGTATGGGTTAATTTTGTCATGAATGGAAAGGCCCTTTATGGCTTTTCCTGTATTTTTGGTTCAGGGTACAAAAGCCAAAGTAGTTATAATCAGAGATTTCCAGCAGGGGGTGTACCCACTTCTATAGGGTAAGTTCTTTTGAAACCAAATCACATCAAACATCTGAATATTATATGTAGTGCTACTGCTGATGGTAAAAGCTGGAATGTTGATAACATTTTTTATGGCTATCATCTCTTTTGATCCTAAAAAGACTGTGCATATGAATACTTTGTTAGGATGTGTTAAAGAAATAGAAATTTGTGGAGGGTATTTAAATTAAAAACCTAAAATGCCTGACTGAAATCTTACTCTGCTAATTTTTTCAAAGTAAATGAAGAACAAAGCTTTGGGTGATTTCAATTATCCAGTGGAGAACAAGTGCTTAAATTTTTTCCTTTTTAGATAAGAAGAGTAGTTGATCTGAGAGGGACTGGTGATATTTACTCTATCTCTCCAGAGTGTTTCTGTGTGTATGTAAAATGATAAGTTGCTTATTTTCTCAAAGTTTTTTTGGTTTTGTTTTGGGTGGGGAGGGTTGGTGTTTAAAGCTGTTTCCCTGAAGGCATGGTTCCTGATCAATTTTAAAATATGCCATATTATCCTTGAGTTTTATTTTCTGCTCTTTATAGCCTTTAATTGATATATCTAAGTATTTTTAACCATAGAACTTTGACTCCCTTTTTCCATTTTCAGATTTTTATTTATGCCGAAAACTGTAGGCTTTCTTTTTCGAGAGGAGCAGATACAAAAATTAAAATGATATAAAAATTTGTTAGTTATTTGTACTGGTAAGCAGCTCACCAGTGTATTAGTATTAATAAGGAGCAAAGTTGTAAAGTTCAGACTCCTTAATTCAAGATGGATGATATAGGAGGACTAAAGAGTAAAAACAATGTCAGTTATGACAATTATCATTTGAAAACCATGGCTTCCCCCTCTCCCTGCCCTGCTTCATTTTCTTGTGTCTATATTATGAAAAATATAAATTTGAAAAGTCTTTTTTTGTCTCCAGTGTTATGTCCTGATTCTTCAGTATGATGTCCTGTTTTGAAGAAAACAGTAATATGTAAAGAATGTTAACACCTTTAAAAGCCCTGATTTGACTTTGGTTTGTACTGATACATGCCATGGTTATGAAATTTCTGATTATTTAGGAAATAATTTTTATATTAGGGTGGACACCCTATTATAGTACTTAATACTTCAACATCAAAATTCTAGCTTTGAATTGGCTTCTTGTACTTTTAGGAACTTTTAATACAAAGGTCAAAAAACGCATTTAAATGCATGGACTTTCCAACCTGTACAAGTGATGTGTGTATTAAGGCATTAGTATCGCATTTTGATGGGTCCACTCTCCAAAATTTCCTCCTCTCCTCTTTTTCTTCCTTTTTTGTATATTTTCTTTTTTTGCAAGTTTTCTGTAGTGTCCTTTTTCCTTGCCTAGGGTTTATAACTGAAAGAAGTAAGTACCTAGGTACCTCACTTAACCTATTTGGTACCATTCAGATGCAAGGGAGTGGCTGGAGGAAGTAATTTTAGTCATGCCTTTTTAAAATTAGGGAGCAAGAGACATAGAGAAATTAAACATCTATTCTGCTTTTGTCTATTAAGTTTACCTTAGAGAAATATGGAGTAGAAGGGCAGGGGTGTGGAAGAAAGAAACAGGACTTCTGCTGAAATTTTGTGGCAGATTTACTGACAAATATTTTCTAACAGATTTTTACCAAAAGGCAGTTTTGTTTTTCTTTACTGACAGACCCTAAACGTACTTCTGGTTGGAAGCAGCTGCATCATTATAACACTAAAAAGCAACCTTGGCTAACTAAAGTACCTTATGTAACATAAGAAGTAAAGAATACTTTAAATTTAAAAGCCTTTTTTATATGTTTACTGATGATGAGCCGTTTTCAATGCAGGAAATAAATCTACTCCCCAAAAGAAATTGGCCCCCAAGTTACTTCTTTCTTTTAAACATAACAAATTGGGGTAGATTTATGTTTTTGCTCATTCATTCTTTCATCTGCCGGCAGCTATTTTAAGAACTACGTGTAAGACAGATTCTGATGACCTTGGGAAAGTCACAAGACCTCAGTTTCTTCAGTGATGAAAGAAAAGACATTTTTCCACCGCCCTTTAACCACGACTCAATGCCAATGCTCAGATGAGAAATACGCCAAAAGCCCAGGGTACCTCCAAACTTGTGAAATTTCTACGTCTCCAAAAATAGACTATATTTGAGACAGTATAATAAAAGCCAGGTGACCGATGGTTCCTAAAGGTTTGCTCAGTAGTAGTGTGAGCAGGGGTCTTCTGGGCCACCTGAATTCAATCCGCCCCATGTCTCGGCATCTCGCTCAATTTCCTTAAGAATGGATTAAACCGAGGGCCTGCCTCCGTCCCTGTGCGGTGTCGACGGAGAAACGGAATCTTCTTGCTCCCATGGAGTTTTGCTTTCTGGGTGAGTACGGCACCAGGTCCCGGGCGGGTGCCGTCTAGTTGGCCAGAGATCCCAGGCAGGAAACTGGCTGCACACGCGGGAGCATGTCCCTGAGAACGAGCGTGGTGCATATATTTTCCTCTCTTGAATTCTTTAATACTCAGAAAGCGTAAGCTGATTTATCGAGAATCATTCAGTGCCCATGCGATGTTTGTAACGGCTAACATAATATCAGGTCCCTTTGCAGTACTGTGGTTTGCTCTCAGTTACGGCCAGAAACCGGAACAGAAGGAAAGGGAGAAAGCAGGGAAGGTCGGAGACGACAATGCTCAGAGCTGCATGGTCGGCAGCTTCTAAAGCGTGGAGGATGGGACGGAGGAGGAGCAGAATACGGCGAAAGGGGGAAAGCAAAGGAAAAATATTCACGCCAATGGGTAAAAGGGAAAAGGTGAGAAGGAATGGAGTAGGAGAGGGAACCAATGGATGGGAGAGGCGGAGGAAGAAGGGGGAGGGGCAGAAGCCAATGGGGGAGCCGGGACGCGAGCGAGAACGCGGCCCCGCGCACTCACTCGCTCCCTCCCTCCGGCTCCGGCGCTCGCGCCTTCCCAGGCTCCCGGGAGACGAGGGCAGGGGCGGGGTCCAGCCGGGCGCGCGGCGCGGGAGGCGTCGGGAGGTGAGGGCGGCGGGGGCGGGGGATTGTGGGGAGGGCGGTGCGGGTGCGCGCGCGCGCGCCCCGTCGAGGTTGCGCCGCCGCTCCGCCCCCGGCCGGGTGTGTGGCAGCGCGCGCGCGCGTGTGCGTTCCGGCGGTGCGCGCCGGGAGAGATGCTGAGGTAAAGTTCGGGAGAGAGGGAGAGATCCGTCAGCGCAAGGGAGCCCGAGTGGCCGCCATTACTGAACCCGGCGCGGCGGCGGGCGCCGGGGAAGGGGGGAGGGACGGGGCCGCCGCTGGTGGCGGGGAGGGAGGGAGGGTGGGTTACCCGGCCACGGGAGCCGTAGGGCTTGAGGTTTCGGGGCGTGTGTGTTGGGGCGGGCGGGGGGAGGTGGCTGAAGGGACGCGGTGCTCGGTGAGCGCGCCAGGGAAGAGAGGCGAGCAGAGAGTGGAGGAGGAGGCGGCGGCGGCGGGAGCGCTCCCCAGGAATGTCGCTGCCGCCGCCACCACCGGGGCCGCTGCCGTTGAGGAGGAGACGGAGGAGACCGACGGTGTTAGGTAGGACCTTGCGACTCCCCGCTCCTCTGGGCCTGCCCGTTCGCCCCCTCCCCGCTGGGGACCCTCCCGCCGCCCACTGCCCCGCTCGGTCGCCGCCGCCGGTTGTAACCAGTTCAAGGGGCTGGGGCCCCGCCGCCGCGGAGGGGAGCCCGGCGCCGCGCTCTGTCCTCGCAGGCCGGGGCGGGGAGCGGCTGCCGTGGGGGGAGACGGGCGGCGTGAAGGGCAGAGAGGCCGGGGGAGGGGGCGCTTTCCCCACAGGTGATGGGGCAGGGGTCGGCGGAGGCCTGGTGGTGGCCGGAGTCCTCTCCAGCCCGCCGCCCTCACTTGCCCTGGTCTCGGGTGGTGCGTGGGGGAGGAAGGTGGCGGTGTCTATTAGCCGGGCGGCTGCTGTTAACGAGTTCCACCTGGAAGGGGAGAGGTGGGGTGGGCGCATATTCGCGGAGACACAGTCTTCATTGCAAACTTGAGCGCCTTTCTGGGGGATCGGCCCTTTCACTTTTTCCCCCTAGCTCCCCCCGGACCCTGGGTTCTGTTCACCAATTTCTTGACTGCTCCTAAAGCTCGGGGTAGGATGTGAGAAGTTGCACTGCGCAACCAAAACACAAGAGTCCTAAGGGTTGGCTGCGGCTGGGTTGAGGCTTTGAAATTGAGTTTTCGCTAGAATAACCTCTAGATTTTCCCTCTGTTTCCACTGAAGAAAAGTATCGGGGTGGGGGTGGGGAACTGCGCGGGAGCGCGCGCGCACTTATCCACACATAAATACACTCACTCCCTCTCACCCTCCCTCTCCAGCGTTATTAGAAATGCAAGTGAGGTGGAGGCTCAGGGTGTAGCTGAGGCTGAAAGGTGCTCGGAAGTCTAGGCAAACTATCAGGACGTTTAGTAAAATTCCGAGAAAGTTGTAAGGAAGATGGTTATGCTTTTACAATATGATAGAAATCCGGTTTGGGCCCATGTTTAATATATGGAATTCGAATGTTTTAAGTATAGACCAAAAGAGGCATACAGATGGTGTGTACGCGCGTTTTTAAGTTTAAATTCCCATCGGTATTTGTTTTTGCATTTGTAATTGGTAGGAGACGACATCATTTTTTTAAAAGTGTTCAGGTATGAAACAGTGAAATGCGTCGCTATGTTTACTGATCTTTTCTTACGCAGTCTTCTACAGGTGTTGGGAGGGCGGGGTTTGCCGACTCCACTTAAATTCCAAAACCAGTATTCATTTTGAATATATTAATAAGTGTTTATTTCCATTGATATTCATTTCAGGGACTGTTTCTTAAATCTCCACTCAAGATGGTTCTTTTAACAAAAATTTGATCTGGATTCAACGCTTCAGAAAAGTATTTGGTTGAGTAAAATATGTTAATAAAATGTGTTTGGAAGTACTGTCAATTCCGGTTTATTCGACTTTAATGTGATGAAACTGTACACTTATTTAGTATTCTTAAATAGACATACTGACCATACCTGTAACCTACTAGGCAGTTTTCAGATTAAGATTTCGCTTCCATTTTAAATTGCTTTTTCATTTTTGGCTCTTTCATCTATTTGTTGTTTGAAATTGACCCACGTTTCTTGTATATGGTCGATCAGAGGAAGACACTGGTAAATGCAGACTACCAAAAACTTGCATAGGCCTTGGAGCATGTGATTAAACATACATGATTGAAAATCTGGGTATATCTGTGCATTTAACTTTCAAGAAATAGCACTACTGATCTAATTGACTTAAAGCAGAAATTAGAGCAGTTCAGGTGACTAGATAACAATCGATTTGGTTGTCATGTGTAGGCTGCATTTTTTTTAACCCATTTAAGCATGTATTTTACCATTCTTTGTACATTAATTACAAGAGCATTGGGGAATGGGGTGTGTTACACTTGGATATCCCAGAAAGAATTGTCACAGAATTCTGATATCTTCATCAGTTCTTTAGCACTCCTCTCCCACATTTAAATTACTTGAGCACTTTAGACATTGTATTGTAAAAGTAATGTCTTAATTCTGTCACATGGTACTTAACCTAAATGTTTTGAAACCAGGACCCCACCCCTCTCTCTTTCTGTTTGAAAAGCTGATTTAATCTATACACTTAAACTCTTTTGGAGAAAATTATTTCGACCTTGAGAGTTAAGATTTTTTAAGGAATAAAATATTGTATTTGCATTCTTTTTTTGGAATTGATATTGTGGTACAGCTTAGAATAATATTTTGTAACTCACTTATACATTGAGGAAAAAGTTATTTCTCAAGAAGACTGTACTAAACTTTTACTTTTTCATCATTAATGGTACTTAACACAAGTGTTGCTTTTAGTATTCAGTTCTTAAACATGAAATGGCATAATTGGGATTTTCTTGGTAGCTGCAGAATGTTTTGTCACAACTTAAGTTTCCATAAATATTATTTTTGAAATTTATTTGGACTGGTTTTTTCTTTGCATACCCAGAAAGTATGCAGATAATATAGTTGGCTCAAGAAGTGTTGTATAGTGTTCTGTGTTTTAGTAACATTTGTGTTCCTAAAGGATGTTTGGGGTACACCATGGGAGTTTGGTTTTGCAAAGAACTGTGAAGAAAGTTTGTAAAGTGTTCCATTATTTGGTGACTTGAGTAATCAAGCTCCTATTTGTTTAAGTGAAGGTTGTTGATAATTTTCTCAAACTAGGAAAACAAAGAAAAATATTAGTTCACTGCTTAGAATTTTAGGTATGAACTTTAATTGGTTTTCAAATTCTGTTCCTTGGATCCCTTATGGATTTTTGCTGGGTGCCTTGAGACTTCCTCTGATATCTCACCCTTAGAAACCAGGGCAGCTTTTATTTTTGTCTATTAAAAGTATTCTTCCTAAATACAAGAATTACTTTGAAAAAAAAATCATCTGTATTAAAATTTGTTTGAAAGCGTCCAGTTTGTATTCATTAATTAAGATTACTTTCATTCAGCACTTACGTGCCTGGCCTTAGGGGTACCAAGATAAGTTAGAAATATGTAGCTCAAGCTATAGTTGAAGCGGTAGTAACTTTACAGTAATAAATATTGATGGTTACAAGTACTAAGAAATGTGGAAAAGAGAACCACTGTTTTCTATCAGGGCCTCTTTGGGAAACCTTTACAGAAGAAGCATTTGAATTTGAATGTTTCGACTGCAAGTAGAACTTTGAAAGTAAGAGAGACAAAAAAGGTTTTTGTTTTGTTTTCTCTGTATTTTGGAGATTGTCCACAATTCCTTAGATTTGCAGTCAGATAAAATAGGTTGTTAATATTTGATCATGTCTGTATTTTACTCCTTAGAACTATTGGGGAAAAGTTATGCATAACTGTAATTTTTGGGTTAACATAATGACTAGTATGGTTCCCTTTGGTTAGATTTTCAAGCTTTTCATCACGAAGTTTTCATTTTTCTAGCTTCATGTTAGACTTAGTATATTCTATTATCCCTGACCAATATTTTATTGCGCACCTAGGCATTAGGGTGGAGAAGGCGATGGCACCCCACTCCATTACTCTTGCCTGGAAAATCCCATGGACGGAGGAGCCTGGGAGGCTGCAGTCCATGGGGTCTCACGGAGTCCGACACGACTGAAGCGACTTAGCAACAGCAGCAGGCATTAGAGTGAAACAAGGAAATGTTGCTCCCTTAAAAGAGCTTACAGCTTTGGTGCGAAGCTTTGGTGCTTGACGATTTAGGAATAAATGCCAGTTTAACACAGTAGAAGAGCCATATACAAAGTAGTAGATATTGATGTAAAAATTGGTGTAAAGAAATTTAAATAAAGGAGATATCCTTTTGAAGTTGCAGGATTGGGATAAGTGAGAAAAAAAGACACTGTAGACCCAAAGCATAAGGAGGTGTGGATAAATTAACGGAGAGAGTGGGGGAGGAATATAAGGTAAAAATGTACAAACTCAGTTTGTACATTGTAAGCCAAATTGAAGGATTTGGGGGAAAATATTAACACAAGGTTAATAGAAGGAGTAATGGGGAAATAAATTATCTCTACATTCCTATCTTTGTTAACTATATTTGGCATTGTCAAACAGCCTTGGAAAACTGATTCTTTGCCTTCTAATAGGGTATACAGTTTGTTCATTTTCTTCCTATTCAGTATTGTGATCCAGCATTTTATATTTCTTTCTATACTTGCCTTTTTAGAACCAAGATAATATCTCTCTTCATTTTCTTCTTTATTTTTGTTTTGGTTGACTGTTAAAGGGAAGGAGAGACAAAGATCCAGATTTCTACTTTACTATCTAAGTTTATAACTCTTGGAATACTTGTTACAAAGGGTATCACATCACATGGTCTCTTACATTATTTTCTCAAGTTTGTGATCTTGAAGTTGATGTTACTAATCTTGACTTTACCTCATTTCATTTCTGTGTTTTCACTTGTCTTGGTAATACTGTCACCTGAAACTCAAGTGTTAGCACCATCTGTTGCTGAGACTGATTAGTTTTTCTTTAAGAAACTTGACTCATTTGTTTTTTATTTCTTTTATCTAGTAGCCAGTCACCAAAGTCTTTGTCTTGAATGGCTCTTTTCAGTTCTGTGATAGTTCAGGTGCTTTCAAGCCTCTCTCTAGTGTTTGCCCATCTCTTAGGCACTGTGCCCCTGCAAATCCAATTTTGTATTTCACTTCTAATTTAGAATGGTTTCTTATTGCTCACTACAAGGTCTAACTTGTATTTGCCCTTGAAGACCTTCCATAGACATATCTTCAGAAATAAGTAAGTTTCTACTTTCTAACATGGCAACTGTACTCAGCCACTCCACAGTAATCACATACCAGGAAGAACTTTTTAAAATCCAAACCCAGTCTCTTTTTCAGAGTTTACTCAAATCCTTAAATCTATTGCAGGAGTCTGCAGATTATAGTCTGTGAGCACAATCCAGTCTGCTGCTTATTTTGTTTAATGGCTTTTTACATTTTGAAATGGTTGGGGAAACAATTTTGAATAATATTTTGTAATATGTGAAAATTACATGGAATTCTAATGTCATTGTCTATAATGATCATTTGTGTAAATATTGTCTGTGGCTTGTAGTATTTATTGTTTGACCTTTCACAGAAAAAGTTTCAAAGCCCAAATTACAAAGTATTCTAATTTGTACTGATCTTTCATTTCTTTGAGTTCTTATTACATTTATCAGTTTTATAGTGTATCGCATTGCCTATGTCTTCTCATCTGTAGTACTTGTTAAAGAGTGGGCAGTGGTTTTCAGCCTTTTTTTAAAAAAAAGCATACCTCCTTTTTAGTCTGTACCCTTTTTTTGAGATTTTTATTTGACCACTTAATGTTCCCATAAGTAAGAAAATTGTAGTTTGTTTTCCCTCCTGTGTAGCATTACAATAACGAATGGCAAATTATGCCCTTCTCCCCATGTCTCCATTCTCCAAAGTGAGAAGAAAGAACTTGGACCCGGGAAGGGAGTATATTCATAGCACTCTGGCTTAGTCAGACCACCCTCTCTGACCACCCTATCTAAATTTCTGCCATAAAGCGAAGCAAATAGTAGCTAAGCACAGTATATATTTAATGGGTTGTTTACACAGGTTGATGTAAATGAGGTGACCCTTGATTCTTCTGTTTTCACCACAGAATAAAGAAATGGACTAGGAAGGGCTGAGAATAACTTTGATACCATGTCCTCAGAGACGACATGTTGTTAGAGGAAAGTGTGGATTAAAAATAGTATTGGCAGTAAATCTGTTTGGGAATAGTTTACACCATTATGTTCTGCAGTGAAACTTTTTCAAACAATAAATACTTGAAATATCAAAAGATAAAAATGGGTAAAAAGCAGAATTACCTTTGCTGAGTAGAGTTTGGAAAGATCCCTGACTGCCGCATACTGAGACCCTTCTGGAAGTACCCTTCAGGCTTAATGTTTATAAACTCATTATTTCTGTTAATGAGCAGACTAAAGGTCTTGGGGGAAGAACTGGACTTGCTATATTAGAATATTCTGCAGTGCTATACCTTATGGATCCATAATAGTATGTGATTTTTGTTAATTGTGACTATGAATGTGACTTCAAGATTTTCCAGGATCTGAGTTTGAAGATTGATTCATTTAGTCATCAAATACTTGATCTCCCATGTATATCAGGCGCTGATCTGAGTGCTGGGAATATGATTAAAAAATAAAAAATCATCCTAACGCTCTATCCTGGATCCTACCAAGATATGCTTTCATGAAGACTAATTTATGGGAATATGACTTTAGCATTCCTTTCATCCTTAAGGTTGTATGCTTATGTGGTACAAACCTTAGTCAAAGAAAATACGGAATATGATTGGCATTAACATTGTTTACTTAACTCTTTTATATGTTAAAATGGCTTTTTCATTTCCTCTTCTAATTTTTATAGCGTAAGTTTGTATTGAGGTATACTTAAGTATATTATTAAGGTAATATTATGCCATATTCATCTTTTAGTATACAGTTGATATTTTTACTCTCAAACTTTTCTAGGTAAGTTTATCTAAGATTGTGGAATATATGATCATCTTTGGGCTTGAATCTGTCTTCTGTCTTGAATATTTGTTTATTTAAGGGATGTTTTCTTTATTTGACCTAAAAAAGATGGAGCAGGGCTTCCCTGGTGACTCAGTGGTAAAGAATCCTCCCTGGTCTGGGAAGATCCCACATGGTGCAGAGCAACTAAGCCCGTATGCCACTGCTATTAAACCTGTGTTCTAGAGCCCAGGAGCTGTAACTACTAAAACCCTGTGTGCCTTAGAGCCTGTGCTCTGCAATAAAAGAAGCCACTGTAACAGGAAGCCTGCACACAAAAATTGGAGTATTGCCCCCACTATCTGTGACTAGAGAAAAACCTGTGAAGCATCAAAGACTCAGCACAGCCAAAAATAAATATTTTTTTAATTAAAAAAAAAAAGAATGTAATTACAAAGCTGCTTCTGTATAATTAGATCTTTGAAGTGTACTTTTCTGTAGTAAATGATTGTGATTTTAAAAAATATTAAGTGTAAAAAATAAAAATTAGGGGATTATTCTGACTGAATACAGGCATACTTTGTTTTATTGTGCTTTGCAGATCCCGAGGGTTTGCACATTGATAGTTTTTGGCAACCTTGTGTAGATCAAGTGTATAGATGCCATTTTTCCAACAGTGTTATTTTTTGATTAAGGTATGTACATATAGACATAAAGGAAGCACAGTTAATAAACTACAGTATAGTGTAAACTTTCATATGCATTGAGAAACCAAAAAATTTGTGTGACTCACTTTATTGTGTATTTGCTTTTTTGTGGTGTCTGCAACCAAACATGCAATATCTCCAAGGTATACCTGTACATTATTATAGACCATAGTTAGTCTTTATTCTGATAGCTTAATTTTTGACAAAAATTTTGGAACCTTGAATATATGTATATTTCCTCCATAAATAGCTTTATGATGTCTTTTAGATTAATAAATGGCAACCCACTCCAGTGTTACTGCCTAGAGAATCCCAGGGACGGGGGAGCCTGGTGGGTTGCCATCTCTGGGGTCGCACAGAGTCGGACACGACTGAGCGACTTAGCAGCAGCAGCAGCAGCAGCACTTATTTAGTAAACCTAACATGCTTTACTTTTTACTTTTTTTAACCAGGGAATTAAGAACATTTGATTGTAGTATTTATTAGGCTTCATACATTTATTGAATAGCTACTATGTGGGAAGGACTATTTGGGGCTCTTGGAATATGATGATGGAATGAACAGGTTTGTGCATTTGTACATCTTTTTAAACCTAGAATGGGGTGGGGAGAGGGGTAGAGTTAATGACAAATAATAAAGAAGTTGTAAATTAGGATAAGCAAAGGAGAATTTGGAGATTGTTAGGGAAAGTAAGGGCAAAGGTAGGAACATGTTTAGCTTGTTCAGGATTCTTCACTGTGACTGGAATAGAATGAGGAATGGGGAGAATAAAATGGGAATAGGTCAGAGAGTAAGATATGGTTAAAGAAGGTAGATCTTGTAGTAAGCCATTGAAAAGACTTTGCTTGTACTTTTTTGGAGACACGGGACAGTTTTAACCTCAAGAAAGGAACGGTCTTACGTATGTTTTAAAAGAAATAGTCTGGCTGCTCTGTGAACAGACTGAGGAAGAGGAGCAGGAGTGGAAGCAGAGAAATTAGTTCAGAAGCCTTTGGAGGAATGAAGAGCCAGAGATGAGAATGGAATGAGATCAGATTTATAGCAATAAAGGTAGTGAAAAGCAATGATTTCTGAATGTATTTTGAAGATGAGGCCAGCAGGAATTTTCCTGACAGCATATAGTAACTTATAAGTGTAAAATATTTTTTAAAATATACTTTTTATTAATTCATGAGTGCAACGGTTTTGTGAAAAGTTACAAAATTTAGTTTAAATCCAGAATTACTAAGACTCTTTCAGTTGACTAGATTCCTTATAGAGCTTAAAAAAAATTTTTTTTTATTTTTGCAGAAGGCCACTTCATGTTATTAAAACTCCATTAAAAGGATCATGTTGTGTTTGAATGACTTAAAACGTCTCAAAACTTAATTGTAGAGATAGCTTCATTTCAGCACAGTTGTCCAACTTAAAGATTATACATTGTTGTTAATTTCTGTAGAGATACTTATTCTAAACATTTCCTTGAAAGTGTATAGGATAATCTTAAAAGCACGAGGAGAAATTACATTGCAGGTTATTACAAGTAGCACTAATGCTTAAGAAGGGCTTCCCTCGTGGCTCAGTGGTAAAGAACCTGCCTGCCAATGCTAGAGACATGGTTGAATCCGTGGGTCGGGAAGATCTGGAGAAGGAAGGAAATGGCAACCCACTCCAGTATTCTTGCCTGGGAAATCCCATGGACAGAGGAGCCTGGTGGGCTACAGTGCATGGGGTTGCAAAAGAGTTGGACACGACTTAGTAAACAACAGTGACAGTGCTTAAGAAGGTAAAGATTGGTCATCAAGAGAGTCAACCCTGTAACTGTGAATAGGTCATTATTGCTTTTTATCTTGGTTTCTTTTTTTTTTTTTTTTTTTACAAAGATTAAGTTATGTCAAAAATAGAAAAGCTATGTCTAGATCGACATAGTCAAGTATTAACCATTAAAAATACTTGAAAGGAGTTTTCAAATTGAATCTAACAGCCTGCCTGTAGACATTGGCCATTAGCTTGTTAGTGGGAAATTTTAAAAAGGCATTCTTTTTTTCTCAGTACAAAAGAAAAACTACCTTGGTTAGTTAATAGTGTGCAATTTTGACTTGAATAGTGAGGGCCAGTGGATTAATTACATAAACTATCCAAGTGTCTGAAAGTAAATTTCCTTATAAACCTGTACAGAAAGTGTAACTTTCTTCCTTGAGGTAGTTATACCATACTCACTCAAATGACAAAATCTTTTCAAGGACAAGATGACAATAGTTTTCTAGTCTAGGGTTTCTGAAACTTTTTTAAAATCTGAAAATACTTTTAAACTAAAGCTTCTGAATTAAGTAAACCTGTAAATCAGATAGGCACTGCTCTGGTGAAGAGTTGGAGAGAGCAACTATTTATTTGTCCAGCATTCTTTCCTACCTCTAGATAAATGAATTTTCTCACCAGAAAATCACTATATGGTGACTCATGACAAAAACTCTGGATCTGACTTCAAAAGGCCAGCAGGTAGCCTGCCTGAGAACATTGTTACTAGAAAGAACGTGGATGTTCTTTACTGTGTCTTAGTGGTAGTTTACTGTGAATTTGGTCTGTAAACCACACATGTCACACAAAGCTACCTTATTTTTAATTTGAACTTTAATATTTGTAAGTCAGAGACTGCCACTAATTAGGATGTGTCAGAGCCTTAGTACTGAAAATTTGTCAATACAATAGAGTTTTATTTCTCTGTTAAATAAAAAGCCTTCTAGTTTTCAATGACTGATAAAAGGATGAGGACTTCATGCTTCCATTCACCTTACTTTTAACGGCTTTTTCTTTCTGAAACTTTAAAAATTCATTTTGTGGTAGTGTTTTTATTTTGACTTTTATGCTGGATAACTTTAGATAGAAAAGTGTTTCAGTCTTCTGAGGTTTATGCTCTAGGAGAGCATGAATGATTCTTTTAATGTGTTTGGATAGGTATTTGTAAAATATATTAACCAAGATGTAACCATTATGATAAGGATTAGATTTGTAGTTGAAAATTTTCCACAATACTCAGGTCCATATAACATACTGTTACTTTTCTATTGAAAATTTTGTGTCTCTTAAACTGGAAAGCAGGGAACAGTCTTTCATTGCTTTGAATTGCTCTTAATTTTCAGAATAGATGTTTGTCCACCAGAGTTAATCAAGAGCTCTGCGTAGGTCTAGTGTTTGTAGAATTCAATGTAAAAATTCCCCAAAGAAATCGCTGGTTATGTTTTCTTTTGGTACACATTTAAAAGGATATCGTCTGCAATTTTTTGCTTGTTTAGTAAGAAAGAAAGAAAGATAGACTTTGTATTCTGCTGTTTGAAGGGTTTTTTTTTTTAATCATTTGTTATGGAATCACCATGCTATTTTCACAGACTAATTTCCCTTTTTATTGCTCTTTATAATTTTGTTATCCAGTTAGTTGACTGTTTTCTTTTCAGTAAATATCCATTAAGTAGCCCAATTGTTCTTTTCTGTGGTTTAAGTAAAGAATGTTAAACTTGATGCTCAGTGCAAATATTCAGTTTGATCACATTAAGATTTTAAAATTTTTTTACTTGATAAAAGAGAGTTAATAGGATTGAGTGGGACTGCCCTAATTTCTTACACTGCTAGTTATTGTATGTACTGCTCTTGGATAAATACTGGCAAATCACCAGCCTGAACACGTCATTTTTTAATAAATCTTCAACAGCTTCCTTGATTGCAACAATCAAATCTTAAAAACAGAACTTAATATTTATTAAGCATTTTTTCTTTGCATTTAACATTAACAAAGAAAAACTTAGTTCTTAAATTTGTTTAGATAGGCAGCTCCATTTTATACATTGGGGAACCGTGTCTCAAAAGATTTAGGGTTTTACTGTTGTTGTAAACTAATAAATGTTAGGAATTTAATTTGAAGTCATTTCCATTTACTCATGATTTTCTACTACTGATTTTGGTGCTTCAACATTATTTTACACAAGTGAACCTAATATTTTGCTTGAGTGTTTGGTGGCTGATACAGTTAAAATCAGTATTTCATTGAGGTTGCTAGGATAAACTTAGATAATACAAGAATAAATCTTGATATTTTATTTTAAAATATTAGAAATACAGTAAAAATTTTAAATTGCAAGAATAATTTCTTTTTACCATTAGTATAGCAGATGTGGACTATAATCTTAATAGATATTTACTTGCAATTTTGAGGGTAGTGGAGAAACCACGTATTTGGGGCAAATAGTGGTTATTTTCTGACCTTTTATTTTTTTTCCCCTCATGGTCTTTATGATCTTGTATTTTGTCTGGATTGAAGATATTTTTCATATATGTTGATGTACATGACTGGATATTTTCCTTGTGAAATTTGGTATAGTAGAAATTATGTATTGCTTTTAATTAAACCTCAAAAGAATGTGAAGAGTCTCCAAATAAAACCATTATAAGAGACTAATTCATTGTTTCCACACAGATAAGCTGAATTAAATTACGTGCAAGTCTTATGGGTTATTTGTTGTTGTTTTTATATCAAATAATTCTAAAAGATTGTCTCAGATATATAATCTTAAAATTCTTGAGCTTTGTGCTACTCAAAATACGATCTGGGAGCTTTTTGTAAATACTCTGAGAGGAAATAAATGCAGGAATCAAGAACATTTAGAAACAGTTTGGCAGTAATTTTTTGTCTCTTGAATCTAGTAAGAAATTGGGGCCTACATTTTTTAAAAGATTTCATTCAGATTAAAAATTTCATTGTGTTTTTAAAAATTGACTTGCGTATATGAAATAAAAATTGGTCCTTAGTTTGAGAAGTGTTGATCCAGTTAATCACTGTAACAATTTGTATTAACTGTTCATTTTTTCCTTTTTCTTGTTTACGTATATGAATATATTTAATTGGTTTTGTATATAATATTTGATTGCATAAGACTTAAAAATTCTAAGATCTTGATAAATTCACATGAAATTCCATTTTAGGGAATAAGGTTTGAGGAACCACGTAAGAGAAAGCAGATAGGTTTTTAAGTTGTGAGAGAGTTGTTAAGGCAACTAGTTTGTTTTAGTTATTATCAAACATAGCCTCCAGACAGAGAAGACAGGAAAATTGAGGGAAGGGAAGGACTAGAAACAAAATGCATATTTGGTTAATAGGGTTTTATTTTAAAGTTTGTAAGATCACATTAAAATTTGTATTTAGTTTTTTTAGTTGTTAGATTTGCCTTAAATTTTGAGGTCATCTTGCACTTTTAACAGTAAATCATAAACTGTCTTTGGTGATTTCTTAAAATACTGTGACATTGTTAACTTGTCTGGTGCTTTATTATGAACATCTTTAATGTGTATATAGTTCAGCATGTATAATTCATGACTAAGATTTGTCCTTTTTCTCTTTCTAGGAAGATGATCCATATGATCTTGAAGACCTTTCTGCACAGAAATGAGGGAAATACAAAGAACCAAATGTAGTTCTGAAATGTGGGATCTGTATTTTGAGATGATTTTATTTTCAAAATGAGAAGTATATCTGGTTATCTTTATGAATGTAGAGACATGACAAGAGAGTTATGATGGCAAAAAACAAAGAGCCTCGCCCCCCGTCCTATACCATCAGTGTAGTTGGACTCTCTGGGACTGAAAAAGACAAAGGTAACTGTGGAGTTGGAAAGTCTTGTTTGTGCAATAGATTTGTACGCTCAAAAGCTGATGAATATTATCCAGAACATACTTCTGTGCTTAGCACCATTGACTTCGGAGGACGAGTAGTAAACAATGATCATTTTTTGTACTGGGGTGACATAACGCAAAGTGGTGAAGATGGAGTAGAGTGCAAAATTCATGTCATCGAACAAACTGAGTTCATTGATGACCAGACTTTCTTGCCTCATCGGAGTACGAATTTGCAACCATATATAAAGCGTGCAGCTGCCTCTAAATTGCAGTCAGCAGAAAAACTAATGTACATTTGCACTGATCAACTAGGCTTGGAACAAGACTTCGAACAGAAGCAAATGCCTGAAGGGAAGCTCAATGTAGATGGATTTTTATTGTGCATTGACGTAAGTCAGGGATGCAATAGGAAGTTTGATGATCAACTTAAATTTGTGAATAACCTTTTTGTCCAACTATCAAAATCAAAAAAACCTGTAATAATAGCAGCAACTAAATGTGATGAATGTGTGGATCATTATCTTAGAGAAGTTCAGGCATTTGCTTCAAACAAAAAGAACCTTCTTGTAGTGGAAACATCAGCACGATTTAACGTCAACATTGAGACATGTTTCACTGCACTGGTACAAATGTTGGATAAAACTCGTGGCAAGCCTAAAATTATTCCCTATCTGGATGCTTATAAAACACAGAGACAACTTGTTGTCACAGCAACAGATAAGTTCGAAAAACTTGTACAGACTGTAAGAGATTATCATGCAACTTGGAAAACTGTTAGTAACAAATTGAAAAATCATCCTGATTATGAAGAATACATCAACTTAGAGGGAACAAGAAAGGCTAGAAATACATTCTCAAAACACATAGAACAGCTTAAACAGGAACATATAAGAAAAAGGAGAGAAGAATATATAAATACTTTACCGAGAGCTTTTAACACTCTTTTGCCAAATCTGGAAGAGATTGAACATTTGAATTGGTCAGAAGCTTTGAAGTTAATGGAAAAGAGAGCAGATTTTCAGTTATGTTTTGTGGTGCTAGAAAAAACACCTTGGGATGAAACTGACCATATAGACAAAATCAACGATAGACGGATCCCATTTGACCTCCTGAGCACTTTAGAAGCTGAAAAAGTCTATCAGAACCATGTACAGCATCTAATATCAGAGAAGAGGAGGGTAGAAATGAAGGAAAAATTCAAGAAGACTTTGGAAAAAATTCAGTTTATTTCACCTGGGCAACCATGGGAGGAAGTTATGTGTTTTGTAATGGAGGATGAAGCCTTCAAATACATCACTGAGGCTGATAGCAAAGAGGTGTATGGTAGGCATCAGCGAGAAATAGTTGAAAAAGCCAAAGAAGAGTTTCAGGAAATGCTTTTTGAACATTCTGAACTTTTTTATGATTTAGATCTTAATGCAACACCTAGTTCAGATAAAATGAGTGAAATTCATACAGTTTTGAGTGAAGAACCTAGATATAAAGCTTTACAGAAACTTGCACCGGATAGGGAGTCTCTTCTACTTAAGCATATAGGATTTGTTTATCATCCCACTAAAGAAACATGTCTTAGTGGCCAAAACTGTACAGACATTAAAGTAGAGCAGTTACTTGCCAGTAGTCTTTTGCAGTTGGATCATGGTCGCTTACGGTTGTATCATGATAGCACCAATATAGATAAAGTTAACCTTTTCATTTTAGGGAAAGATGGCCTTGCCCAAGAACTAGCAAATGAGATAAGGACACAATCCACTGACGATGAGTATGCCTTAGATGGAAAAATTTATGAACTTGATCTTCGGCCTGTTGATGCCAAGTCGCCTTACTTTTTAAGTCAGTTGTGGACTGCTGCC